>NW_027422077.1:0-318848 GCF_037893015.1 Macrotis lagotis
GCCTTGCGTTGTCGTGCATTAGCCTTGCCTCGACTGACCGTGCCTTTTTTTGCGTTACCCTTTCCTTGCCTTGCCGTGCATTGCCCTAGCTTGCGTTGTCGTGCCTTAGCCTTGTTTCCCCTTTCCGTGCCGTTCCTTCCCTTACTCTTGCCTTGCCTTGCTTTCCCTTGCCTTTCTTGCTTTCCGTTACTCTTTGCTTGCCTTCCGTGCAATGCCTAGCCTTGCGTTTTCGTGCCTTAGCCTTGCCTTGCCTCACCGTGCCTTGCCTTGCGCTACCCTTTCCTTCCCTTGCCGTGCATTGCCTAGCCTTGCGTTGTCGTGCCTTAGCCTTGCTTCCCCTTGCCGTGCCGTTCCTTCCGTTACTCTTGCCTTGCCTTGCTTTCCCTTGCATTCCTTGCCTTCCGTTACTCTTTCCTTGCCTTGCCGTGCATTGCCTAGCCTTGCGTTGTCGTGCATTAGCCTTGCCTTGCCTGACCGTGCCTTGCCTTGCGTTACCCTTTCCTTGCCTTGCCGTGCATTGCCTAGCTTGCGTTGTCGTGCCTTAGCCTTTTTTCCCCTTGCCGTGCCGTTCCTTCCGTTACTCTTGCCTTGCCTTGCTTTCCCTTGCCTTCCTTGCCTTCCGTTACTCTTTCCTTGCCTTGCCGTGCATTGCCTAGACTTCCGTTGTCGTGCATTAGCCTTGCATTTCCTGACCGTGCCTTGGCTTGCGTTACCCTTTCCTTGCCTTGCCGTGCATTGCCTAGCTTGCGTTGTCGTGCCTTAGCCTTGTTTCCCCTTGCCGTGCCGTTCCTTCCCTTACCCTTAACTTGCCTTGCTTTCCCTTGACTTCCTTGCATTCCGTTACTCTTTGCTTACCTTCCGTGCATTGCCTAGCCTTGCGTTGTCGTGCCTTAGCCTTGCCTCGCCTGACGGTGACTTCCCTTGCGTTACCCTTTCCTTGCCTTGCCGTGCATTGCCTAGACGTGCGTTGTTGTGCATTAGCCTTGCCTTGCCTCACCGTGCCTTGCCTTGCGTTACCCTTTCCTTGCCTTGCCGTGCATTGCCTATCTTGCGTTGTCGTGCCTTACCCTTGTTTCCCCTTGCCGTGCCGTGCCTTTTGTTTCACTTGCCTTGCATTGCTTTGCCTTGCCTTCCTTTCCTTCTGTTACGCTTTCCTTGCCTAGCCGTGCACTGCCAAGCCTTGCGTTGTCGTGCATTAGCCTTCCCTCGACTGACCGTGCCTGGCCTTGCGTTACCCTCTCCTTCCCTTGCCTTGCTTTGCCTAGCCGTGCGTTGTCGTGCATTAGCCTTGCCATGCCTCACCGTGCCTTGCCTTCCGTTACCCCTTCCTTGCCTTGCCGTGCTTTGCCTAGCCTTGCGTTGTCGTGCCTTAGCCTTGTTTCCCCTTGCCGTGCCGTTCCTTCCGTTACTCTTCCCTTGCCTTGCTTTCCCTTGCACTTCCTTACATTCCGTTACCCTTTCCTTGCCTTGCCGTGCATTGCCTAGCCTTGCGTTGTCGTGCATTAGCCTTGCCATTTCCTGACCGTGCCTTGCCTTGCGTTACCCTTTCCTTGCCTTGCCGTGCATTGCCTAGCTTGCGTTGTCGTGCCTTAGCCTTGTTTCCCCTTGCCGGGCCGTGCCGTTTGTTACACTTGCATTGCCTTGCTTTGCCTTGCCTTCCTATCCTTCCGTTACTCTTTCCTTGCCTAGCCGTGCACTGCCTAGCCTTGCGTTGTCGTGCATTAGCCTTGCCTCGCCTGATCGTGCCTTGCCTTGCGTTACCCTTTCCTTGCCTTGCCGTGCTTTGCCTAGCCTTGCGTTGCCGTGCCTTAGCCTTGTTTCCCCTTGCCGTGCCTTTCCTTCCGTTACTCTTGCCTTGCCTTGCTTTCCCTTGTATTCATTACATTCCGTTACTCTTTCCTTGCCTTGCCGTGCATTGCCTAGCCTTCCGTTGTCGTGCATTAGCCTTGCATTTCCTGACCGTGCCTTGCCTTGCGTTACCCTTTCCTTGCCTTGCCGTGCATTGCCTTGCTTGCGTTGTCGTGCCTTAGCCTTGTTTCCTCTTGCCGTGCCGTTCCTTACCTTACCCTTAACTTGCCTTGCTTTCCCTTGCCTTCCTTGCCTTCCGTTACTCTTTGCTTACCTTCCGTGCATTGCCTAGCCTTGCGTTGTCGTGCCTTAGCCTTGCCTCGCCTGACAGAGCCTTTCCTTGCGTTACCCTTTCCTTGCCTTGCCGTACATTGCCTAGACGTGCGTTGTTGTGCATTAGCCTTGCCTTGCCTCACCGTGCCTTGCCTTGCGTTACCCTTTCCTTGCCTTGCCGTGCATTGCCTACCTTGCGTTGTCGTGCCTTACCCTTGTTTCCCCTTGCCGTGCCGTTCCTTCCGTTACTCTTGCCTTGCCTTGCTTTCCCTTGCATTCCTTACATTCCGTTACTCTTTCCTTGCCTTGCCGTGCATTGCCTAGCCTTCCGTTGTCGTGCATTAGCCTTGCATTTCCTGACCGTGCCTTGCCTTGCGTTACCCTTTCCTTGCCTTGCCGTGCATTGCCTAGCTTGCGTTGTCGTGCCTTAGCCTTGTTTCCGCTTCCCGGGCTGTGCCGTTTGTTACACTTGCCTTGCCTTGCTTTGCCTTGCCTTCCTATCCTTCCGTTACTCTTTCCTTGCCTAGCCGTGCACTGCCTAGCCTTGCGTTGTCGTGCATTAGCCTTGCCTCGCCTGATCGTGCCTTGCCTTGCGTTACCCTTTCCTTGCCTTGCCGTGCTTTGCCTAGCCTTGCATTGCCGTGCCTTAGCCTTGTTTCCCCTTGCCGGGCCTTTCCTTCCGTTACTCTTGCCTTGCCTTGCTTTCCCTTGTATTCATTACATTCCGTTACTCTTTCCTTGCCTTGCCGTGCATTGCCTAGCCTTCCGTTGTCGTGCATTAGCCTTGCATTTCCTGACCGTGCCTTGCCTTGCGTTACCCTTTCCTTGCCTTGCCGTGCATTGCCTTGCTTGCGTTGTCGTGCCTTAGCCTTGTTTCCTCTTGCCGTGCCGTTCCTTACCTTACCCTTAACTTGCCTTGCTTTCCCTTGCCTTCCTTGCCTTCCGTTACTCTTTGCTTACCTTCCGTGCATTGCCTAGCCTTGCGTTGTCATGCCTTAGCCTTGCTTCTCCTGACAGAGCCTTTCGTTGCGTTACCCTTTCCTTGCCTTGCCGTACATTGCCTAGACGTGCGTTGTTGTGCATTAGCCTTGCCTTGCCTCACCGTGCCTTGCCTTGCGTTACCCTTTCCTTGCCTTGCCGTGCATTGCCTACCTTGCGTTGTCGTGCCTTACCCTTGTTTCCCCTTGCCGTGCCGTGCGTTTTGTTACACTTGCCTTGCCTTGCTATGCCTTGCCTTCCTTTCCTTCTGTTACTCTTTCCTTGCCTAGCCGTGCACTACATAGCCTTGCGTTGTAGTGCATTAGCCTTGCCTCGCCTGACCGTGCCTTGCCTTGCGTTACCCTTTCCTTGCCTTGCCGTGCATTGCCTAGCCTTGCGTTGTCGTGCCTTAGCCTTGTTTCCCCTTTCCGTGCCGTTCCTTCCCTTACTCTTGCCTTGCCTTGCTTTCCCTTGCCTTCCTTGCTTTCCGTTACTCTTTGCTTGCCTTCCGTGCATTGCCTAGCCTTGCGTTTTCGTGCCTTAGCCTTGCCTTGCCTCACCGTGCCTTGCCTTGCGTTACCCTTTCCTTGCCTTGCCGTGCATTGCCTAGCCTTGCGTTGTCGTGCCTTAGCCTTGCTTCCCCTTGCCGTGCCGTTCCTTCCGTTACTCTTGCCTTGCCTTGCTTTCCCTTGCCTTCCTTGCCTTCCGTTACTCTTTCCTTGCCTTGCCGTGCATTGCCTAGCCTTGCGTTGTCGTGCCTTAGCCTTGCCTCGCCTGACCGTGACTTCCCCTGCGTTACCCTTTCCTTGCCTTGCCGTGCATTGCCTAGCTTGCCGTGCGTTGTTGTGCATTAGCCTTGCCTTTCCTCACCGTGCCTTCCCTTGCGTTACCCTTTCCTTGCCTTGCCGTGCATTGCCTAGCCTTGCGTTGTCGTGCATTAGCCTTGCCTCGCCTGACCGTGCCTTGCCTTGCGTTACCCTTTCCTTGCCTTGCCGTGCATTGCCTAGCTTGCGTTGTCGTGCCTTAGCCTTGTTTCCCCTTGCCGTGCCGTGCCTTTTGTTACACTTGCCTTGCCTTGCTTTGCCTTGCCTTCCTTTCCTTCCGTTACTCTTTCCTTGCCTTAGTGGGCACTGCCTACCCTTGCGTTGTCGTGCATTAGCCTTGCCTTGCCTGACCGTGCCTTGCCTTCCGTTACCCTTTCCTTGCCTTGCCGTGCTTTGCCCAGCTTCCGTTGTCGTGCCTTAGCCTTGTTTCCCCTTGCCGTGCCGTTCCTTCCCTTACTCTTGACTTGCCTTGCTTTCCCTTGCCTTCCTTGCCTTCCGTTACTCTTTGCTTACCATCCGTGCATTGCCTAGCCTTGCGTTGTCGTGCCGTAGCCTTGCCTCGCCTGACCGTGACTTCCCTTGCGTTACCCTTTCCTTGCCTTGCCGTGCATTGCCTAGCCGTGCGTTGTTGTGCATTAGCCTTGCCTTGCCTCACCGTGCCTTGCCTTACGTTACCCTTTCCTTGCCTTGCCGTGCATTGCCTAGCTTGCGTTGTCGTGCCTTACCCTTGTTTCCCCTTGCCGTGCCGTGCTTTTTGTTTCACTTGCCTTGCATTGCTTTGCCTTGCCTTCCTTTCCTTCTGTTACGCTTTCCTTGCCTAGCCGTGCACTGCCAAGCCTTGCGTTGTCGTGCATTAGCCTTGCCTTGCCTCACCGTGCCTTGCCTTGCGTTACCCTTTCCTTGCCTTGCCGTGCATTGCCTAGCTTGCGTTGTCGTGCCTTAGCCTTGTTTTTCCCCTTGCCGTGCCGTGCTTTTTGTTTCACTTGCCTTGCATTGCTTTGCCTTGCCTTCCTTTCCTTCTGTTACGCTTTCCTTGCCTAGCCGTGCACTGCCAAGCCTTGCGTTGTCGTGCATTAGCCTTGCCTCGCCTGACCGTGCCTTGCCTTGCGTTACCCTTTCCTTGCCTTGTCGTGCATTGCCTAGCTTGCGTTGTCGTGCCTTAGCCTTGTTTCCCCTTGCCGTGCCGTGCCATTTGTTTCACTTGCCTTGCATTGCTTTGCCTTGCCTTCCTTTCCTTCTGTTACGCTTTCCTTGCCTAGCCGTGCACTGCCAAGCCTTGCGTTGTCGTGCATTAGCCTTCCCTCGACTGACCGTGCCTGGCCTTGCGTTACCGTCTCCTTCCCTTGCCGTGCATTGCCTAGCCTTCCGTTGTCGTGCATTAGCCTTGCATTTCCTGACCGTGCCTTGCCTTGCGTTACCCTTTCCTTGCCTTGCCGTGCATTGCCTTGCTTGCGTTGTCGTGCCTTAGCCTTGTTTCCTCTTGCCGTGCCGTTCCTTACCTTACCCTTAACTTGCCTTGCTTTCCCTTGCCTTCCTTGCCTTCCGTTACTCTTTGCTTACCTTCCGTGCATTGCCTAGCCTTGCGTTGTCGTGCCTTAGCCTTGCCTCGCCTGACAGAGCCTTTCGTTGCGTTACCCTTTCCTTGCCTTGCCGTACATTGCCTAGACGTGCGTTGTTGTGCATTAGCCTTGCCTTGCCTCACCGTGCCTTGCCTTGCGTTCCCCTTTCCTTGCCTTGCCGTGCATTGCCTAGCTTGCGTTGTCGTGCCTTACCCTTGTTTCCCCTTGCCGTGCCGTTCCTTCCGTTACTCTTGCCTTGCCTTGCTTTCCCTTGCCTTCCTTGCCTTCCGTTACTCTTTCCTTGCCTTACCGTGCATTGCCTAGCCTTGCGTTGTCGTGCATTAGCCTTCCCTCGACTGACCGTGCCTGGCCTTGCGTTAGCCTCTCCTTCCCTTGCCTTGCTTTGCCTAGCCGTGCGTTGTCGTGCATTAGCCTTGCCATGCCTCACCGTGCCTTGCCTTGCGTTACCCCTTCCTTGCCTTGCCGTGCTTTGCCTAGCCTTGCGTTGTCGTGCCTTAGCCTTGTTTCCCCTTGCCGTGCCGTTCCTTCCGTTACTCTTGCCTTGCCTTGCTTTCCCTTGCATTCCTTACATTCCGTTACTCTTTCCTTGCCTTGCCGTGCATTGCCTAGCCTTCCGTTGTCGTGCATTAGCCTTGCATTTCCTGACCGTGCCTTGCCTTGCGTTACCCTTTCCTTGCCTTGCCGTGCATTGCCTAGCTTGCGTTGTCGTGCCTTAGCCTTGTTTCCCCTTGCCGTGCCGTGCCGTTTGTTACACTTGCATTGCCTTGCTTTGCCTTGCCTTCCTATCCTTCCGTTACTCTTTCCTTGCCTAGCCGTGCACTGCCTAGCCTTGCGTTGTCGTGCATTAGCCTTGCCTCGCCTGATCGTGCCTTGCCTTGCGTTACCCTTTCCTTGCCTTGCCGTGCTTTGCCTAGCCTTGCGTTGCCGTGCCTTAGCCTTGTTTCCCCTTGCCGTGCCTTTCCTTCCGTTACTCTTGCCTTGCCTTGCTTTCCCTTGTATTCATTACATTCCGTTACTCTTTCCTTGCCTTGCCGTGCATTGCCTAGCCTTCCGTTGTCGTGCATTAGCCTTGCATTTCCTGACCGTGCCTTGCCTTGCGTTACCCTTTCCTTGCCTTGCCATGCATTGCCTTGCTTGCGTTGTCGTGCCTAAGCCTTGTTTCCTCTTGCCGTGCCGTTCCTTACCTTACCCTTAACTTGCCTTGCTTTCCCTTGCCTTCCTTGCCTTCCGTTACTCTTTGCTTACCTTCCGTGCATTGCCTAGCCTTGCGTTGTCGTGCCTTAGCCTTGCCTCTCCTGACAGAGCCTTTCGTTGCGTTACCCTTTCCTTGCCTTGCCGTACATTGCCTAGACGTGCGTTGTTGTGCATTAGCCTTGCCTTGCCTCCCCGTGCCTTGCCTTGCGTTACCCTTTCCTTGCCTTGCCGTGCATTGCCTAGCCGTGCGTTGCCGTGCCTTAGCCTTGTTTCCCCTTGCCGTGCCGTGCGTTTTGTTAAACTTGCCTTGCCTGGCTTTGCCTTGCCTTCCTTTCCTTCCGTTACTCTTTCCTTGCCTTGCCGTGCACTACCTAGCCTTGCGTTGTCGTGCATTAGCCTTGCCTCGACTGACCGTGCCTTGCCTTGCGTTACCCTTTCCTTGCCTTGCCGTGCATTGCCTAGCTTGCGTTGTCGTGCCTTAGCCTTGTTTCCCCTTTCCGTGCCGTTCCTTCCCTTACTCTTGCCTTGCCTTGCTTTCCCTTGCCTTTCTTGCTTTCCGTTACTCTTTGCTTGCCTTCCGTGCATTGCCTAGCCTTGCGTTTTCGTGCCTTAGCCTTGCCTTGCCTGACCGTGCCTTGCCTTGCGTTACCCTTTCCTTGCCTTGCCGTGCATTGCCTAGCCTTGCGTTGTCGTGCCTTAGCCTTGTTTCCCCTTGCCGTGCCGTTCCTTCCGTTACTCTTGCCTTGCCTTGCTTTCCCTTGCCTTCCTTGCCTTCCATTACTCTTTGCTTGCCTTCCGTGCATTGCCTAGCCTTGCGTTGTCGTGCCTTAGCCTTGCCTCGCCTGACCGTGACTTCCCCTGCGTTACCCTTTCCTTGCCTTGCCGTGCATTGCCTAGCCGTGCGTTGTTGTGCATTAGCCTTGCCTTTCCTCACCGTGCCTTGCCTTGCGTTACCCTTTCCTTGCCTTGCCGTGCATTGCCTAGCCTTGCGTTGTCGTGCCTTAGCCTTGTCTCGCCTGACCCTGCCTTGCCTTGCGTTACCCTTTCCTTGCCTTGCCGTGCATTGCCTAGCTTGCGTTGTCGTGCCTTAGCCTTGTTTCCCCTTGCCGTGCCGTGCCTTTTGTTACACTTGCCTTGCCTTGCTTTGCCTTGCCTTCCATTCCTTCCGTTACTCGTTCCTTGCCTAGCCGTGCACTGCCTACCCTTGCGTTGTCGTGCATTAGCCTTGCCTTGCCTGACCGTGCCTTGCCTTCCGTTACCCTTTCCTTGCCTTGCCGTGCTTTGCCCAGCTTCCGTTGTCGTGCCTTAGCCTTGTTTCCCCTTGCCGTGCCGTTCCTTCCCTTACTCTTGACTTGCCTTGCTTTCCCTTGCCTTCCTTGCCTTCCGTTACTCTTTGCTTACCATCCGTGCATTGCCTAGCCTTGCGTTGTCGTGCCGTAGCCTTCCCTCGCCTGACCGTGACTTCCCTTGCGTTACCCTTTCCTTGCCTTGCCGTCCATTGCCTAGCCGTGCGTTGTTGTGCATTAGCCTTGCCTTGCCTCACCGTGCCTTGCCTTACGTTACCCTTTCCTTGCCTTGCCGTGCATTGCCTAGCTTGCGTTGTCGTGCCTTACCCTTGTTTCCCCTTGCCGTGCCGTGCCTTTTGTTTCACTTGCCTTGCATTGCTTTGCCTTGCCTTCCTTTCCTTCTGTTACGCTTTCCTTGCCTAGCCGTGCACTGCCAAGCCTTGCGTTGTCGTGCATTAGCCTTGCCTCGCCTGACCGTGCCTTGCCTTGCGTTACCCTTTCCTTGCCTTGCCGTGCATTGCCTAGCTTGCGTTGTCGTGCCTTACCCTTGTTTCCCCTTGCCGTGCCGTGCCTTTTGTTTCACTTGCCTTGCATTGCTTTGCCTAGCCTTCCTTTCCTTCTGTTACGCTTTCCTTGCCTAGCCGTGCACTGCCAAGCCTTGCGTTGTCGTGCATTAGCCTTGCCTCGCCTGACCGTGCCTTGCCTTGCGTTACCCTTTCCTTGCCTTGCCGTGCATTGCCTAGCTTGCGTTGTCGTGCCTTAGCCTTGTTTCCCCTTGCCGTGCTGTGCCTTTTGTTTCACTTGCCTTGCATTGCTTTGCCTTGCCTTCCTTTCCTTCTGTTACGCTTTCCTTGCCTAGCCTTGCACTGCCAAGCCTTGCGTTGTCGTGCATTAGCCTTCCCTCGACTGACCGTGCCTTGCCTTGCGTTACCCTCTCTTTCCCTAGCCTTGCTTTGCCTAGCCGTGCGTTGTCGTGCATTAGCCTTGCCATGCCTCACCGTGCCTTGCCTTGCGTTACCCTTTCCTTGCCTTGCCGTGCTTTGCCTAGCCTTGCGTTGTCGTGCCTTAGCCTTGTTTCCCCTTGCCGTGCCGTTCCTTCCGTTACTCTTGCCTTGCCTTGCTTTCCCTTGCATTCCTTACATTCCGTTACTCTTTCCTTGCCTTGCCGTGCATTGCCTAGCCTTCCGTTGTCGTGCATTAGCCTTGCATTTCCTGACCGTGCCTTGCCTTGCGTTACCCTTTCCTTGCCTTGCCGTGCATTGCCTAGCTTGCGTTGTCGTGCCTTAGCCTTGTTTCCCCTTGCCGTGCCGTTCCTTCTGTTACTCTTGCCTTGCCTTGCTTTCCCTTGCATTCCTTACATTCCGTTACTCTTTCCTTGCCTTGCCGTGCATTGCCTAGCCTTGCGTTGTCGTGCCTTAGCCTTGCCTCGCCTGACCGTGACTTCCCTTGCGTTACCCTTTCCTTGCCTTGCCGTGCATTGCCTAGACGTGCGTTGTTGTGCATTAGCCTTGCCTTGCCTCACCGTGCCTTGCCTTACGTTACCCTTTCCTTGCCTTGCCGTGCATTGCCTAGCTTGCGTTGTCGTGCCTTACCCTTGTTTCCCCTTGCCGTGCCGTGCCTTTTGTTTCACTTGCCTTGCATTGCTTTGCCTTGCCTTCCTTTCCTTCTGTTACTCTTTCCTTGCCTAGCCTTGCACTGCCAAGCCTTGCGTTGTCGTGCATTAGCCTTGCCTCGACTGACCGTGCCTTGCCTTGCGTTACCCTTTCCTTGCCTTGCCGTGCATTGCCTAGCTTGCGTTGTCGTGCCTTAGCCTTGTTTCCCCTTGCCGTGCCGTGCCGTTTGTTACACTTGCCTTGCCTTGCTTTGCCTTGCCTTCCTATCCTTCCGTTACTCTTTCCTTGCCTAGCCGTGCACTGCCTAGCCTTGCGTTGTCGTGCATTAGCCTTGCCTCGCCTGACCGTGCCTTGCCTTGCGTTACCCTTTCCTTGCCTTGCCGTGCATTGCCTAGCTTGCGTTGTCGTGCCTTAGCCTTGTTTCCCCTTGCCGTGCCGTTCCTTCCCTTACCCTTGCCTTGCCTTGCTTTCCCTTGCCTTCCTTGCCTTCCGTTACTCTTTCCTTGCCTTGCCGTGCATTGCCTAGCCTTGCGTTGTCGTGCATTAGCCTTGCCTTGCCTCACCGTGCCTTGCCTTGCGTTACCCTTTCCTTGCCGTGCCGTGCATTGCCTAGCCTTGCGTTGTCGTGCCTTAGCCTTGCTTCCCCTTGCCGTGCCGTTCCTTCCGTTACTCTTGCCTTGCCTTGTTTCCCTTGCATTCCTTGCCTTCCGTTACTCTTTCCTTGCCTTACCGTGCATTGCCTAGCCTTGCGTTGTCGTGCATTAGCCTTGCCTTGCCTGACCGTGCCTTGCCTTGCGTTACCCTTTCCTTGCCTTGCCGTGCATTGCCTAGCTTGCGTTGTCGTGCCTTACCCTTGTTTCCCCTTGCCGTGCCGTGCCTTTTGTTTCACTTGCCTTGCATTGCTTTGCCTTGCCTTCCTTTCCTTCTGTTACGCTTTCCTTGCCTAGCCGTGCACTGCCAAGCCTTGCGTTGTCGTGCCGTAGCCTTTGCCTCGCCTGACCGTGACTTCCCTTGCGTTACCCTTTCCTTGCCTTGCCGTCCATTGCCTAGCCGTGCGTTGTTGTGCATTAGCCTTGCCTTGCCTCACCGTGCCTTGCCTTACGTTACCCTTTCCTTGCCTTGCCGTGCATTGCCTAGCTTGCGTTGTCGTGCCTTACCCTTGTTTCCCCTTGCCGTGCCGTGCCTTTTGTTTCACTTGCCTTGCATTGCTTTGCCTTGCCTTCCTTTCCTTCTGTTACTCTTTCCTTGCCTAGCCGTGCACTGCCTAGCCTTGCGTTGTCGTGCATTAGCCTTGCCTCGACTGACCGTGCCTTGCCTTGCGTTACCCTTTCCTTGCCTTGCCGTGCATTGCCTAGCATGCGTTGTCGTGCCTTAGCCTTGTTTCCCCTTGGCGTGCCGTTCCTTTCCTTACCCTTGCCTTGCCTTGCTTACCCTTGCCTTC
Source organism: Macrotis lagotis (assembly GCF_037893015.1). Classification (NCBI taxonomy): domain Eukaryota; kingdom Metazoa; phylum Chordata; class Mammalia; order Peramelemorphia; family Peramelidae; genus Macrotis; species Macrotis lagotis. The sequence goes on from NW_027422077.1 coordinate 11,038, forward strand.
CTTGCCTTCCGTTACTCTTTGCTTGCCTTCCGTGCATTGCCTAGCCTTGCGTTTTCGTGCCTTAGCCTTGCCTTGCCTCACCGTGCCTTGCCTTGCGTTACCCTTTCCTTGCCTTGCCGTGCATTGCCTAGCCTTGCGTTGTCGTGCATTAGCCTTGCCTTGCCTGACCGTGCCTTGCCTTGCTTTGCCCTTTCCTTGCCTTGCCGTGCATTGCCTAGCTTGCGTTGCCGTGCCTTAGCCTTGTTTCCCCTTGCCGTGCCTTTCCTTCCGTTACTCTTGCCTTGCCTTGCTTTCCCTTGTATTCCTTGCCTTCCGTTACTCTTTCCTTGCCTTGCCGTGCATTGCCTAGCCTTCCGTTGTCGTGCATTAGCCTTGCATTTCCTGACCGTGCCTTGCCTTGCGTTACCCTTTCCTTGCCTTGCCGTGCATTGCCTAGCTTGCGTTGTCGTGCCTTAGCCTTGTTTCCCCTTGCCGTGCCGTTCCTTACCTTACCCTTAACTTGCCTTGCTTTCCCTTGCCTTCCTTGCCTTCCGTTACTCTTTGCTTACCTTCCGTGCATTGCCTAGCCTTGCGTTGTCGTGCCTTAGCCTTGCCTCGCCTGACAGAGCCTTTCGTTGCGTTACCCTTTCCTTGCCTTGCCGTACATTGCCTAGACGTGCGTTGTTGTGCATTAGCCTTGCCTTGCCTGACCGTGCCTTGCCTTGCGTTGCCCTTTCCTTGCCTTGCCGTGCATTGCCTAGCCTTGCGTTGTCGTGCCTTAGCCTTGTTTCCCCTTGCCGTGCCGTTCCTTCCGTTACTCTTGCCTTGCCTTGCTTTCCCTTGCATTCCTTGCCTTCCGTTACTCTTTCCTTGCCTTGCCGTGCATTGCCTAGCCTTGCGTTGTCGTGCATTAGCCTTCCCTCGACTGACCGTGCCTGGCCTTGCGTTAGCCTCTCCTTCCCTTGCCTTGCTTTGCCTAGCCGTGCGTTGTCGTGCATTAGCCTTGCCATGCCTCACCGTGCCTTGCCTTGCGTTACCCCTTCCTTGCCTTGCCGTGCATTGCCTAGCCTTGCGTTGTCGTGCCTTAGCCTTGTTTCCCCTTGCCGTGCCGTTCCTTCCGTTATCCTTGCCTTGCCTTGCTTTCCCTTGCATTCCTTACATTCCGTTACTCTTTCCTTGCCTTGCCGTGCATTGCCTAGCCTTCCGTTGTCGTGCATTAGCCTTGCATTTCCTGACCGTGCCTTGCCTTGCGTTACCCTTTACTTGCCTTGCCGTGCATTTCCTAGCTTGCGTTGTCGTGCCTTAGCCTTGTTTCCGCTTGCCGGGCCGTGCCGTTTGTTACACTTGCCTTGCCTTGCTTTGCCTTGCCTTCCTATCCTTCCGTTACTCTTTCCTTGCCTAGCCGTGCACTGCCTAGCCTTGCGTTGTCGTGCATTAGCCTTGCCTCGCCTGATCGTGCCTTGCCTTGCGTTACCCTTTCCTTGCCTTGCCGTGCTTTGCCTAGCCTTGCATTGCCGTGCCTTAGCCTTGTTTCCCCTTGCCGTGCCTTTCCTTCCGTTACTCTTGCCTTGCCTTGCTTTCCCTTGTATTCATTACATTCCGTTACTCTTTCCTTGCCTTGCCGTGCATTGCCTAGCCTTCCGTTGTCGTGCATTAGCCTTGCATTTCCTGACCGTGCCTTGCCTTGCGTTACCCTTTCCTTGCCTTGCCGTGCATTGCCTTGCTTGCGTTGTCGTGCCTTAGCCTTGTTTCCTCTTGCCGTGCCGTTCCTTACCTTACCCTTAACTTGCCTTGCTTTCCCTTGCCTTCCTTGCCTTCCGTTACTCTTTGCTTACCTTCCGTGCATTGCCTAGCCTTGCGTTGTCGTGCCTTAGCCTTGCCTCGCCTGACAGAGCCTTTCGTTGCGTTACCCTTTCCTTGCCTTGCCGTACATTGCCTAGACGTGCGTTGTTGTGCATTAGCCTTGCCTTGCCTCACCGTGCCTTGCCTTGCGTTACCCTTTCCTTGCCTTGCCGTGCATTGCCTACCTTGCGTTGTCGTGCCTTACCCTTGTTTCCCCTTGCCGTGCCGTGCGTTTTGTTACACTTGCCTTGCCTTGCTTTGCCTTGCCTTCCTTTCCTTCTGTTACTCTTTCCTTGCCTTGCCGTGCATTGCCTAGCCTTGCGTTGTAGTGCATTAGCCTTGCCTCGACTGACCGTGCCTTGCTTTGCGTTACCCTTTCCTTGCCTTGCCGTGCATTGCCTAGCTTGCGTTGTCGTGCCTTAGCCTTGTTTCCCCTTTCCGTGCCGTTCCTTCCCTTACTCTTGCCTTGCCTTGCTTTCCCTTGCCTTTCTTGCTTTCCGTTACTCTTTGCTTGCCTTCCGTGCATTGCCTAGCCTTGCGTTGTCGTGCCTTAGCCTTGCCTTGCCTCACCGTGCCTTGCCTTGCGTTACCCTTTCCTTGCCTTGCCGTGCATTGCCTAGCCTTGCGTTGTCGTGCCTTAGCCTTGCTTCCCCTTGCCGTGCCGTTCCTTCCGTTACTCTTGCCTTGCCTTGCTTTCCCTTGCCTTCCTTGCCTTCCGTTGCTCTTTGCTTACCTTCCGTGCATTGCCTAGCCTTGCGTTGTCGTGACTTAGCCTTGCCTCCTGACCGTGCCTTCCCTTGCGTTACCCTTTCCTTGCCTTGCCGTGCATTGCCTAGCCTTGCGTTGTTGTGCATTAGCCTTGCCTTTCCTCACCGTGCCTTCCCTTGCGTTACCCTTTCCTTGCCTTGCCGTGCATTGCCTAGCCTTGCGTTGTCGTGCCTTAGCCTTGTCTCGCCTGACCCTGCCTTGCCTTGCGTTACCCTTTCCTTGCCTTGCCGTGCATTGCCTAGCTTGCGTTGTCGTGCCTTAGCCTTGTTTCCCCTTGCCGTGCCGTGCCTTTTGTTACACTTGCCTTGCCTTGCTTTGCCTTGCCTTCCATTCCTTCCGTTACTCGTTCCTTGCCTAGCCGTGCACTGCCTAGCCTTGCGTTGTCGTGCATTAGCCTTGCCTTGCCTGACCGTGCCTTGCCTTGCGTTACCCTTTCCTTGCCTTGCCGTGCTTTGCCCAGCTTGCGTTGTCGTGCCTTAGCCTTGTTTCCCCTTGCCGTGCCGTTCCTTCCCTTACTCTTGACTTGCCTTGCTTTCCCTTGCCTTCCTTGCCTTCCGTTACTCTTTGCTTACCATCCGTGCATTGCCTAGCCTTGCGTTGTCGTGCCGTAGCCTTCCCTCGCCTGACCGTGACTTCCCTTGCGTTACCCTTTCCTTGCCTTGCCGTCCATTGCCTAGCCGTGCGTTGTTGTGCATTAGCCTTGCCTTGCCTCACCGTGCCTTGCCTTACGTTACCCTTTCCTTGCCTTGCCGTGCATTGCCTAGCTTGCGTTGTCGTGCCTTACCCTTGTTTCCCCTTGCCGTGCCGTGCCTTTTGTTTCACTTGCCTTGCATTGCTTTGCCTTGCCTTCCTTTCCTTCTGTTACGCTTTCCTTGCCTAGCCGTGCACTGCCAAGCCTTGCGTTGTCGTGCATTAGCCTTGCCTTGCCTCACCGTGCCTTGCCTTGCGTTACCCTTTCCTTGCCTTGCCGTGCATTGCCTAGCTTGCGTTGTCGTGCCTTACCTTTTTTCCCCTTCCCGTGCCGTGCTTTTTGTTTCACTTGCCTTGCATTGCTTTGCCTTGCCTTCCTTTGCTTCTGTTACGCTTTCCTTGCCTAGCCGTGCACTGCCTAGCCTTGCGTTGTCGTGCATTAGCCTTGCCTCGACTGACCGTGCCTTGCCTTGCGTTACCCTTTCCTTGCCTTGCCGTGCATTGCCTAGCTTGCGTTGTCGTGCCTTAGCCTTGTTTCCCCTTGCCGTGCCGTGCCTTTTGTTTCACTTGCCTTGCATTGCTTTGTCTTGCCTTCCTTTCCTTCTGTTACGCTTTCCTTGCCTAGCCGTGCACTGCCAAGCCTTGCGTTGTCGTGCATTAGCCTTCCCTCGACTGACCGTGCCTGGCCTTGCGTTATACCTCTCCTTCCCTTGCCTTGCTTTGCCTAGCCGTGCGTTGTCGTGCATTAGCCTTGCCATGCCTCACCGTGCCTTGCCTTGCGTTACCCTTTCCTTGCCTTGCCGTGCTTTGCCTAGCCTTGCGTTGTCGTGCCTTAGCCTTGTTTCCCCTTGCCGTGCCGTTCCTTCCGTTACTCTTGCCTTGCCTTGCTTTCCCTTGCATTCCTTACATTCCGTTACTCTTTCCTTGCCTTGCCGTGCATTGCCTAGCCTTCCGTTGTCGTGCATTAGCCTTGCATTTCCTGACCGTGCCTTGCCTTGCGTTACCCTTTCCTTGCCTTGCCGTGCATTGCCTAGCTTGCGTTGTCGTGCCTTAGCCTTGTTTCCCCTTGCCGTGCCGTTCCTTCTGTTACTCTTGCCTTGCCTTGCTTTCCCTTGCATTCCTCACATTCCGTTACTCTTTCCTTGCCTTGCCGTGCATTGCCTAGCCTTGCGTTGTCGTGCCTTAGCCTTGCCTCGCCTGACCGTGACTTCCCTTGCGTTACCCTTTCCTTGCCTTGCCGTGCATTGCCTAGACGTGCGTTGTTGTGCATTAGCCTTGCCTTGCCTCACCGTGCCTTGCCTTACGTTACCCTTTCCTTGCCTTCCGTGCATTGCCTAGCTTGCGTTGTCGTGCCTTACCCTTGTTTCCCCTTGCCGTGCCGTGCCTTTTGTTTCACTTGCCTTGCATTGCTTTGCCTTGCCTTCCTTTCCTTCTGTTACTCTTTCCTTGCCTAGCCGTGCACTGCCAAGCCTTGCGTTGTCGTGCATTAGCCTTGCCTCGACTGACCGTGCCTTGCCTTGCGTTACCCTTTCCTTGCCTTGCCGTGCATTGCCTAGCTTGCGTTGTCGTGCCTTAGCCTTGTTTCCCCTTGCCGTGCCGTGCCGTTTGTTACACTTGCCTTGCCTTGCTTTGCCTTGCCTTCCTATCCTTCCGTTACTCTTTCCTTGCCTAGCCGTGCACTGCCTAGCCTTGCGTTGTCGTGCATTAGCCTTGCCTCGCCTGATCGTGCCTTGCATTGCGTTACCCTTTCCTTGCCTTGCCGTGCATTGCCTAGCTTGCGTTGTCGTGCCTTAGCCTTGTTTCCCCTTGCCGTGCCGTTCCTTCCCTTACCCTTGCCTTGCCTTGCTTTCCCTTGCCTTCCTTGCCTTCCGTTACTCTTTGCTTGCCTTCCGTGCATTGCCTAGCGTTGCGTTTTCGTGCCTTAGCCTTGCCTTGCCTCACCGTGCCTTGCCTTGCGTTACCCTTTCCTTGCCGTGCCGTGCATTGCCTAGCCTTGCGTTGTCGTGCCTTAGCCTTGCTTCCCCTTGCCGTGCCGTTCCTTCCGTTACTCTTGCCTTGCCTTGTTTCCCTTGCATTCCTTGCCTTCCGTTACTCTTTCCTTGCCTTACCGTGCATTGCCTAGCCTTGCGTTGTCGTGCATTAGCCTTGCCTTGTCTGACCGTGCCTTGCCTTGCGTTACCCTTTCCTTGCCTTTCCGTGCATTGCCTAGCTTGCGTTGTCGTGCCTTACCCTTTTTTCCCCTTACCGTGCCGTTCCTTTTGTTTCACTTGCCTTGCATTGCTTTGCCTTGCCTTCCTTTCCTTCTGTTACGCTTTCCTTGCCTAGCCGTGCACTGCCAAGCCTTGCGTTGTCGTGCCTTAGCCTTGCCTCGCCTGACCGTCCTTCCCTTGCGTTACCCTTTCCTTGCCTTGCCGTGCATTGCCTAGCCGTGCGTTGTCGTGCATTAGCCTTGCCTTGCCTCACCGTGCCTTGCCTTGCGTTACCCTTTCCTTGCCTTGCCGTGCATTGCCTAGCTTGCGTTGTCGTGCCTTACCCTTGTTTCCCCTTGCCGTGCCGTGCCTTTTGTTTCACTTGCCTTGCATTGCTTTGCCTTGCCTTCCTTTCCTTCTGTTACTCTTTCCTTGCCTAGCCTTGCACTGCCAAGCCTTGCGTTGTCGTGCATTAGCCTTGCCTCGACTGACCGTGCCTTGCCTTGCGTTACCCTTTCCTTGCCTTGCCGTGCATTGCCTAGCTTGCGTTGTCGTGCCTTAGCCTTGTTTCCCCTTGGCGTGCCGTTCCTTTCCTTACCCTTGCCTTGCCTTGCTTTCCCTTGCCTTCCTTGCCTTCCGTTACTCTTTGCTTGCCTTCCGTGCATTGCCTAGCCTTGCGTTTTCGTGCCTTAGCCTTGCCTTACCTCACCGTGCCTTGCCTTGCGTTACCCTTTCCTTGCCTTGCCGTGCATTGCCTAGCCTTGCGTTGTCGTGCCTTAGCCTTGCCTTGCCTGACCGTGCCTTGCCTTGCTTTGCCCTTTCCTTGCCTTGCCGTGCATTGCCTAGCTTGCGTTGCCGTGCCTTAGCCTTGTTTCCCCTTGCCGTGCCTTTCCTTCCGTTACTCTTGCCTTGCCTTGCTTTCCCTTGTATTCCTTGCCTTCCGTTACTCTTTGCTTACCTTCCGTGCATTGCCTAGCCTTGCGTTGTCGTGCCTTAGCCTTGCCTCGCCTGACAGAGCCTTTCGTTGCGTTACCCTTTCCTTGCCTTGCCGTACATTGCCTAGACGTGCGTTGTTGTGCATTAGCCTTGCCTTGCCTCACCGTGCCTTGCCTTGCGTTACCCTTTCCTTGCCTTGCCGTGCATTGCCTACCTTGCGTTGTCGTGCCTTACCCTTGTTTCCCCTTGCCGTGCCGTGCCTTTTGTTACACTTGCCTTGCCTTGCTTTGCCTTGCCTTCCTTTCCTTCCGTTACTCTTTCCTTGCCTAGCCGTGCACTGCCTAGCCTTGCGTTGTCGTGCATTAGCCTTGCCTCGACTGACCGTGCCTTGCTTTGCGTTACCCTTTCCTTGCCTTGCCGTGCATTGCCTAGCTTGCGTTGTCGTGCCTTAGCCTTGTTTCCCCTTTCCGTGCCGTTCCTTCCCTTACTCTTGCCTTGCCTTGCTTTCCCTTGCCTTTCTTGCTTTCCGTTACTCTTTGCTTGCCTTCCGTGCATTGCCTAGCCTTGCGTTGTCGTGCATTAGCCTTGCCTTGCCTCACCGTGCCTTGCCTTGCGCTACCCTTTCCTTCCCTTGCCGTGCATTGCCTAGCCTTGCGTTGTCGTGCCTTAGCCTTGCTTCCCCTTGCCGTGCCGTTCCTTCCGTTACTCTTGCCTTGCCTTGCTTTCCCTTGCATTCCTTGCCTTCCGTTACTCTTTCCTTGCCTTGCCGTGCATTGCCTAGCCTTGCGTTGTCGTGCATTAGCCTTGCCTTGCCTGACCGTGCCTTGCCTTGCGTTGCCCTTTCCTTGCCTTGCCGTGCATTGCCTAGCTTGCGTTGTCGTGCCTTAGCCTTGTTTCCCCTTGCCGTGCCGTTCCTTACGTTACTCTTGCCTTGCCTTGCTTTCCCTTGCATTCCTTACATTCCGTTACTCTTTCCTTGCCTTGCCGTGCATTGCCTAGACTTCCGTTGTCGTACATTAGCCTTGCATTTCCTGACCGTGCCTTGCCTTGCGTTACCCTTTCCTTGCCTTGCCGTGCATTGCCTAGCTTGCGTTGTCGTGCCTTAGCCTTGTTTCCCCTTGCCGTGCCGTTCCTTCCCTTACCCTTAACTTGCCTTGCTTTCCCTTGCCTTCCTTGCATTCCGTTGCTCTTTGCTTACCTTCCGTGCATTGCCTAGCCTTGCGTTGTCGTGACTTAGCCTTGCCTCGCCTGACCGTGACTTCCCTTGCGTTACCCTTTCCTTGCCTTGCCGTGCATTGCCTAGACGTGCGTTGTTGTGCATTAGCCTTGCCTTTCCTCACCGTGCCTTCCCTTGCGTTAACCTTTCCTTGCCTTGCCGTGCATTGCCTAGCTTGCGTTGTCGTGCCTTAGCCTTGTTTCCCCTTGCCGTGCCGTGCCTTTTGTTTCACTTGCCTTGCATTGCTTTGCCTTGCCTTCCTTTCCTTCTGTTACGCTTTCCTTGCCTAGCCGTGCACTGCCAAGCCTTGCGTTGTCGTGCATTAGCCTTCCCTCGACTGACCGTGCCTGGCCTTGCGTTACCCTCTCCTTCCCTTGCCTTGCTTTGCCTAGCCGTGCGTTGTCGTGCATTAGCCTTGCCATGCCTCACCGTGCCTTGCCTTGCGTTACCCCTTCCTTGCCTTGCCGTGCTTTGCCTAGCCTTGCCTTGTCGTGCCTTAGCCTTGTTTCCCCTTGCCGTGCCGTTCCTTCCGTTACTCTTGCCTTGCCTTGCTTTCCCTTGCATTCCTTACATTCCGTTACTCTTTCCTTGCCTTGCCGTGCATTGCCTAGCCTTCCGTTGTCGTGCATTAGCCTTGCATTTCCTGACCGTGCCTTGCCTTGCGTTACCCTTTACTTGCCTTGCCGTGCATTTCCTAGCTTGCGTTGTCGTGCCTTAGCCTTGTTTCCGCTTGCCGGGCCGTGCCGTTTGTTACACTTGCCTTGCCTTGCTTTGCCTTGCCTTCCTATCCTTCCGTTACTCTTTCCTTGCCTAGCCGTGCACTGCCTAGCCTTGCGTTGTCGTGCATTAGCCTTGCCTCGCCTGATCGTGCCTTGCCTTGCGTTACCCTTTCCTTGCCTTGCCGTGCTTTGCCTAGCCTTGCATTGCCGTGCCTTAGCCTTGTTTCCCCTTGCCGTGCCGTTCCTTCCGTTACTCTTGCCTTGCCTTGCTTTCCCTTGCATTCCTTACATTCCGTTACTCTTTCCTTGCCTTGCCGTGCATTGCCTAGCCTTCCGTTGTCGTGCATTAGCCTTGCATTTCCTGACCGTGCCTTGCCTTGCGTTACCCTTTCCTTGCCTTACCGTGCATTGCCTTGCTTGCGTTGTCGTGCCTTAGCCTTGTTTCCTCTTGCCGTGGCGTTCCTTACCTTACCCTTAACTTGCCTTGCTTTCCCTTGCCTTCCTTGCCTTCCGTTACTCTTTGCTTACCTTCCGTGCATTGCCTAGCCTTGCGTTGTCATGCCTTAGCCTTGCCTCTCCTGACAGAGCCTTTCGTTGCGTTACCCTTTCCTTGCCTTGCCGTACATTGCCTAGACGTGCGTTGTTGTGCATTAGCCTTGCCTTGCCTCACCGTGCCTTGCCTTGCGTTACCCTTTCCTTGCCTGGCCGTGCATTGCCTGGCCGTGCGTAGCCGTGCCTTAGCCTTGTTTCCCCTTGCCGTGCCGTGCGTTTTGTTACACTTGCCTTGCCTTGCTTTGCCTTGCCTTCCTTTCCTTCTGTTACTCTTTCCTTGCCTAGCCGTGCACTACCTAGCCTTGCGTTGTAGTGCATTAGCCTTGCCTCGACTGACCGTGCCTTGCTTTGCGTTACCCTTTCCTTGCCTTGCCGTGCATTGCCTAGCTTGCGTTGTCGTGCCTTAGCCTTGTTTCCCCTTTCCGTGCCGTTCCTTCCCTTACTCTTGCCTTGCCTTGCTTTCCCTTGCCTTTCTTGCTTTCCGTTACTCTTTGCTTGCCTTCCGTGCATTGCCTAGCCTTGCGTTTTCGTGCCTTAGCCTTGCCTTGCCTCACCGTGCCTTGCCTTGCGTTACCCTTTCCTTGCCTTGCCGTGCATTGCCTAGCCTTGCGTTGTCGTGCCTTAGCCTTGCTTCCCCTTGCCGTGCCGTTCCTTCCGTTACTCTTGCCTTGCCTTGCTTTCCCTTGCCTTCCTTGCGTTCCGTTGCTCTTTGCTTACCTTCCGTGCATTGCCTAGCCTTGCGTTGTCGTGACTTAGCCTTGCCTCGCCTGACCGTGACTTCCCCTGCGTTACCCTTTCCTTGCCTTGCCGTGCATTGCCTAGACGTGCGTTGTTGTGCATTAGCCTTGCCTTTCCTCACCGTGCCTTCCCTTGCGTTACCCTTTCCTTGCCTTGCCGTGCATTGCCTAGCCTTGCGTTGTCGTGCATTAGCCTTGCCTTGCCTGACCCTGCCTTGCCTTGCGTTACCCTTTCCTTGCCTTGCCGTGCATTGCCTAGCCGTGCGTTGTCGTCCCTTAGCCTTGTTTCCCCTTGCCGTGCCGTGCCTTTTGTTACACTTGCCTTGCCTTGCTTTGCCTTGCCTTCCATTCGTTCCGTTACTCGTTCCTTGCCTAGCCGTGCACTGCCTACCCTTGCGTTGTCGTGCATTAGCCTTGCCTTGCCTGACCGTGCCTTGCCTTCCGTTACCCTTTCCTTGCCTTGCCGTGCTTTGCCCAGCTTGCGTTGTCGTGCCTTAGCCTTGTTTCCCCTTGCCGTGCCGTTCCTTCCCTTACTCTTGACTTGCCTTGCTTTCCCTTGCCTTCCTTGCCTTCCGTTACTCTTTGCTTACCTTCCGTGCATTGCCTAGCCTTGCGTTGTCGTGCCTTAGCCTTGCCTCGCCTGACCGTGACTTCCCTTGCGTTACCCTTTCCTTGCCTTGCCGTGCATTGCCTAGCCGTGCGTTGTTGTGCATTAGCCTTGCCTTGCCTCACCGTGCCTTGCCTTACGTTACCCTTTCCTTGCCTTGCCGTGCATTGCCTAGCTTGCGTTGTCGTGCCTTACCCTTGTTTCCCCTTGCCGTGCCGTGCCTTTTGTTTCACTTGCCTTGCATTGCTTTGCCTTACCTTCCTTTCCTTCTGTTACGCTTTCCTTGCCTAGCCGTGCACTGCCAAGCCTTGCGTTGTCGTGCATTAGCCTTGCCTTGCCTGACCGTGCCTTGCCTTGCGTTACCCTTTCCTTGCCTTGCCGTGCATTGCCTAGCTTGCGTTGTCGTGCCTTACCCTTTTTTCCCCTTGCCGTGCCGTGCCTTTTGTTTCACTTGCCTTGCATTGCTTTGCCTTGCCTTCCTTTGCTTCTGTTACGCTTTCCTTGCCTAGCCGTGCACTGCCAAGCCTTGCGTTGTCGTGCATTAGCCTTGCCTCGACTGACCGTGCCTTGCCTTGCGTTACCCTTTCCTTGCCTTGCCGTGCATTGCCTAGCTTGCGTTGTCGTGCCTTAGCCTTGTTTCCCCTTGCCGTGCCGTGCCATTTGTTTCACTTGCCTTGCATTGCTTTGTCTTGCCTTCCTTTCCTTCTGTTACGCTTTCCTTGCCTAGCCGTGCACTGCCAAGCCTTGCGTTGTCGTGCATTAGCCTTCCCTCGACTGACCGTGCCTGGCCTTGCGTTATACCTCTCCTTCCCTTGCCTTGCTTTGCCTAGCCGTGCGTTGTCGTGCATTAGCCTTGCCATGCCTCACCGTGCCTTGCCTTGCGTTACCCTTTCCTTGCCTTGCCGTGCTTTGCCTAGCCTTGCGTTGTCGTGCCTTATCCTTGTTTCCCCTTGCCGTGCCGTTCCTTCCGTTACTCTTGCCTTGCCTTGCTTTCCCTTGCATTCCTTACATTCCGTTACTCTTTCCTTGCCTTGCCGTGCATTGCCTAGCCTTCCGTTGTCGTGCATTAGCCTTGCATTTCCTGACCGTGCCTTGCCTTGCGTTACCCTTTCCTTGCCTTGCCGTGCATTGCCAACTTGCGTTGTCGTGCCTTAGCCTTGTTTCCCCTTGCCGTGCCGTTCCTTCTGTTACTCTTGCCTTGCCTTGCTTTCCCTTGCATTCCTCACATTCCGTTACTCTTTCCTTGCCTTGCCGTGCATTGCCTAGCCTTGCGTTGTCGTGCCTTAGCCTTGCCTCGCCTGACCGTGACTTCCCTTGCGTTACCCTTTCCTTGCCTTGCCGTGCATTGCCTAGACGTGCGTTGTTGTGCATTAGCCTTGCCTTGCCTCACCGTGCCTTGCCTTACGTTACCCTTTCCTTGCCTTCCGTGCATTCCCTAGCTTGCGTTGTCGTTCCTTACCCTTGATTCTCCTTGCCGTGCCGTGCCTTTTGTTTCACTTGCCTTGCATTGCTTTGCCTTGCCTTCCTTTCCTTCTGTTACTCTTTCCTTGCCTAGCCTTGCACTGCCAAGCCTTGCGTTGTCGTGCATTAGCCTTGCCTCGACTGACCGTGCCTTGCCTTGCGTTACCCTTTCCTTGCCTTGCCGTGCATTGCCTAGCTTGCGTTGTCGTGCCTTAGCCTTGTTTCCCCTTGCCGTGCCGTGCCGTTTGTTACACTTGCCTTGCCTTGCTTTGCCTTGCCTTCCTTTCCTTCCGTTACTCTTTCCTTGCCTAGCCGTGCACTGCCTAGCCTTGCGTTGTCGTGCATTAGCCTTGCCTCGCCTGATCGTGCCTTGCATTGCGTTACCCTTTCCTTGCCTTGCCGTGCATTGCCTAGCTTGCGTTGTCGTGCCTTAGCCTTGTTTCCCCTTGCCGTGCCGTTCCTTCCCTTACCCTTGCCTTGCCTTGCTTTCCCTTGCCTTCCTTGCCTTCCGTTACTCTTTGCTTGCCTTCCGTGCATTGCCTAGCCTTGCGTTTTCGTGCCTTAGCCTTGCCTTGCCTCACCGTGCCTTGCCTTGCGTTACCCTTTCCTTGCCGTGCCGTGCATTGCCTAGTCTTGCGTTGTCGTGCCTTAGCCTTGCTTCCCCTTGCCGTGCCGTTCCTTCCGTTACTCTTGCCTTGCCTTGTTTCCCTTGCATTCCTTGCCTTCCGTTACTCTTTCCTTGCCTTACCGTGCATTGCCTAGCCTTGCGTTGTCGTGCATTAGCCTTGCCTTGCCTGACCGTGCCTTGCCTTGCGTTACCCTTTCCTTGCCTTTCCGTGCATTGCCTAGCTTGCGTTGTCGTGCCTTACCCTTTTTTCCCCTTACCGTGCCGTTCCTTTTGTTTCACTTGCCTTGCATTGCTTTGCCTTGCCTTCCTTTCCTTCTGTTACGCTTTCCTTGCCTAGCCGTGCACTGCCAAGCCTTGCGTTGTCGTGCCGTAGCCTTGCCTCGCCTGACCGTGCCTTCCCTTGCGTTACCCTTTCCTTGCCTTGCCGTGCATTGCCTAGCCGTGCGTTGTCGTGCATTAGCCTTGCCTTGCCTCACCGTGCCTTGCCTTGCTTTGCCCTTTCCTTGCCTTGCCGTGCATTGCCTAGCTTGCGTTGTCGTGCCTTAGCCTTGTTTCCCCTTGCCGTGCCGTTCCTTCCCTTACCCTTGCCTTGCCTTGCTTTCCCTTGCCTTCCTTGCCTTCCGTTACTCTTTGCTTGCCTTCCGTGCATTGCCTAGCCTTGCGTTTTCGTGCCTTAGCCTTGCGTTTTCGTGCCTTAGCCTTGCCTTGCCTCACCGTGCCTTGCCTTGCGTTACCCTTTCCTTGCCTTGCCGTGCATTGCCTAGCCTTGCGTTGTCGTGCATTAGCCTTGCCTTGCCTGACCGTGCCTTGCCTTGCTTTGCCCTTTCCTTGCCTTGCCGTGCATTGCCTAGCTTGCGTTGCCGTGCCTTAGCCTTGTTTCCCCTTGCCGTGCCTTTCCTTCCGTTACTCTTGCCTTGCCTTGCTTTCCCTTGTATTCCTTGCCTTCCGTTACTCTTTGCTTACCTTCCGTGCATTGCCTAGCCTTGCGTTGTCGTGCCTTAGCCTTGCCTCGCCTGACAGAGGCTTTCGTTGCGTTACCCTTTCCTTGCCTTGCCGTACATTGCCTAGACGTGCGTTGTTGTGCATTAGCCTTGCCTTGACTCACCGTGCCTTGCCTTGCGTTACCCTTTCTTTGCCTTGCCGTGTATTGCCTACCTTGCGTTGTCGTGCCTTACCCTTGTTTCCCCTTGCCGTGCCGTGCCTTTTGTTACACTTGCCTTGACTTGCTTTGCCTTGCCTTCCTTTCCTTCTGTTACTCTTTCCTTGCCTAGCCGTGCACTACCTAGCCTTGCGTTGTCGTGCATTAGCTTTGCCTCGACTGACCGTGCCTTTTTTTGCGTTACCCTTTCCTTGCCTTGCCGTGCATTGCCTAGCTTGCGTTGTCGTGCCTTAGCCTTGTTTCCCCTTTCCGTGCCGTTCCTTCCCTTACTCTTGCCTTGCCTTGCTTTCCCTTGCCTTTCTTGCTTTCCGTTACTCTTTGCTTGCCTTCCGTGCATTGCCTAGCCTTGCGTTTTCGTGCCTTAGCCTTGCCTTGCCTCACCGTGCCTTGCCTTGCGTTACCCTTTCCTTCCCTTGCCGTGCATTGCCTAGCCTTGCGTTGTCGTGCCTTAGCCTTGCTTCCCCTTGCCGTGCCGTTCCTTCCGTTACTCTTGCCTTGCCTTGCTTTCCCTTGCATTCCTTGCCTTCCGTTACTCTTTCCTTGCCTTGCCGTGCATTGCCTAGCCTTGCGTTGTCGTGCATTAGCCTTGCCTTGCCTGACCGTGCCTTGCCTTGCGTTGCCCTTTCCTTGCCTTGCCGTGCATTGCCTAGCCGTGCGTTGTCGTGCCTTAGCCTTGTTTCCCCTTGCCGTGCCGTTCCTTACGTTACTCTTGCCTTGCCTTGCTTTCCCTTGCATTCCTTACATTCCGTTACTCTTTCCTTGCCTTGCCGTGCATTGCCTAGACTTCCGTTGTCGTACATTAGCCTTGCATTTCCTGACCGTGCCTTGCCTTGCGTTACCCTTTCCTTGCCTTGCCGTGCATTGCTTAGCTTGCGTTGTCGTGCCTTAGGCTTGTTTCCCCTTGCCGTGCCGTTCCTTCCCTTACCCTTAACTTGCCTTGCTTTCCCTTGCCTTCCTTGCATTCCGTTGCTCTTTGCTTACCTTCCGTGCATTGCCTAGCCTTGCGTTGTCGTGACTTAGCCTTGCCTCGCCTGACCGTGACTTCCCTTGCGTTACCCTTTCCTTGCCTTGCCGTGCATTGCCTAGACGTGCGTTGTTGTGCATTAGCCTTGCCTTTCCTCACCGTGCCTTCCCTATCGTTAACCTTTCCTTGCCTTGCCGTGCATTGCCTAGCTTGCGTTGTCGTGCCTTACCCTTTTTTCCCCTTGCCGTGCCGTGCCTTTTGTTTCACTTGCCTTGCATTGCTTTGCCTTGCCTTCCTTTCCTTCTGTTACGCTTTCCTTGCCTAGCCGTGCACTGCCAAGCCTTGCGTTGTCGTGCATTAGCCTTCCCTCGACTGACCGTGCCTGGCCTTGCGTTACCCTCTCCTTCCCTTGCCTTGCTTTGCCTAGCCGTGCGTTGTCGTGCATTAGCCTTGTTTCCCCTTGCCGTGCCGTTCCTTACCTTACCCTTAACTTGCCTTGCTTTCCCTTGCCTTCCTTGCCTTCCGTTACTCTTTGCTTACCTTCCGTGCATTGCCTAGCCTTGCGTTGTCGTGCCTTAGCCTTGCCTCGCCTGACAGAGCCTTTCGTTGCGTTACCCTTTCCTTGCCTTGCCGTACATTGCCTAGACGTGCGTTGTTGTGCATTAGCCTTGCCTTGCCTCACCGTGCCTTGCCTTGCGTTACCCTTTCCTTGCCTTGCCGTGCATTGCCTACCTTGCGTTGTCGTGCCTTACCCTTGTTTCCCCTTGCCGTGCCGTTCCTTCCGTTACTCTTGCCTTGCCTTGCTTTCCCTTGCATTCCTTGCCTTCCGTTACTCTTTCCTTGCCTTGCCGTGCATTGCCTAGCCTTGCGTTGTCGTGCATTAGCCTTCCCTCGACTGACCGTGCCTGGCCTTGCGTTACCCTCTCCTTCCCTTGCCTTGCTTTGCCTAGCCGTGCGTTGTCGTGCATTAGCCTTGCCTTGCCTCACCGTGCCTTGCCTTGCGTTACCCTTTCCTTGCCTTGCCGTGCATTGCCTAGCCTTGCGTTGTCGTGCCTTAGCCTTGTTTCCCCTTGCCGTGCCGTTCCTTCCGTTACTCTTGCCTTGCCTTGCTTTCCCTTGCATTCCTTACATTCCGTTACTCTTTCCTTGCCTTGCCGTGCATTGCCTAGCCTTCCGTTGTCGTGCATTAGCCTTGCATTTCCTGACCGTGCCTTGCCTTGCGTTACCCTTTCCTTGCCTTGCCGTGCATTGCCTAGCTTGCGTTGTCGTGCCTTAGCCTTGTTTCCCCTTGCCGTGCCGTGCCGTTTGTTACACTTGCCTTGCCTTGCTTTGCCTTGCCTTCCTATCCTTCCGTTACTCTTTCCTTGCCTAGCCGTGCACTGCCTAGCCTTGCGTTGTCGTGCATTAGCCTTGCCTCGCCTGATCGTGCCTTGCCTTGCGTTACCCTTTCCTTGCCTTGCCGTGCTTTGCCTAGCCTTGCATTGCCGTGCCTTAGCCTTGTTTCCCCTTGCCGTGCCTTTCCTTCCGTTACTCTTGCCTTGCCTTGCTTTCCCTTGTATTCATTACATTCCGTTACTCTTTCCTTGCCTTGCCGTGCATTGCCTAGCCTTCCGTTGTCGTGCATTAGCCTTGCATTTCCTGACCGTGCCTTGCCTTGCGTTACCCTTTCCTTGCCTTGCCGTGCATTGCCTTGCCTTGCGTTGTCGTGCCTTAGCCTTGTTTCCTCTTGCCGTGCCGTTCCTTACCTTACCCTTAACTTGCCTTGCTTTCCCTTGCCTTCCTTGCCTTCCGTTACTCTTTGCTTACCTTCCGTGCATTGCCTAGCCTTGCGTTGTCATGCCTTAGCCTTGCTTCTCCTGACAGAGCCTTTCGTTGCGTTACCCTTTCCTTGCCTTGCCGTACATTGCCTAGACGTGCGTTGTTGTGCATTAGCCTTGCCTTGCCTCACCGTGCCTTGCCTTGCGTTACCCTTTCCTTGCCTTGCCGTGCATTGCCTACCTTGCGTTGTCGTGCCTTACCCTTGTTTCCCCTTGCCGTGCCGTGCGTTTTGTTACACTTGCCTTGCCTTGCTTTGCCTTGCCTTCCTTTCCTTCTGTTACTCTTTCCTTGCCTAGCCGTGCACTACATAGCCTTGCGTTGTAGTGCATTAGCCTTGCCTCGACTGACCGTGCCTTGCTTTGCGTTACCCTTTCCTTGCCTTGCCGTGCATTGCCTAGCCTTGCGTTTTCGTGCCTTAGCCTTGTTTCCCCTTTCCGTGCCGTTCCTTCCCTTACTCTTGCCTTGCCTTGCTTTCCCTTGCCTTTCTTACTTTCCGTTACTCTTTGCTTGCCTTCCGTGCATTGCCTAGCCTTGCGTTTTCGTGCCTTAGCCTTGCCTTGCCTCACCGTGCCTTGCCTTGCGTTACCCTTTCCTTGCCTTGCCGTGCATTGCCTAGCCTTGCGTTGTCGTGCCTTAGCCTTGCTTCCCCTTGCCGTGCCGTTCCTTCCGTTACTCTTGCCTTGCCTTGCTTTCCCTTGCCTTCCTTGCCTTCCGTTGCTCTTTGCTTACCTTCCGTGCATTGCCTAGCCTTGCGTTGTCGTGACTTAGCGTTGCCTCGCCTGACCGTGACTTCCCCTGCGTTACCCTTTCCTTGCCTTGCCGTGCATTGCCTAGACCTGCGTTGTTGTGCATTAGCCTTGCCTTTCCTCACCGTGCCTTCCCTTGCGTTACCCTTTCCTTGCCTTGCCGTGCATTGCCTAGCTTTGCGTTGTCGTGCCTTAGCCTTGTCTCGCCTGACCCTGCCTTGCCTTGCGTTACCCTTTCCTTGCCTTGCCGTGCATTGCCTAGCTTGCGTTGTCGTCCCTTAGCCTTGTTTCCCCTTGCCGTGCCGTGCCTTTTGTTACACTTGCCTTGCCTTGCTTTGCCTTGCCTTCCATTCCTTCCGTTACTCGTTCCTTGCATAGCCGTGCACTGCCTACCCTTGCGTTGTCGTGCATTAGCCTTGCCTTGCCTGACCGTGCCTTGCCTTCCGTTACCCTTTCCTTGCCTTGCCTTGCTTTGCCCAGCTTCCGTTGTCGTGCCTTAGCCTTGTTTCCCCTTGCCGGTGCCGTTCCTTCCCTTACTCTTGACTTTCCTTGCTTTCCCTTGCCTTCCTTGCCTTCCGTTACTCTTTGCTTACCATCCGTGCATTGCCTAGCCTTGCGTTGTCGTGCCGTAGCCTTCCCTCGCCTGACCGTGACTTCCCTTGCGTTACCCTTTCCTTGCCTTGCCGTCCATTGCCTAGCCGTGCGTTGTTGTGCATTAGCCTTGCCTTGCCTCACCGTGCCTTGCCTTACGTTACCCTTTCCTTGCCTTGCCGTGCATTGCCTAGCTTGCGTTGTCGTGCCTTACCCTTTTTTCCCCTTGCCGTGCCGTGCTTTTTGTTTCACTTGCCTTGCATTGCTTTGCCTTGCCTTCCTTTGCTTCTGTTACGCTTTCCTTGCCTAGCCGTGCACTGCCAAGCCTTGCGTTGTCGTGCATTAGCCTTGCCTCGACTGACCGTGCCTTGCCTTGCGTTACCCTTTCCTTGCCTTGCCGTGCATTGCCTAGCTTGCGTTGTCGTGCCTTAGCCTTGTTTCCCCTTGCCGTGCCGTGCCTTTTGTTTCACTTGCCTTGCATTGCTTTGTCTTGCCTTCCTTTCCTTCTGTTACGCTTTCCTTGCCTAGCCGTGCACTGCCAAGCCTTGCGTTGTCGTGCATTAGCCTTCCCTCGACTGACCGTGCCTGGCCTTGCGTTATACCTCTCCTTCCCTTGCCTTGCTTTGCCTAGCCGTGCGTTGTCGTGCATTAGCCTTGCCATGCCTCACCGTGCCTTGCCTTGCGTTACCCTTTCCTTGCCTTGCCGTGCTTTGCCTAGCCTTGCGTTGTCGTGCCTTACCCTTGTTTCCCCTTGCCGTGCCGTTCCTTCCGTTACTCTTGCCTTGCCTTGCTTTCCCTTGCATTCCTTGCCTTCCGTTACTCTTTCCTTGCCTTGCCGTGCATTGCCTAGCCTTGCGTTGTCGTGCATTAGCCTTGCCTTGCTTGACCGTGCCTTGCCTTGCGTTACCCTTTCCTTGCCTTGCCGTGCATTGCCTAGCTTGCGTTGTCGTGCCTTAGCCTTGTTTCCCCTTGCCGTGCCGTTCCTTCTGTTACTCTTGCCTTGCCTTGCTTTCCCTTGCATTCCTCACATTCCGTTACTCTTTCCTTGCCTTGCCGTGCATTGCCTAGCCTTGCGTTGTCGTGCCTTAGCCTTGCCTCGCCTGACCGTGACTTCCCTTGCGTTACCCTTTCCTTGCCTTGCCGTGCATTGCCTAGACGTGCGTTGTTGTGCATTAGCCTTGCCTTGCCTCACCGTGCCTTGCCTTACGTTACCCTTTCCTTGCCTTCCGTGCATTCCCTAGCTTGCGTTGTCGTTCCTTACCCTTGATTCTCCTTGCCGTGCCGTGCCTTTTGTTTCACTTGCCTTGCATTGCTTTGCCTTGCCTTCCTTTCCTTCTGTTACGCTTTCCTTGCCTAGCCGTGCACTGCCAAGCCTTGCGTTGTCGTGCATTAGCCTTGCCTCGACTGACCGTGCCTTGCCTTGCGTTACCCTTTCCTTGCCTTGCCGTGCATTGCCTAGCTTGCGTTGTCGTGCCTTAGCCTTGTTTCCCCTTGCCGTGCCGTGCCGTTTGTTACACTTGCCTTGCCTTGCTTTGCCTTGCCTTCCTATCCTTCCGTTACTCTTTCCTTGCCTAGCCGTGCACTGCCTAGCCTTGCGTTGTCGTGCATTAGCCTTGCCTCGCCTGATCGTGCCTTGCATTGCGTTACCCTTTCCTTGCCTTGCCGTGCATTGCCTAGCTTGCGTTGTCGTGCCTTAGCCTTGTTTCCCCTTGCCGTGCCGTTCCTTCCCTTACCCTTGCCTTGCCTTGCTTTCCCTTGCCTTCCTTGCCTTCCGTTACTCTTTCCTTGCCTTCCGTGCATTGCCTAGCCTTGCGTTGTCGTGCATTAGCCTTGCCTTGCCTCACCGTGCCTTGCCTTGCGTTACCCTTTCCTTGCCTTGCCGTGCATTGCCTAGCTTGCGTTGTCGTGCCTTACCCTTTTTTCCCCTTGCCGTGCCGTGCCTTTTGTTTCACTTGCCTTGCATTGCTTTGCCTTGCCTTCCTTTCCTTCTGTTACGCTTTCCTTGCCTTACCGTGCATTGCCTAGCCTTGCGTTGTCGTGCATTAGCCTTGCCTTGTCTGACCGTGCCTTGCCTTGCGTTACCCTTTCCTTGCCTTTCCGTGCATTGCCTAGCTTGCGTTGTCGTGCCTTAGCCTTGTTTCCCCTTGCCGTGCCGTGCCTTTTGTTTCACTTGCCTTGCATTGCTTTGCCTTGCCTTCCTTTCCTTCTGTTACGCTTTCCTTGCCTAGCCGTGCACTGCCAAGCCTTGCGTTGTCGTGCCGTAGCCTTTGCCTCGCCTGACCGTGACTTCCCTTGCGTTACCCTTTCCTTGCCTTGCCGTCCATTGCCTAGCCGTGCGTTGTCGTGCATTAGCCTTGCCTTGCCTGACCGTGCCTTGCCTTGCGTTACCCTTTCCTTGCCTTGCCGTGCTTTGCCTAGCTTGCGTTGTCGTGCCTTACCCTTGTTTCTCCTTGCCGTGCCGTGCCTTTTGTTTCACTTGCCTTGCATTGCTTTGCCTTGCCTTCCTTTCCTTCTGTTACTCTTTCCTTGCCTAGCCTTGCACTGCCAAGCCTTGCGTTGTCGTGCATTAGCCTTGCCTCGACTGACCGTGCCTTGCCTTGCGTTACCCTTTCCTTGCCTTGCCGTGCATTGCCTAGCCTTGCGTTGTCGTGCATTAGCCTTGCCTTGCCTGACCGTGCCTTGCCTTGCGTTACCCTTTCCTTGCCTTGCCGTGCCGTGCCTTAGCCTTGTTTCCCCTTGCCGTGCCTTTCCTTCCGTTACTCTTGCCTTGCCTTGCTTTCCCTTGCCTTCCTTGCCTTCCGTTACTCTTTGCTTACCTTCCGTGCATTGCCTAGCCTTGCGTTGTCGTGCCTTAGCCTTGCCTCGCCTGACAGAGGCTTTCGTTGCGTTACCCTTTCCTTGCCTTGCCGTACATTGCCTAGACGTGCGTTGTTGTGCATTAGCCTTGCCTTGACTCACCGTGCCTTGCCTTGCGTTACCCTTTCCTTGCCTTGCCGTGCATTGCCTAGCCTTGCGTTGTCGTGCCTTACCCTTGTTTCCCCTTGCCGTGCCGTGCCTTTTGTTACACTTGCCTTTCCTTGCTTTGCCTTGCCTTCCTTTCCTTCTGTTACTCTTTCCTTGCCTAGCCGTGCACTACCTAGCCTTGCGTTGTCGTGCATTAGCCTTGCCTCGACTGACCGTGCCTTGCTTTGCGTTACCCTTTCCTTGCCTTGCCGTGCATTGCCTAGCTTGCGTTGTCGTGCCTTAGCCTTGTTTCCCCTTTCCGTGCCGTTCCTTCCCTTACCCTTGCCTTGCCTTGCTTTCCCTTGCCTTCCTTGCTTTCCGTTACTCTTTGCTTGCCTTCCGTGCATTGCCTAGCCTTGCGTTTTCGTGCATTAGCCTTGCCTTGCCTCACCGTGCCTTGCCTTGCGCTACCCTTTCCTTCCCTTGCCGTGCATTGCCTAGCCTTGCGTTGTCGTGCCTTAGCCTTGCTTCCCCTTGCCGTGCCGTTCCTTCCGTTACTCTTGCCTTGCCTTGCTTTCCCTTGCCTTTCTTGCCTTCCGTTACTCTTTCCTTGCCTTGCCGTGCATTGCCTAGCCTTGCGTTGTCGTGCATTAGCCTTGCCTTGCCTGACCGTGCCTTGCCTTGCGTTGCCCTTTCCTTGCCTTGCCGTGCATTGCCTAGCTTGCGTTGTCGTGCCTTAGCCTTGTTTCCCCTTGCCGTGCCGTTCCTTACGTTACTCTTGCCTTGCCTTGCTTTCCCTTGCATTCCTTACATTCCGTTACTCTTTCCTTGCCTTGCCGTGCATTGCCTAGCCTTCCGTTGTCGTACATTAGCCTTGCATTTCCTGACCGTGCCTTGCCTTGCGTTACCCTTTCCTTGCCTTGCCGTGCATTGCCTAGCTTGCGTTGTCGTGCCTTAGCCTTGTTTCCCCTTGCCGTGCCGTTCCTTCCCTTACCCTTAACTTGCCTTGCTTTCCCTTGCCTTCCTTGAATTCCGTTGCTCTTTGCTTACCTTCCGTGCATTGCCTAGCCTTGCGTTGTCGTGACTTAGCCTTGCCTCGCCTGACCGTGACTTCCCTTGCGTTACCCTTTCCTTGCCTTGCCGTGCATTGCCTAGACGTGCGTTGTTGTGCATTAGCCTTGCCTTTCCTCACCGTGCCTTGCCTTCGTTAACCTTTCCTTGCCTTGCCGTGCATTGCCTAGCTTGCGTTGTCGTGCCTTACCCTTTTTTCCCCTTGCCGTGCCGTGCCTTTTGTTTCACTTGCCTTGCATTGCTTTGCCTTGCGTTCCTTTCCTTCTGTTACTCGTTCCTTGCCTAGCCGTGCACTGCCAAGCCTTGCGTTGTCGTGCATTAGCCTTCCCTCGACTGACCGTGCCTGGCCTTGCGTTACCCTCTCCTTCCCTTGCCTTGCTTTGCCTAGCCGTGCGTTGTCGTGCATTAGCCTTGCCTTGCCTCACCGTGCCTTGCCTTGCGTTACCCCTTCCTTGCCTTGCCGTGCATTGCCTAGCCTTGCGTTGTCGTGCCTTAGCCTTGTTTCCCCTTGCCGTGCCGTTCCTTCCGTTACTCTTCCCTTGCCTTGCTTTCCCTTGCATTCCTTACATTCCGTTACTCTTTCCTTGCCTTGCCGTGCATTGCCTAGCCTTCCGTTTTCGTGCATTAGCCTTGCATTTCCTGACCGTGCCTTGCCTTGCGTTACCCTTTCCTTGCCTTGCCGTGCATTGCCTAGCTTGCGTTGTCGTGCCTTAGCCTTGTTTCCCCTTGCCGGGCCGTGCCGTTTGTTACACTTGCATTGCCTTGCTTTGCCTTGCCTTCCTATCCTTCCGTTACTCTTTCCTTGCCTAGCCGTGCACTGCCTAGCCTTGCGTTGTCGTGCATTAGCCTTGCCTCGCCTGATCGTGCCTTGCCTTGCGTTACCCTTTCCTTGCCTTGCCGTGCTTTGCCTAGCCTTGCGTTGCCGTGCCTTAGCCTTGTTTCCCCTTGCCGTGCCTTTCCTTCCGTTACTCTTGCCTTGCCTTGCTTTCCCTTCTATTCATTACATTCCGTTACTCTTTCCTTGCCTTGCCGTGCATTGCCTAGCCTTCCGTTGTCGTGCATTAGCCTTGCATTTCCTGACCGTGCCTTGCCTTGCGTTACCCTTTCCTTGCCTTGCCGTGCATTGCCTTGCTTGCGTTGTCGTGCCTTAGCCTTGTTTCCTCTTGCCGTGCCGTTCCTTACCTTACCCTTAACTTGCCTTCCTTTCCCTTGCCTTCCTTGCCTTCCGTTACTCTTTGCTTACCTTCCGTGCATTGCCTAGCCTTGCGTTGTCGTGCCTTAGCCTTGCCTCGCCTGACAGAGCCTTGCCTTGCGTTACCCTTTCCTTGCCTTGCCGTACATTGCCTAGACGTGCGTTGTCGTGCATTAGCCTTGCCTTGCCTCACCGTGCCTTGCCTTGCGTTCCCCTTTCCTTGCCTTGCCGTGCATTGCCTACCTTGCGTTGTCGTGCCTTACCCTTGTTTCCCCTTGCCGTGCCGTTCCTTCCGTTACACTTGCCTTGCATTGCTTTGCCTTGCCTTCCTTTCCTTCTCTTACGCTTTCCTTGCCTAGCCGTGCACTGCCAAGCCTTGCGTTGTCGTGCATTAGCCTTCCCTCGACTGACCGTGCCTGCCCTTGCGTTACCCTCTCCTTCCCTTGCCTTGCTTTGCCTAGCCGTGCGTTGTCGTGCATTAGCCTTGCCATGCCTCACCGTGCCTTGCCTTGCGTTACCCCTTCCTTGCCTTGCCGTGCATTGCCTAGCCTTGCGTTGTCGTGCCTTAGCCTTGTTTCCCCTTGCCGTGCCGTTCCTTCCGTTACTCTTGCCTTGCCTTGCTTTCCCTTGCATTCCTTACATTCCGTTACTCTTTCCTTGCCTTGCCGTGCATTGCCTAGCCTTCCGTTGTCGTGCATTAGCCTTGCATTTCCTGACCGTGCCTTGCCTTGCGTTACCCTTTCCGTGCCTTGCCGTGCATTGCCTAGCTTGCGTTGTCGTGCCTTAGCCTTGTTTCCGCTTGCCGGGCCGTGCCGTTTGTTACACTTGCATTGCCTTGCTTTGCCTTGCCTTCCTATCCTTCCGTTACTCTTTCCTTGCCTAGCCGTGCACTGCCTAGCCTTGCGTTGTCGTGCATTAGCCTTGCCTCGCCTGATCGTGCCTTGCCTTGCGTTACCCTTTCCTTGCCTTGCCGTGCTTTGCCTAGCCTTGCATTGCCGTGCCTTAGCCTTGTTTCCCCTTGCCGTGCCTTTCCTTCCGTTACTCTTGCCTTGCCTTGCTTTCCCTTGTATTCATTACATTCCGTTACTCTTTCCTTGCCTTGCCGTGCATTGCCTAGCCTTCCGTTGTCGTGCATTAGCCTTGCATTTCCTGACCGTGCCTTGCCTTGCGTTACCCTTTCCTTGCCTTGCCGTGCATTGCCTTGCTTGCGTTGTCGTGCCTTAGCCTTGTTTCCTCTTGCCGTGCCGTTCCTTACCTTACCCTTAACTTGCCTTGCTTTCCCTTGCCTTCCTTGCCTTCCGTTACTCTTTGCTTACCTTCCGTGCATTGCCTAGCCTTGCGTTGTCGTGCCTTAGCCTTGCCTCCCCTGACAGAGCCTTTCGTTGCGTTACCCTTTCCTTGCCTTGCCGTACATTGCCTAGACGTGCGTTGTTGTGCATTAGCCTTGCCTTGCCTCACCGTGCCTTGCCTTGCGTTACCCTTTCCTTGCCTTGCCGTGCATTGCCTACCTTGCGTTGTCGTGCCTTACCCTTGTTTCCCCTTGCCGTGCCGTGCGTTTTGTTACACTTGCCTTGCCTGGCTTTGCCTTGCCTTCCTTTCCTTCCGTTACTCTTTCCTTGCCTAGCCGTGCACTACCTAGCCTTGCGTTGTAGTGCATTAGCCTTGCCTCGACTGACCGTGCCTTGCTTTGCGTTACCCTTTCCTTGCCTTGCCGTGCATTGCCTAGCTTGCGTTGTCGTGCCTTAGCCTTGTTTCCCCTTTCCGTGCCGTTCCTTCCCTTACTCTTGCCTTGCCTTGCTTTCCCTTGCCTTTCTTGCTTTCCGTTACTCTTTGCTTGCCTTCCGTGCATTGCCTAGCCTTGCGTTTTCGTGCCTTAGCCTTGCCTTGCCTCACCGTGCCTTGCCTTGCGTTACCCTTTCCTTGCCTTGCCGTGCATTGCCTAGCCTTGCGTTGTCGTGCCTTAGCCTTGCTTCCCCTTGCCGTGCCGTTCCTTCCGTTACTCTTGCCTTGCCTTGCTTTGCCTTGCCTTCCTTGCCTTCCGTTACTCTTTGCTTACCTTCCGTGCATTGCCTAGCCTTGCGTTGTCGTGACTTAGCCTTGCCTCGCCTGACCGTGACTTCCCCTGCGTTACCCTTTCCTTGCCTTGCCGTGCATTGCCTAGACGTGCGTTGTTGTGCATTAGCCTTGCCTTTCCTCACCGTGCCGTCCCTTGCGTTACCCTTTCCTTGCCTTGCCGTGCATTGCCTAGCCTTGCGTTGTCGTGCCTTAGCCTTGTTTCCCCTTGCCGTGCCGTGCCTTTTGTTACACTTGCCTTGCCTTGCTTTGCCTTGCCTTCCATTCCTTCCGTTACTCTTTCCTTGCCTAGCCGTGCACTGCCTAGCCTTGCGTTGTCGTGCTTTAGCCTTGCCTTGCCTGACCGTGCCTTGCCTTCCGTTACCCTTTCCTTGCCTTGCCGTGCATTGCCTAGCCGTGCGTTGTCGTGCCTTAGCCTTGTTTCCCCTTGCCGTGCCGTTCCTTCCCTTACTCTTGACTTGCCTTGCTTTCCCTTGCCTTCCTTGCCTTCCGTTACTCTTTGCTTACCATCCGTGCATTGCCTAGCCTTGCGTTGTCGTGCCGTAGCCTTCCCTCGCCTGACCGTGACTTCCTTTGCGTTACCCTTTCCTTGCCTTGCCGTCCATTGCCTAGCCGTGCGTTGTTGTGCATTAGCCTTGCCTTGCCTCACCGTGCCTTGCCTTACGTTACCCTTTCCTTGCCTTGCCGTGCATTGCCTAGCTTGCGTTGTCGTGCCTTACCCTTGTTTCCCCTTGCCGTGCCGTGCCTTTTGTTTCACTTGCCTTGCATTGCTTTGCCTTGCCTTCCTTTCCTTCTGTTACTCTTTCCTTGCCTAGCCGTGCACTGCCAAGCCTTGCGTTGTCGTGCATTAGCCTTGCCTCGACTCACCGTGCCTTGCCTTGCGTTACCCTTTCCTTGCCTTGCCGTGCATTGCCTAGCTTGCGTTGTCGTGCCTTACCCTTTTTTCCCCTTGCCGTGCCGTGCTTTTTGTTTCACTTGCCTTGCATTGCTTTGCCTTGCCTTCCTTTGCTTCTGTTACGCTTTCCTTGCCTAGCCGTGCACTGCCAAGCCTTGCGTTGTCGTGCATTAGCCTTGCCTCGACTGACCGTGCCTTGCCTTGCGTTACCCTTTCCTTGCCTTGTCGTGCATTGCCTAGCTTGCGTTGTCGTGCCTTAGCCTTGTTTCCCCTTGCCGTGCCGTGCCATTTGTTTCACTTGCCTTGCATTGCTTTGCCTTGCCTTCCTTTCCTTCTGTTACGCTTTCCTTGCCTAGCCGTGCACTGCCAAGCCTTGCGTTGTCGTGCATTAGCCTTCCCTCGACTGACCGTGCCTGGCCTTGCGTTACCCTCTCCTTCCCTTGCCTTGCTTTGCCTAGCCGTGCGTTGTCGTGCATTAGCCTTGCCTTGCCTCACCGTGCCTTGCCTTGCGTTACCCTTTCCTTGCCTTGCCGTGCATTGCCTAGCCTTGCGTTGTCGTGCCTTAGCCTTGTTTCCCCTTGCCGTGCCGTTCCTTTTGTTTCACTTGCCTTGCATTGCTTTGCCTTGCCTTCCTTTCCTTCTGTTACGCTTTCCTTGCCTAGCCGTGCACTGCCAAGCCTTGCGTTGTCGTGCCGTAGCCTTGCCTCGCCTGACCGTGACTTCCCTTGCGTTACCCTTTCCTTGCCTTGCCGTCCATTGCCTAGCCGTGCGTTGTTGTGCATTAGCCTTGCCTTGCCTCACCGTGCCTTGCCTTACGTTACCCTTTCCTTGCCTTGCCGTGCATTCCCTAGCTTGCGTTGTCGTGCCTTACCCTTGTTTCTCCTTGCCGTGCCGTGCCTTTTGTTTCACTTGCCTTGCATTGCTTTGCCTTGCCTTCCTTTCCTTCTGTTACTCTTTCCTTGCCTAGCCTTGCACTGCCAAGCCTTGCGTTGTCGTGCATTAGCCTTGCCTCGACTGACCGTGCCTTGCCTTGCGTTACCCTTTCCTTGCCTTGCCGTGCATTGCCTAGCTTGCGTTGTCGTGCCTTACCCTTTTTTCCCCTTGCCGTGCCGTGCCTTTTGTTTCACTTGCCTTGCATTGCTTTGCCTTGCCTTCCTTTCCTTCTGTTACGCTTTCCTTGCCTAGCCGTGCACTGCCAAGCCTTGCGTTGTCGTGCATTAGCCTTCCCTCGACTGACCGTGCCTGGCCTTGCGTTACCCTCTCCTTCCCTTGCCTTGCTTTGCCTAGCCGTGCGTTGTCGTGCATTAGCCTTGCCATGCCTCACCGTGCCTTGCCTTGCGTTACCCTTTCCTTGCCTTGCCGTGCTTTGCCTAGCCTTGCGTTGTCGTGCCTTAGCCTTGTTTCACCTTGCCGTGCCGTTCCTTCCGTTACTCTTGCCTTGCCTTGCTTTCCCTTGCATTCCTTACATTCCGTTACTCTTTCCTTGCCTTGCCGTGCATTGCCTAGCCTTCCGTTGTCGTGCATTAGCCTTGCATTTCCTGACCGTGCCTTGCCTTGCGTTACCCTTTCCTTGCCTTGCCGTGCATTGCCTAGCCTTGCGTTGTCGTGCCGTAGCCTTGTTTCCCCTTGCCGTGCCGTTCCTTCTGTTACTCTTGCCTTGCCTTGCTTTCCCTTGCATTCCTTACATTCCGTTACTCTTTCCTTGCCTTGCCGTGCATTGCCTAGCCTTGCGTTGTCGTGCCTTAGCCTTGCCTCGCCTGACCGTGACTTCCCTTGCGTTACCCTTTCCTTGCCTTGCCGTGCATTGCCTAGACGTGCGGTGTTGTGCATTAGCCTTGCCTTGCCTTACCGTGCCTTGCCTTACGTTACCCTTTCCTTGCCTTCCGTGCATTCCCTAGCTTGTGTTGTCGTTCCTTACCCTTGATTCTCCTTGCCGTGCCGTGCCTTTTGTTTCACTTGCCTTGCATTGCTTTGCCTTGCCTTCCTTTCCTTCTGTTACTCTTTCCTTGCCTAGCCTTGCACTGCCAAGCCTTGCGTTGTCGTGCATTAGCCTTGCCTCGACTGACCGTGCCTTGCCTTGCGTTACCCTTTCCTTGCCTTGCCGTGCATTGCCTAGCTTGCGTTGTCGTGCCTTAGCCTTGTTTCCCCTTGCCGTGCCGTGCCGTTTGTTACACTTGCCTTGCCTTGCTTTGCCTTGCCTTCCTATCCTTCCGTTACTCTTTCCTTGCCTAGCCGTGCACTGCCTAGCCTTGCGTTGTCGTGCATTAGCCTTGCCTCGCCTGATCGTGCCTTGCATTGCGTTACCCTTTCCTTGCCTTGCCGTGCATTGCCTAGCTTGCGTTGTCGTGCCTTAGCCTTGTTTCCCCTTGCCGTGCCGTTCCTTCCCTTACCCTTGCCTTGCCTTGCTTTCCCTTGCCTTCCTTGCCTTCCGTTACTCTTTGCTTGCCTTCCGTGCATTGCCTAGCGTTGCGGTTTCGTGCCTTAGCCTTGCCTTGCCTCACCGTGCCTTGCCTTGCGTTACCCTTTCCTTGACGTGCCGTGCATTGCCTAGCCTTGCGTTGTCGTGCCTTAGCCTTGCTTCCCCTTGCCGTGCCGTTCCTTCCGTTACTCTTGCCTTGCCTTGTTTCCCTTGCATTCCTTGCCTTCCGTTACACTTTCCTTGCCTTACCGTGCATTGCCTAGCCTTGCGTTGTCGTGCATTAGCCTTGCCTTGTCTGACCGTGCCTTGCCTTGCGTTACCCTTTCCTTGCCTTGCCGTGCATTGCCTAGCTTGCGTTGTCGTGCCTTACCCTTTTTTCCCCTTGCCGTGCCGTTCCTTTTGTTTCACTTGCCTTGCATTGCTTTGCCTTGCCTTCCTTTCCTTCTGTTACGCTTTCCTTGCCTAGCCGTGCATTGCCAAGCCTTGCGTTGTCGTGCCTTAGCCTTGCCTCGCCTGACCGTGACTTCCCTTGCGTTACCCTTTCCTTGCCTTGCCGTGCATTGCCTAGCCGTGCGTTGTTGTGCATTAGCCTTGCCTTGCCTCACCGTGCCTTGCCTTGCGTTACCCTTTCCTTGCCTTGCCATGCATTCCCTAGCTTGCGTTGTCTTGCCTTACCCTTGTTTCTCCTTGCCGTGCCGTGCCTTTTGTTTCACTTGCCTTGCATTGCTTTGCCTTGCCTTCCTTTCCTTCTGTTACTCTTTCCTTGCCTAGCCTTGCACTGCCAAGCCTTGCGTTGTCGTGCATTAGCCTTGCCTCGACTGACCGTGCCTTGCCTTGCGTTACCCTTTCCTTGCCTTGCCGTGCATTGCCTAGCTTGCGTTGTCGTGCCTTAGCCTTGTTTCCCCTTGGCGTGCCGTTCCTTTCCTTACCCTTGCCTTGCCTTGTTTTCCCTTGCCTTCCTTGCCTTCCGTTACTCTTTGCTTGCCTTCCGTGCATTGCCTAGCCTTGCGTTTTCGTGCCTTAGCCTTGCCTTGCCTCACCGTGCCTTGCCTTGCGTTACCCTTTCCTTGCCTTGCCGTGCATTGCCTAGCCTTGCGTTGTCGTGCATTAGCCTTGCCTTGCCTGACCGTGCCTTGCCTTGCGTTGCCCTTTCCTTGCCTTGCCGTGCATTGCCTAGCTTGCGTTGTCGTGCCTTAGCCTTGTTTCCCCTTGCCGTGCCGTTCCTTACGTTACCCTTGCCTTGCCTTGCTTTCCCTTGCATTCCTTACATTCCGTTACTCTTTCCTTGCCTTGCCGTGCATTGCCTAGACTTCCGTTGTCGTACATTAGCCTTGCATTTCCTGACCGTGCCTTGCCTTGCGTTACCCTTTCCTTGCCTTGCCGTGCATTGCCTAGCTTGCGTTGTCGTGCCTTAGCCTTGTTTCCCCTTGCCGTGCCGTTCCTTCCCTTACCCTTAAGTTGCCTTGCTTTCCCTTGCCTTCCTTGCATTCCGTTGCTCTTTGCTTACCTTCCGTGCATTGCCTAGCCTTGCGTTGTCGTGACTTAGCCTTGCCTCGCCTGACCGTGACTTCCCTTGCGTTACCCTTTCCTTGCCTTGCCGTGCATTGCCTAGACGTGCGTTGTTGTGCATTAGCCTTGCCTTTCCTCACCGTGCCTTCCCTTGCGTTACCCTTTCCTTGCCTTGAAGTGCATTGCCTAGCTTGCGTTGTCGTGCCTTAGCC
Source organism: Macrotis lagotis (assembly GCF_037893015.1). Lineage (NCBI taxonomy): Eukaryota > Metazoa > Chordata > Mammalia > Peramelemorphia > Peramelidae > Macrotis > Macrotis lagotis. The sequence continues at coordinate 40,954 of NW_027422077.1, forward strand.
TTGTTTCCCCTTGCCGTGCCGTGCCTTTTGTTTCACTTGCCTTGCATTGCTTTGCCTTGCCTTCCTTTCCTTCTGTTACGCTTTCCTTGCCTAGCCGTGCACTGCCAAGCCTTGCGTTGTCGTGCATTAGCCTTGCCTCGACTGACCGTGCCTTGCCTTGCGTTACCCTTTCCTTGCCTTGTCGTGCATTGCCTAGCTTGCGTTGTCGTGCCTTAGCCTTGTTTCCCCTTGCCGTGCCGTGCCATTTGTTTCACTTGCCTTGCATTGCTTTGCCTTGCCTTCCTTTCCTTCTGTTACGCTTTCCTTGCCTAGCCGTGCACTGCCAAGCCTTGCGTTGTCGTGCATTAGCCTTCCCTCGACTGACCGTGCCTGGCCTTGCGTTACCCTCTCCTTCCCTTGCCTTGCTTTGCCTAGCCGTGCGTTGTCGTGCATTAGCCTTGCCTCGCCTGATCGTGCCTTGCCTTGCGTTACCCTTTCCTTGCCTTGCCGTGCTTTGCCTAGCCTTGCGTTGTCGTGCCTTAGCCTTGTTTCCCCTTGCCGTGCCGTTCCTTCCGTTACTCTTGCCTTGCCTTGTTTCCCTTGCATTCCTTGCCTTCCGTTACTCTTTCCTTGCCTTACCGTGCATTGCCTAGCCTTGCGTTGTCGTGCATTAGCCTTGCCTTGTCTGACCGTGCCTTGCCTTGCGTTACCCTTTCCTTGCCTTGCCGTGCATTGCCTAGCTTGCGTTGTCGTGCCTTACCCTTTTTTCCCCTTACCGTGCCGTGCCTTTTGTTTCACTTGCCTTGCATTGCTTTGCCTTGCCTTCCTTTCCTTCTGTTACGCTTTCCTTGCCTAGCCGTGCACTGCTAAGCCTTGCGTTGTCGTGCATTAGCCTTCCCTCGACTGACCGTGCCTTGCCTTGCGTTACCCTTTCCTTGCCTTGCCGTGCTTTGCCTAGCCTTGCGTTGTCGTGCCTTAGCCTTGTTTCCCCTTGCCGTGCCGTTCCTTCTGTTACTCTTGCCTTGCCTTGCTTTCCCTTGCATTCCTTACATTCCGTTACTCTTTCCTTGCCTTGCCGTGCATTGCCTAGCCTTCCGTTGTCGTGCATTAGCCTTGCCTTTCCTGACCGTGCCTTGCCTTGCGTTACCCTTTCCTTGCCTTGCCGTGCATTGCCTACCTTGCGTTGTCGTGCCTTAGCCTTGTTTCCCCTTGCCGTGCCGTTCCTTCTGTTACTCTTGCCTTGCCTTGCTTTCCCTTGCATTCCTTACATTCCGTTACTCTTTCCTTGCCTTGCCGTGCATTGCCTAGCCTTGCGTTGTCGTGCCTTAGCCTTGCCTCGCCTGACCGTGACTTCCCTTGCGTTACCCTTTCCTTGCCTTGCCGTGCATTGCCTAGACGTGCGTTGTTGTGCATTAGCCTTGCCTTTCCTCACCGTGCCTTCCCTTGCGTTACCCTTTCCTTGCCTTGCCGTGCATTGCCTAGCCTTGCGTTGTCGTGCCTTAGCCTTGTCTTGCCTGACCCTGCCTTGCCTTGCGTTACCCTTTCCTTGCCTTGCCGTGCATTGCCTAGCTTGCGTTGTCGTGCCTTAACCTTGTTTCCCCTTGCCGTGCCGTGCCTTTTGTTTCACTTGCCTTGCATTGCTTTGCCTTGCCTTCCTTTCCTTATGTTACGCTTTCCTTGCCTAGCCGTGCACTGCTAAGCCTTGCGTTGTCGTGCATTAGCCTTCCCTCGACTGACCGTGCCTGGCCTTGCGTTACCCTCTCCTTCCCTTGCCTTGCTTTGCCTAGCCGTGCGTTGTCGTGCATTAGCCTTGCCTTGCCTCACCGTGCCTTGCCTTGCGTTACCCTTTCCTTGCCTTGCCGTGCTTTGCCTAGCTTGCGTTGTCGTGCCTTACCCTTGTTTCTCCTTGCCGTGCCGTGCCTTTTGTTTCCCTTCCCTTGCATTGTTTTGCCTTGCCTCCCTTTCCTTCTGTTACTCTTTCCTTGCCTAGCCTTGCACTGCCAAGCCTTGCATTGTCGTGCATTAGCCTTGCCTCTACTGACCGTGCCTTGCCTTGCGTTACCCTTTCCTTGCCTTGCCGTGCATTGCCTAGCTTGCGTTGTCGTGCCTTAGCCTTGTTTCCCCTTGCCGTGCCGTGCCGTTTGTTACACTTGCCTTGCCTTGCTTTGCCTTGCCTTCCTATCCTTCCGTTACTCTTTCCTTGCCTAGCCGTGCACTGCCTAGCCTTGCGTTGTCGTGCATTAGCCTTGCCTCGCCTGATCGTGCCTTGCCTTGCGTTACCCTTTCCTTGCCTTGCCGTGCATTGCCTAGCTTGCGTTGTCGTGCCTTAGCCTTGTTTCCCCTTGCCGTGCCGTTCCTTCCCTTACCCTTGCCTTGCCTTGCTTTCCCTTGCCTTCCTTGCCTTCCGTTACTCTTTGCTTGCCTTCCGTGCATTGCCTAGCCTTGCGTTGTCGTGCCTTACCCTTGTTTCTCCTTGCCGTGCCGTGCCTTTTGTTTCACTTGCCTTGCATTGCTTTGCCTTGCCTTCCTTTCCTTCTGTTACTCTTTCCTTGCCTAGCCTTGCACTGCCAAGCCTTGCGTTGTCGTGCATTAGCCTTGCCTCGACTGACCGTGCCTTGCCTTGCGTTACCCTTTCCTTGCCTTGCCGTGCATTGCCTAGCTTGCGTTGTCGTGCCTTAGCCTTGTTTCCCCTTGCCGTGCCGTGCCGTTTGTTACACTTGCCTTGCCTTGCTTTGCCTTGCCTTCCTATCCTTCCGTTACTCTTTCCTTGCCTAGCCGTGCACTGCCTAGCCTTGCGTTGTCGTGCATTAGCCTTGCCTCGCCTGATCGTGCCTTGCATTGCGTTACCCTTTCCTTGCCTTGCCGTGCATTGCCTAGCTTGCGTTGTCGTGCCTTAGCCTTGTTTCCCCTTGCCGTGCCGTTCCTTCCCTTACCCTTGCCTTGCCTTGCTTTCCCTTGCCTTCCTTGCCTTCCGTTACTCTTTGCTTGCCTTCCGTGCATTGCCTAGCCTTGCGTTTTCGTGCCTTAGCCTTGCCTTGCCTCACCGTGCCTTGCCTTCCGTTTCCCTTTCCTTGCCGTGCCGTGCATTGCCTAGCCTTGCGTTGTCGTGCCTTAGCCTTGCTTCCCCTTGCCGTGCCTTCCGTTACCCTTGCCTTGCCTTGCTTTGCCTTGCCTTCCTTGCCTTCCGTTACACTTTCCTTGCCTTGCCGTGCATTGCCTAGCCTTGCGTTGTCGTGCCTTAGCCTTGCCTTGTCTGACCGTGCCTTGCCTTGCGTTACCCTTTCCTTGCCTTGCCGTGCATTGCCTAGCTTGCGTTGTCGTGCCTTACCCTTTTTTCCCCTTACCGTGCCGTTCCTTTTGTTTCACTTGCCTTGCATTGCTTTGCCTTGCCTTCCTTTCCTTCTGTTACGCTTTCCTTGCCTAGCCGTGCACTGCCAAGCCTTGCGTTGTCGTGCCGTAGCCTTGCCTCGCCTGACCGTGACTTCCCTTGCGTTACCCTTTCCTTGCCTTGCCGTCCATTGCCTAGCCGTGCGTTGTTGTGCATTAGCCTTGCCTTGCCTCACCGTGCCTTGCCTTACGTTACCCTTTCCTTGCCTTGCCGTGCATTCCCTAGCTTGCGTTGTCGTGCCTTACCCTTGTTTCCCCTTGCCGTGCCGTGCCTTTTGTTTCACTTGCCTTGCATTGCTTTGCCTTGCCTTCCTTTCCTTCTGTTACTCTTTCCTTGCCTAGCCGTGCACTGCCTAGCCTTGCGTTGTCGTGCATTAGCCTTGCCTCGCCTGACCGTGCCTTGCCTTGCGTTACCCTTTCCTTGCCTTGCCGTGCATTGCCTAGCATGCGTTGTCGTGCCTTAGCCTTGTTTCCCCTTGCCGTGCCGTTCCTTCCGTTACCCTTGCCTTGCCTTGCTTTCCCTTGCCTTCCTTGCCTTCCGTTACTCTTTGCTTGCCTTCCGTGCATTGCCTAGCCTTGCGTTTTCGTGCCTTAGCCTTGCCTTGCCTCACCGTGCCTTGCCTTGCGTTACCCTTTCATTGCCTTGCCGTGCATTGCCTAGCCTTGCGTTGTCGTGCATTAGCCTTGCCTTGCCTGACCGTGCCTTGCCTTGCGTTACCCTTTCCTTGCCTTGCCGTGCATTGCCTAGCCTTGCGTTGTCGTGCCTTAGCCTTGTTTCCCCTTGCCGTGCCGTTCCTTCCGTTACTCTTGCCTTGCCTTGCTTTCCCTTGCATTCCTTACATTCCGTTACTCTTTCCTTGCCTTGCCGTGCATTGCCTAGACTTCCGTTGTCGTGCATTAGCCTTGCATTTCCTGACCGTGCCTTGCCTTGCGTTACCCTTTCCTTGCCTTGCCGTGCATTGCCTAGCTTGCGTTGTCGTGCCTTAGCCTTGTTTCCCCTTGCCGTGCCGTTCCTTCCCTTACCCTTAACTTGCCTTGCTTTCCCTTGCCTTCCTTGCCTTCCGTTACTCTTTGCTTACCTTCCGTGCATTGCCTAGCCTTGCGTTGTCCTGACTTAGCCTTGCCTCGCCTGACCGTGACTTCCCTTGCGTTACCCTTTCCTTGCCTTGCCGTGCATTGCCTAGACGTGCGTTGTTGTGCATTAGCCTTGCCTTTCCTCACCGTGCCTTCCCTTGCGTTACCCTTTCCTTGCCTTGCCGTACATTGCCTAGCTTGCGTTGTCGTGCCTTACCCTTTTTTCCCCTTGCCGTGCCGTGCCTTCTGTTTCACTTAACTTGCATTGCTTTGCCTTGCCTTCCTTTCCTTCTGTTACGCTTTCCTTGCCTAGCCGTGCACTGCCAAGCCTTGCGTTGTCGTGCATTAGCCTTGCCTCGACTGACCGTGCCTTGCCTTGCGTTACCCTTTCCTTGCCTTGTCGTGCATTGCCTAGCTTGCGTTGTCGTGCCTTAGCCTTGTTTCCCCTTGCCGTGCCGTGCCTTTTGTTTCACTTGCCTTGCATTGCTTTGCCTTGCCTTCCTTTCCTTCTGTTACGCTTTCCTTGCCTAGCCGTGCACTGCCAAGCCTTGCGTTGTCGTGCATTAGCCTTCCCTCGACTGACCGTGCCTGGCCTTGCGTTACCCTCTCCTTCCCTTGCCTTGCTTTGCCTAGCCGTGCGTTGTCGTGCATTAGCCTTGCCTCGCCTGATCGTGCCTTGCCTTGCGTTACCCTTTCCTTGCCTTGCCGTGCTTTGCCTAGCCTTGCGTTGTCGTGCCTTAGCCTTGTTTCCCCTTGCCGTGCCGTTCCTTCCGTTACTCTTGCCTTGCCTTGCTTTCCCTTGCATTCCTTGCCTTCCGTTACTCTTTCCTTGCCTTGCCGTGCATTGCCTAGCCTTGCGTTGTCGTGCATTAGCCTTGCCTTGCCTGACCGTGCCTTGCCTTGCGTTAACCTTTCCTTGCCTTGCCGTGCATTGCCTAGCCTTGCGTTGTCGTGCCTTAGCCTTGTTTCCCCTTGCCGTGCCGTGCCTTTTGTTTCACTTGCCTTGCATTGCTTTGCCTTGCCTTCCTTTCCTTCTGTTACGCTTTCCTTGCCTAGCCGTGCACTGCCTAAGCCTTGCGTTGTCGTGCATTAGCCTTCCCTCGACTGACCGTGCCTTGCCTTGCGTTACCCTTTCCTTGCCTTGCCGTGCATTGCCTAGCCTTGCGTTGTCGTGCCTTAGCCTTGTTTCCCCTTGCCGTGCCGTTCCTTCTGTTACTCTTGCCTTGCCTTGCTTTCCCTTGCATTCCTTACATTCCGTTACTCTTTCCTTGCCTTGCCGTGCATTGCCTAGCCTTGCGTTGTCGTGCCTTAGCCTTGCATTTCCTGACCGTGCCTTGCCTTGCGTTACCCTTTCCTTGCCTTGCCGTGCATTGCCTAGCTTGCGTTGTCGTGCCTTAGCCTTGTTTCCCCTTGCCGTGCCGTTCCTTCTGTTACTCTTGCCTTGCCTTGCTTTCCCTTGCATTCCTTACATTCCGTTACTCTTTCCTTGCCTTGCCATGCATTGCCTAGCCTTGCGTTGTCGTGCCTTAGCCTTGCCTCGCCTGACCGTGACTTCCCTTGCGTTACCCTTTCCTTGCCTTGCCGTGCATTGCCTAGACGTGCGTTGTTGTGCATTAGCCTTGCCTTTCCTCACTGTGCCTTCCCTTGCGTTACCCTTTCCTTGCCTTGCCGTGCATTGCCTAGCCTTGCGTTGTCGTGCCTTAGCCTTGTCTTGCCTGACCCTGCCTTGCCTTCCGTTACCCTTTCCTTGCCTTGCCGTGCATTGCCTAGCTTGCGTTGTCGTGCCTTAGCCTTGTTTCCCCTTGCCGTGCCGTGCCTTTTGTTACACTTGCCTTGCATTGCTTTGCCTTGCCTTCCTTTCCTTCTGTTACGCTTTCCTTGCCTAGCCGTGCACTGGTAAGCCTTGCGTTGTCGTGCATTAGCCTTCCCTCGACTGACCGTGCCTGGCCTTGCGTTACCCTCTCCTTCCCTTGCCTTGCTTTGCCTAGCCGTGCGTTGTCGTGCATTAGCCTTGCCATGCCTCACCGTGCCTTGCCTTGCGTTACCCTTTCCTTGCCTTGCCGTGCTTTGCCTAGCTTGCGTTGTCGTGCCTTACCCTTGTTTCCCCTTGCCGTGCCGTGCCTTTTGTTTCACTTGCCTTGCATTGCTTTGCCTTGCCTTCCTTTCCTTCCGTTACTCTTTCCTTGCCTAGCCGTGCATTGCCTAGCCTTGCATTGTCGTGCATTAGCCTTGCCTCGCCTGACCGTGCCTTGCCTTGCGTTACCCTTTCCTTGCCTTGCCGTGCATTGCCTAGCTTGCGTTGTCGTGCCTTAGCCTTGTTTCCCCTTGCCGTGCCGTGCCTTTTGTTACATTTGCCTTGCCTTGCTTTGCCTTGCCTTCCTTTCCTTCCGTTACTCTTTCCTTGCCTAGCCGTGCACTGCCTAGCCTTGCTTTGTCGTGCATTAGCCTTGCCTCGCCTGACCGTGCCTTGCCTTGCGTTACCCTTTCCTTGCCTTGCCGTGCATTGCCTAGCTTGCGTTGTCGTGCCTTAGCCTTGTTTCCCCTTGCCGTGCCGTTCCTTCCGTTACCCTTGCCTTGCCTTGCTTTCCCTTGCCTTCCTTGCCTTCCGTTACTCTTTGCTTGCCTTCCCTGCATTGCCTAGCCTTGCGTTGTCGTGCCTTAGCCTTGCCTTGCCTCACCGTGCCTTGCCTTGCGTTACCCTTTCCTTGCCTTGCCGTGCATTGCCTAGCCTTGCGTTGTCGTGCCTTAGCCTTGTCTTGCCTGACCCTGCCTTGCCTTGCGTTACCCTTTCCTTGCCTTGCCGTGCATTGCCTAGCTTGCGTTGTCGTGCCTTAGCCTTGTTTCCCCTTGCCGTGCCGTTCCTTCCCTTACCCTTAACTTGCCTTGCTTTCCCTTGCCTTCCTTGCCTTCCGTTGCTCTTTGCTTACCTTCCGTGCATTGCCTAGCCTTGCGTTGTCGTGACTTAGCCTTGCCTCGCCTGACCGTGACTTCCCTTGCGTTACCCTTTCCTTGCCTTGCCGTGCATTGCCTAGACGTGCGTTGTTGTGCATTAGCCTTGCCTTTCCTCACCGTGCCTTGCCTTGCGTTACCCTTTCCTTGCCTTGCCGTGCATTGCCTAGCTTGCGTTGTCGTGCCTTACCCTTGTTTCTCCTTGCCGTGCCGTGCCTTTTGTTTCACTTGCCTTGCATTGCTTTGCCTTGCCTTCCTTTCCTTCTGTTACTCTTTCCTTGCCTAGCCTTGCACTGCCAAGCCTTGCGTTGTCGTGCATTAGCCTTGCCTCGACTGACCGTGCCTTGCCTTGCGTTACACTTTCCTTGCTTTGCCGTGCATTGCCTAGCTTGCGTTGTCGTGCCTTAGCCTTGTTTCCCCTTGCCGTGCCGTGCCTTTTGTTTCACTTGCCTTGCATTGCTTTGCCTTGCCTTCCTTTCCTTCTGTTACGCTTTCCTTGCCTAGCCGTGCACTGCCAAGCCTTGCGTTGTCGTGCATTAGCCTTCCCTCGACTGACCGTGCCTGGCCTTGCGTTACCCTCTCCTTCCCTTGCCTTGCTTTGCCTAGCCGTGCGTTGTCGTGCATTAGCCTTGCCATGCCTCACCGTGCCTTGCCTTGCGTTACCCTTTCCTTGCCTTGCCGTGCATTGCCTAGCTTGCGTTGTCGTGCCTTATCCTTGTTTCCCCTTGCCGTGCCGTGCCTTTTGTTTCACTTGCCTTGCATTGCTTTGCCTTGCCTTCCTTTCCTTCTGTTACGCTTTCCTTGCCTAGCCGTGCACTGCCAAGCCTTGCGTTGTCGTGCATTAGCCTTGCCTCGACTGACCGTGCTTTCCCTTGCGTTACCCTTTCCTTGCCTTGCCCTGCATTGCCTAGCTTGCGTTGTCGTGCCTTAGCCTTGTTTCCCCTTGCCGTGCCGTGCCTTTTGTTTCACTTGCCTTGCATTGCTTTGCCTTGCCTTCCTTTCCTTCTGTTACGCTTTCCTTGCCTAGCCGTGCACTGCCAAGCCTTGCGTTGTCGTGCATTAGCCTTCCCTCGACTGACCGTGCCTGGCCTTGCGTTACCCTCTCCTTCCCTTGCCTTGCTTTGCCTAGCCGTGCGTTGTCGTGCATTAGCCTTGCCTTGCCTCACCGTGCCTTGCCTTGCGTTACCCTTTCCTTGCCTTGCCGTGCTTTGCCTAGCCTTGCGTTGTCGTGCCTTAGCCTTGTTTCCCCTTGCCGTGCCGTTCCTTCCGTTACTCTTGCCTTGCCTTGCTTTCCCTTGCATTCCTTACATTCCGTTACTCTTTCCTTGCCTTGCCGTGCATTGCCTAGCCTTCCGTTGTCGTGCATTAGCCTTGCATTTCCTGACCGTGCCTTGCCTTGCGTTACCCTTTCCTTGCCTTGCCGTGCATTGCCTAGCTTGCGTTGTCGTGCCTTAGCCTTGTTTCCTCTTGCCGTGCCGTTCCTTACCTTACCCTTAACTTGCCTTGCTTTCCCTTGCCTTCCTTGCCTTCCGATACTCTTTGCTTACCTTCCGTGCATTGCCTAGCCTTGCGTTGTCGTGCCTTAGCCTTGCCTCGCCTGACAGAGCCTTGCCTTGCGTTACCCTTTCCTTGCCTTGCCGTGCATTGCCTAGCCTTGCGTTGTCGTGCATTAGCCTTGCCTTGCCTGACCGTGCCTTGCCTTGCGTTACCCTTTCCTTGTCTTGCCGTGCATAGCCTAGCTTGCGTTGTCATGCCTTAGCCCTGTTTCCCCTTGCCGTGCCGTTCCTTCCCTTACCCTAAACTTGCCTTGCTTTCCCTTGCCTTCCTTGCCTTCCGTTACTCTTTGCTTGCCTTCCGTGCACTGCCTAGCCTTGCGTTTTCGTGCCTTAACCTTGACTTGCCTCACCGTGCCTTGCCTTTCGTTACCCTTTCCTTGCCTGGCCGTGCATTGCCTAGCCGTGCGTAGCCGTGCCTTAGCCTTGTTTCCCCTTGCCGAGCCGTTCCTTCCGTTAACCTTGCCTTGCCTTGCTTTCCCTTGCCTTCCTTGCCTTCCGTTACTCTTTGCTTCCCTTACCTGCATTGCCTAGCCTTGCGTTGTCGTGCCTTAGCCTTGCCTCGCTTGACCGTGCCTTGCCTTGCGTTACCCTCTCCTTCCCTTGCCTTGCTTTGCCTAGCCGTGCGTTGTCGTGCATTAGCCTTGCCTTGCCTCACCGTGCCTTGCCTTGCGTTACCCTTTCCTTGCCTTGCCGTGCTTTGCCTAGCCTTGCGTTGTCGTGCCTTAGCCTTGTTTCCCCTTGCCGTGCCGTTCCTTCCGTTACTCTTGCCTTGCCTTGCTTTCCCTTGCATTCCTTACATTCCGTTACTCTTTCCTTGCGTTGCCGTGCATTGCCTAGACGTGCGTTGTTGTGCATTAGCCTTGCCTTTCCTCACCGTGCCTTGCCTTGCGTTACCCTTTCCTTGCCTTGCCGTGCTTTGCCCAGCTTGCGTTGTCGAGCCTTAGCCTTGTTTCCCCTTGCCGTGCCGTTCCTTCCATTACTCTTGCCTTGCCTTGCTATCCCTTGCCTTCCTTGCCTTCCGTTACTCTTTGCTTGCCTTCCCTGCATTGCCTAGCCTTGAGTTGTCGTGCCTTAGCCTTGCCTCGCCTGACCGTGACTTCCCTTGCGTTACCCTTTCTTTGCCTTGCCGTCCATTGCCTAGGCGTGCGTTGTTGTGCATTAGCCTTGCCTTGCCTCACCGTGCCTTGCCTTGCGTTACCCTTTCCTTGCCTTGCCGTGCATTGCCTAGCTTGCGTTGTCGTGCCTTACCCTTGTTTCTCCTTGCCGTGCCGTGCCTTTTGTTTCACTTGCCTTGCATTGCTTTGCCTTGCCTTCCTTTCCTTATGTTACTCTTTCCTTGCCTAGCCTTGCACTGCCAAGCCTTGCGTTGTCGTGCATTAGCCTTGCCTCGACTGACCGTGCCTTGCCTTGCGTTACCCTTTCCTTGCCTTGCCGTGCATTGCCTAGCTTGCGTTGTCGTGCCTTAGCCTTGTTTCCCCTTGCCGTGCCGTGCCTTTTGTTACACTTGCCTTGCCTTGCTTTGCCTTGCCTTCCTATCCTTCCGTTACTCTTTCCTTCCCTAGCCGTGCACTGCCTAGCCTTGCGTTGTCGTGCATTAGCCTTGCCTCGCCTGATCGTGCCTTGCCTTGCGTTTCCCTTTCCTTGCCTTGCCGTGCATTGCCTAGCTTGCGTTGTCGTGCCTTAGCCTTGTTTCCCCTTGCCGTGCCGTTCCTTCCCTTACCCTTGCCTTGCCTTGCTTTCCCTTGCCTTCCTTGCCTTCCGTTACTCTTTGCTTGCCTTCCGTGCATTGCCTAGCCTTGCGTTGTCGTGCCTTAGACTTGCCTTGCCTCACCGTGCCTTGCCTTGCGTTACCCTTTCCTTGCCTTGCCGTGCATTGCCTAACCTTGCGTTGTCGTGCCTTAGCCTTGTCTTGCCTGACCCTGGCCTGCCTTGCGTTACCCTTTCCTTGCCTTGCCGTGCATTGCCTAGCTTGCCTTGTCGTGCCTTAACCTTGTTTCCCCTTGCCGTGCCGTGCCTTTTGTTTCACTTGCCTTGCATTACTTTGCCTTGCCTTCCTTTCCTTTTGTTACGCTTTCCTTGCCTAGCCGTGCACTGCTAAGCCTTGCGTTGTCGTGCATTAGCCTTCCCTCGACTGACCGTGCCTGGCCTTGCGTTACCCTCTCCTTCCCTTGCCTTGCTTTGCCTAGCCGTGCGTTGTCGTGCATTAGCCTTGCCTTGCCTCACCGTGCCTTGCCTTGCGTTACCCTTTCCTTGCCTTGCCGTGCTTTGCCTAGCTTGCGTTGTCGTGCCTTACCCTTTTTTCCCCTTACCGTGCCGTGCCTTTTGTTTCACTTGCCTTGCATTGCTTTGCATTTCCTTCCTTTCCTTCTGTTACGCTTTCCTTGCCTAGGCGTGCACTGCCAAGCCTTGCGATGTCGTGCATTAGCCTTGCCTTGACTGACCGTGCTTTGCCTTGCGTTACCCTTTCCTTGCCTTGCCGTGCATTGCCTAGCTTGCGTTGTCGTGCCTTACCCTTGTTTCCCCTTGCCGTGCCGTGCCTTTTGTTTCACTTGCCTTGCATTGATTTGCCTTGCCTTCCTTTCCTTCTGTTACGCTTTCCTTGCCTAGTCGTGCACTGCCAAGCCTTGCGTTGTCGTGCATTAGCCTTCCCTCCACTGACCGTGCCTGGCCTTGCGTTACCCTCTCCTTCCCTTGCCTTGCTTTGCCTAGCCGTGCGTTGTCGTGCATTAGCCTTGCCTTGCCTCACCGTGCCTTGCCTTGCGTTACCCTTTCCTTGCCTTGCCGTGCTTTGCCTAGCCTTGCGTTGTCGTGCCTTAGCCTTGTTTCCCCTTGCCGTGCCGTTCCTTCCGTTACTCTTGCCTTGCCTTGCTTTCCCTTGCATTCCTTACATTCCGTTACTCTTTCCTTGCCTTGCCATGCATTGCCTAGCCTTCCGTTGTCGTGCATTAGCCTTGCATTTCCTGACCGTGCCTTGCCTTGCGTTACCCTTTCCTTGCCTTGCCGTGCATTGCCTAGCTTGCGTTGTCGTGCCTTAGCCTTGTTTCCCCTTGCCGTGCCGTTCCTTCCCTTACGCTTAACTTGCCTTGCTTTCCCTTGCCTTCCTTGCCTTCCGTTACTCTTTGCTTACCTTCCGTTCATTGCCTAGCCTTGCGTTGTCGTGCCTTAGCCTTGCCTCCCCTGACAGAGCCTTGCCTTGCGTTACCCTTTCCTTGCCTTGCCGTGCATTGCCTAGCCGTGCGTTGTCGTGCCTTAGCCTTGCCTTGCCTGACCGTGCCTTGCCTTGCGTTACCCTTTCCTTGCCTTGCCGTGCATTGCCTAGCTTGCGTTGTCGTGCCTTAGCCTTGTTTCCCCTTGCCGTGCCGTTCCTTCCCTTACTCTTAACTTGCCTTGCTTTCCCTTGCCTTCCTTGCCTTCCGTTACTCTTTGCTTACCTTCCGTGCATTGCCTAGCCTTGCGTTGTCGTGCCTTAGCCTTGCCTCCCCTGACAGAGCCTTGCCTTGCGTTACCCTTTCCTTGCCTTGCCGTGCATTGCCTAGCCTTGCGTTGTCGTGCATTAGCCTTGCCTTGCCTGACCGTGCCTTGCCTTGCGTTACCCTTTCCTTGCCTTGCCGTGCATAGCCTAGCTTGCGTTGTCATGCCTTAGCCCTGTTTCCCCTTGCCGTGCCGTTCCTTCCCTTACCCTTAACTTGCCTTGCTTTCCCTTGCCTTCCTTGCCTTCCGTTACTCTTTGCTTGCCTTCCGTGCACTGCCTAGCCTTGCGTTTTCGTGCCTTAACCTTGACTTGCCTCACCGTGCCTTGCCTTTCGTTACCCATTCCTTGCATGGCCGTGCATTGCCTAGCCGTGCGTAGCCGTGCCTTAGCCTTGTTTCCCCTTGCCGAGCCGTTCCTTCCGTTAACCTTGCCTTGCCTTGCTTTCCCTTGCCTTCCTTCCCTTCCGTTACTCTTTGCTTACCTTACGTGCATTGCCTAGCCTTCCGTTGTCGTGCCTTAGCCTTGCCTCGCTTGACCGTGCCTTGCCTTGCGTTACCCTCTCCTTCCCTTGCCTTGCTTTGCCTAGCCGTGCGTTGTCGTGCATTAGCCTTGCCTTGCCTCACCGTGCCTTGCCTTGCGTTACCCTTTCCTTGCCTTGCCGTGCTTTGCCTAGCCTTGCGTTGTCGTGCCTTAGCCTTGTTTCCCCTTGCCGTGCCGTTCCTTCCGTTACTCTTGCCTTGCCTTGCTTTCCCTTGCATTCCTTACATTCCGTTACTCTTTCCTTGCCTTGCCGTGCATTGCCTAGACGTGCGTTGTTGTGCATTAGCCTTGCCTTTCCTCACCGTGCCTTGCCTTGCGTTACCCTTTCCTTGCCTTGCCGTGCTTTGCCCAGCTTGCGTTGTCGTGCCTTAGCCTTGTTTCCCCTTGCCGTGCCGTTCCTTCCCTTACTCTTGACTTGCCTTGCTTTCCCTTGCCTTCCTTGCCTTCCGTTACTCTTTGCTTACCATCCGTGCATTGCCTAGCCTTGCGTTATCGTGCCGTAGCCTTGCCTCGCCTGACCGTGACTTCCCTTGCGTTACCCTTTCTATGCCTTGCCGTCCATTGCCTAGCCGTGCATTGTTGTGCATTAGCCTTGCCTTGCCTCACCGTGCCTTGCCTTACGTTACCCTTTCCTTGCCTTGCCGTGCATTGCCTAGCTTGCGTTGTCGTGCCTTACCCTTGTTTCTCCTTGCCGTGCCGTGCCTTTTGTTTCACTTGCCTTGCATTGTTTTGCCTTGCCTTCCTTTCCTTCTGTTACTCTTTCCTTGCCTAGCGTTGCACTGCCAAGCCTTGCGTTGTCGTGCATTAGCCTTGCCTCGACTGACCGTGCCTTGCCTTGCGTTACCCTTTCCTTGCCTTGCCGTGCATTGCCTAGCTTGCGTTGTCGTGCCTTAGCCTTGTTTCCCCTTGCCGTGCCGAGCCGTTTGTTACACTTGCCTTGCCTTGCTTTGCCTTGCCTTCCTATCCTTCCGTTACTCTTTCCTTGCCTAGCCGTGCACTGCCTAGCCTTGCGTTGTCGTGCATTAGCCTTGCCTCGCCTGATCGTGCCTTGCCTTGCGTTACCCTTTCCTTGCCTTGCCGTGCATTGCCTAGCTTGCGTTGTCGTGCCTTAGCCTTGTTTCCCCTTGCCGTGCCGTTCCTTCCCTTACCCTTGCCTTGCCTTGCTTTCCCTTGCCTTCCTTGCCTTCCGTTACTCTTTCCTTGCCTTGCCGTGCATTGCCTAGCCTTGCGTTGTCGTGCATTAGCCTTGCCTTGCCTCACCGTGCCTTGCCTTGCGTTACCCTTTCCTTGCCTTGACGTGCATTGCCTAGCCTTCCGTTGCCTTGTCTTGCCTTGCCGTGCCATGCCTTCCGTTAGCCTTTCGTTGCCTTGCCGTGCATTGCCTAGCTTGCGTTGTCGTGCCTTAACCTTGTTTCCCCTTGCCGTGCCGTGCCTTTTGTTTCACTTGCCTTGCATTGCTTTGCCTTGCCTTCCTTTCCTTATGTTACGCTTTACTTGCCTAGCCGTGCACTGCTAAGCCTTGCGTTGTCGTGCATTAGCCTTCCCTCGACTGACCGTGCCTGGCCTTGCGTTACCCTCTCCTTCCCTTGCCTTGCTTTGCCTAGCCGTGCGTTGTCGTGCATTAGCCTTGCCATGACTCACCGTGCCTTGCCTTGCGTTACCCTTTCCTTGCCTTGCCGTGCATTGCCTAGCTTGCGTTGTCGTGCCTTACCCTTTTTTCCCCTTACCGTGCCGTGCCTTTTGTTTCACTTGCCTTGCATTGCTTTGCATTTCCTTCCTTTCCTTCTCTTACGCTTTCCTTGCCTAGGCGTGCACTGCCAAGCCTTGCGATGTCGTGCATTAGCCTTGCCTTGACTGACCGTGCTTTGCCTTGCGTTACCCTTTCCTTGCCTTGCCGTGCATTGCCTAGCTTGCGTTGTCGTGCCTTAGCCTTGTTTCCCCTTGCCGTGCCGTGCCTTTTGTTTCACTTGCCTTGCATTGCTTTGCCTTGCCTTCCTTTCCTTCTGTTACGCTTTCCTTGCCTAGTCGTGCACTGCCAAGCCTTGCGTTGTCGTGCATTAGCCTTCCCTCCACTGACCGTGCCTGGCCTTGCGTTACCCTCTCCTTCCCTTGCCTTCTTTGCCTAGCCGTGCGTTGTCGTGCATTAGCCTTGCCTTGCCTCACCGTGCCTTGCCTTGCGTTACCCTTTCCTTGCCTTGCCGTGCTTTGCCTAGCCTTGCGTTGTCGTGCCTTAGCCTTGTTTCCCCTTGCCGTGCCGTTCCTTCCGTTACTCTTGCCTTGCCTTGCTTTCCCTTGCATTCCTTACATTCCGTTACTCTTTCCTTGCCTTGCCATGCATTGCCTAGCCTTCCGTTGTCGTGCATTAGCCTTGCATTTCCTGACCGTGCCTTGCCTTGCGTTACCCTTTCCTTGCCTTGCCGTGCATTGCCTAGCTTGCGTTGTCGTGCCTTAGCCTTGTTTCCCCTTGCAGTGCCGTTCCTTACCTTACCCTTAACATGCCTTGCTTTCCCTTTCCTTCCATGCCTTCCGATACTCTTTGCTTACCTTCCGTGCATTGCCTAGCCTTGCGTTGTCGTGCCTTAGCCTTGCCTCGCCTGACAGAGCCTTGCCTTGCGTTACCCTTTCCTTGCCTTGCCGTGCATTGCCTAGCCTTGCGTTGTCGTGCATTAGCCTTGCCTTGCCTGACCGTGCCTTGCCTTGCGTTACCCTTTCCTTGCCTTGCCGTGCATTGCCTAGCTTGCGTTGTCGTGCCTTAGCCTTGTTTCCCCTTGCAGTGCCGTTCCTTCCCTTACTCTTAACTTGCCTTGCTTTCCCTTGCCTTCCTTGCCTTCCGATACTCTTTGCTTACCTTCCGTGCATTGCCTAGCCTTGCGTTGTCGTGCCTTAGCCTTGCCTCGCCTGACAGAGCCTTGCCTTGCGTTACCCTTTCCTTGCCTTGCCGTGCATTGCCTAGCCTTGCGTTGTCGTGCATTAGCCTTGCCTTGCCTGACCGTGCCTTGCCTTGCGTTACCCTTTACTTGTCTTGCCGTGCATAGCCTAGCTTGCGTTGTCATGCCTTAGCCCTGTTTCCCCTTGCCGTGCCGTTCCTTCCCTTACCCTTAACTTGCCTTGCTTTCCCTTGCCTTCCTTGCCTTCCGTTACTCTTTGCTTGCCTTCCGTGCACTGCCTAGCCTTGCGTTTTCGTGCCTTAACCTTGACTTGCCTCACCGTGCCTTGCCTTGCGTTACCCTTTCCTTGCCTGGCCGTGCATTGCCTAGCCGTGCGTAGCCGTGCCTTAGCCTTGTTTCCCCTTGCCGAGCCGTTCCTTCCGTTAACCTTGCCTTGCCTTGCTTTCCCTTGCCTTCCTTGCCTTCCGTTACTCTTTGCTTGCCTTCCGTGCATTGCCTAGCCTTGCGTTGTCGTGCCTTAGCCTTGCCTCGCTTGACCGTGCCTTGCCTTGCGTTACCCTCTCCTTCCCTTGCCTTCCTTTGCCTAGCCGTGCGTTGTCGTGCATTAGCCTTGCCTTGCCTCACCGTGCCTTGCCTTGCGTTACCCTTTCCTTGCCTTGCCGTGCTTTGCCTAGCCTTGCGTTGTCGTGCCTTAGCCTTGTTTCCCCTTGCCGTGCCGTTCCTTCCGTTACTCTTGCCTTGCCTTGCTTTCCCTTGCATTCCTTACATTCCGTTACTCTTTCCTTGCGTTGCCGTGCATTGCCTAGACGTGCGTTGTTGTGCATTAGCCTTGCCTTTCCTCACCGTGCCTTGCCTTGCGTTACCCTTTCCTTGCCTTGCCGTGCTTTGCCCAGCTTGCGTTGTCGTGCCTTAGCCTTGTTTCCCCTTGCCGTGCCGTTCCTTCCCTTACTCTTGACTTGCCTTGCTTTCCCTTGCCTTCCTTGCCTTCCGTTACTCTTTGCTTACCATCCGTGCATTGCCTAGCCTTGCGTTGTCGTGCCGTAGCCTTGCCTCGCCTGACCGTGACTTCCCTTGCGTTACCCTTTCTTTGCCTTGCCGTCCATTGCCTAGCCGTGCGTTGTTGTGCATTAGCCTTGCCTTGCCTCACCGTGCCTTGCCTTACGTTACCCTTTCCTTGCCTTGCCGTGCATTGCCTAGCTTGCGTTGTCGTGCCTTACCCTTGTTTCTCCTTGCCGTGCCGTGCCTTTTGTTTCACTTGCCTTGCATTGTTTTGCCTTGCCTTCCTTTCCTTCTGTTACTCTTTCCTTGCCTAGCGTTGCACTGCCAAGCCTTGCGTTGTCGTGCATTAGCCTTGCCTCGACTGACCGTGCCTTGCCTTGCGTTACCCTTTCCTTGCCTTGCCGTGCATTGCCTAGCTTGCGTTGTCGTGCCTTAGCCTTGTTTCCCCTTGCCGTGCCGAGCCGTTTGTTACACTTGCCTTGCCTTGCTTTGCCTTGCCTTCCTATCCTTCCGTTACTCTTTCCTTGCCTAGCCGTGCACTGCCTAGCCTTGCGTTGTCGTGCATTAGCCTTGCTTCGCCTGATCGTGCCTTGCCTTGCGTTACCCTTTCCTTGCCTTGCCGTGCATTGCCTAGCCTTGCGTTGTCGTTCCTTAGCCTTGTTTCCCCTTGCCGTGCCGTTCCTTCCGTTACCCTTGCCTTGCCTTGCTATCCCTTGCCTTCCTTGCCTTCCGTTAATCTTTGCTTGCCTTCCGTGCATTGCCTAGCCTTGCGTTTTCGTGCCTTAGACTTGCCTTGCCTCACCGTGCCTTGCCTTGCGTTACCCTTTCCTTGCCTTGCCGTGCATTGCCTAGCCTTGCGTTGTCGTGCCTTAGCCTTGTCTTGCCTGACCCTGCCTTGCCTTGCGTTACCCTTTCCTTGCCTTGCCGTGCATTGCCTAGCTTGCGTTGTCGTGCCTTAACCTTGTTTCCCCTTGCCGTGCCGTGCCTTTTGTTTCACTTGCCTTGCATTGCTTTGCCTTGCCTTCCTTTCCTTATGTTACGCTTTCCTTGCCTAGCCGTGCACTGCTAAGCCTTGCGTTGTCGTGCATTAGCCTTCCCTCGACTGACCGTGCCTGGCCTTGCGTTACCCTCTCCTTCCCTTGCCTTGCTTTGCCTAGCCGTGCGTTGTCGTGCATTAGCCTTGCCATGCCTCACCGTGCCTTGCCTTGCGTTACCCTTTCCTTGTTTGCCGTGCTTTGCCTACCCTTTTTTCCCCTTACCGTGCCGTGCCTTTTGTTTCACTTGCCTTGCATTGCTTTGCCTTGCCTTCCTTTCCTTCTGTTACGCTTTCCTTGCCTAGCCGTGCATTGCCTAGCCTTGCGTTGTCGTGCATTAGCCTTGCCTTGACTGACCGTGCTTTGCCTTGCGTTACCCTTTCCTTGCCTTGCCGTGCATTGCCTAGCTTGCGTTGTCGTGCCTTAGCCTTGTTTCCCCTTGCCGTGCCGTGCCTTTTGTTTCACTTGCCTTGCATTGCTTTGCCTTGCCTTCCTTTCCTTCTGTTACGCTTTCCTTGCCTAGCCGTGCACTGCCAAGCCTTGCGTTGTCGTGCATTAGCCTTCCCTCGACTAACCGTGCCTGGCCTTGCGTTACCCTCTCCTTCCCTTGCCTTGATTTGCGTAGCCGTGCGTTGTCGTGCATTAGCGTTGCCTTGCCTCACCGTGCCTTGCCTTGCGTTAACCTTTCCTTGCCTTGCCGTGCTTTGCCTAGCCTTGCGTTGTCGTGCCTTAGCCTTGTTTCCCCTTGCCGTGCCGTTCCTTCCGTTACTCTTGCCTTGCCTTGCTTTCCCTTGCATTCCTTACATTCCGTTACTCTTTCCTTGCCTTGCCGTGCATTGCCTAGCCTTCCGTTGTCGTGCATTAGCCTTGCATTTCCTGACCGTGCCTTGCCTTGCGTTACCCTTTTCTTGCCTTGCCGTGCATTGCCTAGATTGCGTTGTCGTGCCTTAGCCTTGTTTCCCCTTGCCGTGCCGTTCCTTCCCTTACCCTTGCCTTGCCTTGCTTTCCCTTGCCTTCCTTGCCTTCCGTTACTCTTTGCTTGCCTTCCCTGCATTGCCTAGCCTTGCGTTGTCGTGCCTTAGCCTTGCCTTGCCTCACCGTGCCTTGCCTTGCGTTACCCTTTCCTTGCCTTGCCGTGCATTGCCTTGCCTTGCGTTACCCTTGCCTTGCCTTGCGTTACCCTTTCCTTGCCTTGCCGTGCATTGCCTAGCTTGCGTTGTCGTGCCTTAGCCTTGTTTCCCCTTGCCGTGCCGTGCCTTTTGTTTCACTTGCCTTGCATTGCTTTGCCTTGCCTTCCTTTCCTTCTGTTACGCTTTCCTTGCCTAGCCGTGCACTGCTAAGCCTTGCGTTGTCGTGCATTAGCCTTCCCTCGACTGACCGTGCCTGGCCTTGCGTTACCCTCTCCTTCCCTTGCCTTGCTTTGCCTAGCCGTGCGTTGTCGTGCATTAGCCTTGCCATGACTCACCGTGCCTTGCCTTGCGTTACCCTTTCCTTGCCTTGCCGTGCTTTGCCTAGCTTGCGTTGTCGTGCCTTACCCTTTTTTCCCCTTACCGTGCCGTGCCTTTTGTTTCACTTGCCTTGCATTGCTTTGCATTTCCTTCCTTTCCTTCTCTTACGCTTTCCTTGCCTAGGCGTGCACTGCCAAGCCTTGCGATGTCGTGCATTAGCCTTGCCTTGACTGACCGTGCTTTGCCTTGCGTTACCCTTTCCTTGCCTTGCCGTGCATTGCCTAGCTTGCGTTGTCGTGCCTTAGCCTTGTTTCCCCTTGCCGTGCCGTGCCTTTTGTTTCACTTGCCTTGCATTGCTTTGCCTTGCCTTCCTTTCCTTCTGTTACGCTTTCCTTGCCTAGTCGTGCACTGCCAAGCCTTGCGTTGTCGTGCATTAGCCTTCCCTCCACTGACCGTGCCTGGCCTTGCGTTACCCTCTCCTTCCCTTGCCTTGCTTTGCCTAGCCGTGCGTTGTCGTGCATTAGCCTTGCCTTGCCTCACCGTGCCTTGCCTTGCGTTACCCTTTCCTTGCCTTGCCGTGCTTTGCCTAGCCTTGCGTTGTCGTGCCTTAGCCTTGTTTCCCCTTGCCGTGCCGTTCCTTCCGTTACTCTTGCCTTGCCTTGCTTTCCCTTGCATTCCTTACATTCCGTTACTCTTTCCTTGCCTTGCCATGCATTGCCTAGCCTTCCGTTGTCGTGCATTAGCCTTGCATTTCCTGACCGTGCCTTGCCTTGCGTTACCCTTTCCTTGCCTTGCCGTGCATTGCCTAGCTTGCGTTGTCGTGCCTTAGCCTTGTTTCCCCTTGCAGTGCCGTTCCTTACCTTACCCTTAACATGCCTTGCTTTCCCTTTCCTTCCTTGCCTTCCGATACTCTTTGCTTACCTTCCGTGCATTGCCTAGCCTTGCGTTGTCGTGCCTTAGCCTTGCCTCGCCTGACAGAGCCTTGCCTTGCGTTACCCTTTCCTTGCCTTGCCGTGCATTGCCTAGCCTTGCGTTGTCGTGCATTAGCCTTGCCTTGCCTGACCGTGCCTTGCCTTGCGTTACCCTTTCCTTGCCTTGCCGTGCATTGCCTAGCTTGCGTTGTCGTGCCTTAGCCTTGTTTCCCCTTGCAGTGCCGTTCCTTACCTTACTCTTAACTTGCCTTGCTTTCCCTTGCCTTCCTTGCCTTCCGATACTCTTTGCTTACCTTCCGTGCATTGCCTAGCCTTGCGTTGTCGTGCCTTAGCCTTGCCTCGCCTGACAGAGCCTTGCCTTGCGTTACCCTTTCCTTGCCTTGCCGTGCATTGCCTAGCCTTGCGTTGTCGTGCATTAGCCTTGCCTTGCCTGACCGTGCCTTGCCTTGCGTTACCCTTTCCTTGTCTTGCCGTGCATAGCCTAGCTTGCGTTGTCATGCCTTAGCCCTGTTTCCCCTTGCCGTGCCGTTCCTTCCCTTACCCTTAACTTGCCTTGCTTTCCCTTGCCTTCCTTGCCTTCCGTTACTCTTTGCTTGCCTTCCGTGCACTGCCTAGCCTTGCGTTTTCGTGCCTTAACCTTGACTTGCCTCACCGTGCCTTGCCTTTCGTTACCCTTTCCTTGCCTGGCCGTGCATTGCCTAGCCTTGCGTAGCCGTGCCTTAGCCTTGTTTCCCCTTGCCGAGCCGTTCCTTCCGTTAACCTTGCCTTGCCTTGCTTTCCCTTGCCTTCCTTGCCTTCCGTTACTCTTTGCTTGCCTTCCGTGCATTGCCTAGCCTTGCGTTGTCGTGCCTTAGCCTTGCCTCGATTGACCGTGCCTTGCCTTGCGTTACCCTTTCCTTGCCTTGCCGTGCTTTGCCTAGCCGTGCGTTGTCGTGCATTAGCCTTGCCTTGCCTCACCGTGCCTTGCCTTGCGTTACCCTTTCCTTGCCTTGCCGTGCTTTGCCTAGCCTTGCGTTGTCGTGCCTTAGCCTTGTTTCCCCTTGCCGTGCCGTTCCTTCCGTTACTCTTGCCTTGCCTTGCTTTCCGTTACTCTTTCCTTGCCTTGCCGTGCATTGCCTAGACGTGCGTTGTCGTGCATTAGCCTTGCCTTGCCTCACCGTGCCTTGCCTTGCGTTACCCTTTCCTTGCCTTGCCGTGCTTTGCCCAGCTTGCGTTGTCGTGCCTTAGCCTTGTTTCCCCTTGCCGTGCCGTTCCTTCCCTTACTCTTGACTTGCCTTGCTTTCCCTTGCCTTCCTTGCCTTCCGTTACTCTTTGCTTACCATCCGTGCATTGCCTAGCCTTGCGTTGTCGTGCCGTAGCCTTGCCTCGCCTGACCGTGACTTCCCTTGCGTTACCCTTTCTTTGCCTTGCCGTCCATTGCCTAGCCGTGCGTTGTTGTGCATTAGCCTTGCCTTGCCTCACCGTGCCTTGCCTTACGTTACCCTTTCCTTGCCTTGCCGTGCATTGCCTAGCTTGCGTTGTCGTGCCTTACCCTTGTTTCTCCTTGCCGTGCCGTGCCTTTTGTTTCACTTGCCTTGCATTGTTTTGCCTTGCCTTCCTTTCCTTCTGTTACTCTTTCCTTGCCTAGCGTTGCACTGCCAAGCCTTGCGTTGTCGTGCATTAGCCTTGCCTCGACTGACCGTGCCTTGCCTTGCGTTACCCTTTCCTTGCCTTGCCGTGCATTGCCTAGCTTGCGTTGTCGTGCCTTAGCCTTGTTTCCCCTTGCCGTGCCGAGCCGTTTGTTACACTTGCCTTGCCTTGCTTTGCCTTGCCTTCCTATCCTTCCGTTACTCTTTCCTTGCCTAGCCGTGCACTGCCTAGCCTTGCGTTGTCGTGCATTAGCCTTGCTTCGCCTGATCGTGCCTTGCCTTGCGTTACCCTTTCCTTGCCTTGCCGTGCATTGCCTAGCTTGCGTTGTCGTGCCTTAGCCTTGTTTCCCCTTGCCGTGCCGTTCCTTCCCTTACCCTTGCCTTGCCTTGCTTTCCCTTGCCTTCCTTGCCTTCCGTTAATCTTTGCTTGCCTTCCGTGCATTGCCTAGCCTTGCGTTTTCGTGCCTTAGACTTGCCTTGCCTCACCGTGCCTTGCCTTGCGTTACCCTTTCCTTGCCTTGCCGTGCATTGCCTAGCCTTGCGTTGTCGTGCCTTAGCCTTGTCTTGCCTGACCCTGCCTTGCCTTGCGTTACCCTTTCCTTGCCTTGCCGTGCATTGCCTAGCTTGCGTTGTCGTGCCTTAACCTTGTTTCCCCTTGCCGTGCCGTGCCTTTTGTTTCACTTGCCTTGCATTGCTTTGCCTTGCCTTCCTTTCCTTATGTTACGCTTTCCTTGCCTAGCCGTGCACTGCTAAGCCTTGCGTTGTCGTGCATTAGCCTTCCCTCGACTGACCGTGCCTGGCCTTGCGTTACCCTCTCCTTCCCTTGCCTTGCTTTGCCTAGCCGTGCGTTGTCGTGCATTAGCCTTGCCATGCCTCACCGTGCCTTGCCTTGCGTTACCCTTTCCTTGCCTTGCCGTGCTTTGCCTAGCTTGCGTTGTCGTGCCTTACCCTTTTTTCCCCTTACCGTGCCGTGCCTTTTGTTTCACTTGCCTTGCATTGCTTTGCCTTTCCTTCCTTTCCTTCTGTTACGCTTTCCTTGCCTAGGCGTGCACTGCCAAGCCTTGCGATGTCGTGCATTAGCCTTGCCTTCACTGACCGTGCTTTGCCTTGCGTTACCCTTTCCTTGCCTTGCCGTGCATTGCCTAGCTTGCGTTGTCGTGCCTTAGCCTTGTTTCCCCTTGCCGTGCCGTGCCTTTTGTTTCACTTGCCTTGCATTGCTTTGCCTTGCCTTCCTTTCCTTCTGTTACGCTTTCCTTGCCTAGCCGTGCACTGCCAAGCCTTGCGTTGTCGTGCATTAGCCTTCCCTCCACTGACCGTGCCTGGCCTTGCGTTACCCTCTCCTTCCCTTGCCTTGCTTTGCCTAGCCGTGCGTTGTCGTGCATTAGCCTTGCCTTGCCTCACCGTGCCTTGCCTTGCGTTACCCTTTCCTTGCCTTGCCGTGCATTGCCTAGCCTTGCGTTGTCGTGCCTTTGCCTTGTTTCCCCTTGCCGTGCCGTTCCTTCCGTTACTCTTGCCTTGCCTTGCTTTCCCTTGCATTCCTTACATTCCGTTACTCTTTCCTTGCCTTGCCATGCATTGCCTAGCCTTCCGTTGTCGTGCATTAGCCTTGCATTGCCTGACCGTGCCTTGCCTTGCGTTACCCTTTCCTTGCCTTGCCGTGCATTGCCTAGCTTGCGTTGTCGTGCCTTAGCCTTGTTTCCCCTTGCAGTGCCGTTCCTTACCTTACCCTTAACTTGCCTTGCTTTCCCTTGCCTTCCGTTACTCTTTGCTTACCTTCCGTGCATTGCCTAGCCTTGCGTTGTCGTGCCTTAGCCTTGCCTCGCCTGACAGTGCCTTGCCTTGCGTTACCCTTTACTTGCCTTGCCGTGCATTGCCTAGCCTTGCGTTGTCGTGCATTAGCCTTGCCTTGCCTGACCGTGCCTTGCCTTGCGTTACCCGTTCCTTGCCTTGCCGTGCATTGCCTAGCTTGCGTTGTCGTGCCTTAGCCTTGTTTCCCCTTGCCGTGCCGTTCCTTCCCTTACCCTTAACTTGCCTTGCTTTCCCTTGCCTTCCTTGCCTTCCGTTACTCTTTGCTTACCTTCCGTGCACTGCCTAGCCTTGCGTTTTCGTGCCTGAAACTTGACTTGCCTCACCGTGCCTTGCCTTTCGTTACCCTTTCCTTGCCTGGCCGTGCATTGCGTAGCCGTGCGTAGCCGTGCCTTAGCCTTGTTTCCCCTTGCCGAGCCGTTCCTTCCGTTAACCTTGCCTTGCCTTGCTTTCCCTTGCCTTCCTTCCGTTCCGTTACTCCTTGCTTGCCTTACCTGCATTGCCTAGCCTTGCGTTGTCGTGCCTTAGCCTTGCCTCGCCTGACCGTGAATTCACTTGCGTTACCCTTTCCTTGCCTTGCCGTCCATTGCCTAGCCCTGCGTTGTTGTGCATTAGCCTTGCCTTGCCTCACCGTGCCTTCCCTTGCGTTACCCTTTCCTTGCCTTGCCGTGCATTGCCTAGCTTGCGTTGTCGTGCCTTACCCTTGTTTCCCCTTGCCGTGCCGTGCCTTTTGTTTCACTTGCCTTGCATTGCTTTGCCTTGCGTTCCTTTCCTTCTGTTACTCTTTCCTTGCCGACCCGTGCACTGCCAAGCCTTGCGTTGTCGTGCATTAGCCTTGCCTCGACTGACCGTGCCTTGCCTTGCGTTACCCTTTCCTTGCCTTGCCGTGCATTGCCTAGCTTGCGTTGTCGTGCCTTAGCCTTGTTTCCCCTTGCCGTGCCGTGCCTTTTGTTACACTTGCCTTGCCTTGCTTTGCCTTGCCTTGAATTCCTTCCGTTACTCGTTCCTTGCCTAGCCGTGCACTGCCTAGCCTTGCGTTGTCGTGCCTTAGCCTTGCCTCGCTTGACCGTGCCTTGCCTTGCGTTACCCTCTCTTTCCCTTGCCTTGCTTTGCCTAGCCGTGCGTTGTCGTGCATTAGCCTTGCCTTGCCTCACCGTGCCTTGCATTGCGTTACCCTTTCCTTGCCTTGCCGTGCTTTGCCTAGCCTTGCGTTGTCGTGCCTTAGCCTTGTTTCCCCTTGCCCTGTCGTTCCTTCCGTTACTCTTGCCTTGCCTTGCTTTCCCTTGCATTCCTTACATTCCGTTACTCTTTCCTTGCCTTGCCGTGCATTGCCTAGACGTGCGTTGTTGTGCATTAGCCTTGCCTTTCCTCACCGTGCCTTGCCTTGCGTTACCCTTTCCTTGCCTTGCCGTGCATTGCCTAGCCTTGCGTTGTCGTGCCTTAGCCTTGTCTCGCCTGACCCTGCCTTGCCTTGCGTTACCCTTTCCTTGCCTTGCCGTGCTTTGCCCAACTTGCGTTGTCGTGCCTTAGCCTTGTTTCCCCTTGCCCTGCCGTTCCTTCCCTTACTCTTGACTTGCCTTGCTTTCCCTTGCCTTCCTTGCCTTCCGTTACTCTTTGCTTACCATCCGTGCATTGCCTAGCCTTGCGTTGTCGTGCCGTAGCCATGCCTCGCCTGACCGTGACTTCCCTTGCGTTACCCTTTCCTTGCCTTGCCGTGCATTGCCTAGCCTTGCGTTGTCGTGCATTAGCCTTGCCTTGCCTGACCGTGCCTTGCCTTGCGTTACCCTTTCCTTGCCTTGCGGTGCATTGCCTAGCTTGCGTTGTCGTGCCTTAGCCTTGTTTCCCCTTGCCGTGCCGTTCCTTCCCTTACCCTTAACTTGCCTTGCTTTCCCTTGCCTTCCTTGCCTTCCGTTGCTCTTTGCTTACCTTCCGTGCATTGCCTAGCCTTGCGTTGTCGTGACTTAGCCTTGCCTCGCCTGACCGTGACTTCCCTTGCGTTACCCTTTCCTTGCCTTGCCGTGCATTGCCTAGACGTGCGTTGTTGTGCATTAGCCTTGCCTTTCCTCACCGTGCCTTCCCTTGCGTTACCCTTTCCTTGCCTTGCCGTGCATTGCCTATCCTTGCGTTGTCGTGCCTTAGCCTTGTCTCGCCTGACCGTGCCTTGCCTTGCGTTACCCTTTCCTTGCCTTGCCGTGCATTGCCTAGCTTGCGTTGTCGTGCCTTAGCCTTGTTTCCCCTTGCCGTGCCGTGCCTTTTGTTTCACTTGCCTTGCATTGCTTTGCCTTGCCTTCCTTTCCTTCTGTTACGCTTTCCTTCCCTAGCCGTGCACTGCCAAGCCTTGCGTTGTCGTGGATTAGCCTTTCCTCGACTGACCGTGCCTTGCCTTGCGTTACACTTTCCTTGCCTTGCCGTGCATTGCCTAGCTTGCGTTGTCGTGCCTTAGCCTCGTTTCCCATTGCCGTGCCGTGCCTTTTGTTTCACTTGCCTTGCATTGCTTTGCCTTGCCTTCCTTTCCTTCTGTTACGCTTTCCTTGCCTAGCCGTGCACTTCTAAGCCTTTCGTTGTCGTGCATTAGCCTTCCCTCGACTGACCGTGCCTGGCGTTGCGTTACCCTCTCCTTCCCTTGCCTTGCTTTGCCTAGCCGTGCGTTGTCGTGCATTAGCCTTGCCATGCCTCACGGTGCCTTGCCTTGCGTTACCCTTTCCTTGCCTTGCCGTGCTTTGCCTAGCCTTGCGTTGTCGTGCCTTAGCCTTGTTTCCCCTTGCCGTGCCGTTCCTTCCGTTACTCTTGCCTTGCCTTGCTTTCCCTTGCATTCCTTACATTCCGTTACTCTTTCCTTGCCTTGCCGTGCATTGCCTAGCCTTCCGTTGTCGTGCATTAGCCTTGCATTTCCTGACCGTGCCTTGCCTTGCGTTACCCTTTCCTTGCCTTGCCGTGCATTGCCTAGCTTGCGTTGTCGTGCCTTAGCCTTGTTTCCCCTTGCCGTGCCGTTCCTTCCCTTACCCTTAACTTGCCTTGCTTTCCCTTGCCTTCCTTGCCTTCCGTTGCTCTTTGCTTACCTTCCGTGCATTGCCTAGCCTTGCGTTGTCGTGCCTTAGCCTTGCCTCGCCTGACCGTGACTTCCCTTGCGTTACCCTTTCCTTGCCTTGCCGTGCATTGCCTAGACGTGCGTTGTTGTGCATTAGCCTTGCCTTTCCTCACCGTGCCTTCCCTTGCGTTACCCTTTCCTTGCCTTGCCG
Organism: Macrotis lagotis; assembly: GCF_037893015.1. NCBI lineage: Eukaryota > Metazoa > Chordata > Mammalia > Peramelemorphia > Peramelidae > Macrotis > Macrotis lagotis. Next base: position 67,885 of record NW_027422077.1, read on the forward strand.
TGCATTGCCTAGCTTGCGTTGTCGTGCCTTACCCTTGTTTCCCCTTGCCGTGCCGTGCCTATTGTTTCACTTGCCTTGCATTGCTTTGCCTTGCCTTCCTTTCCTTCTGTTACTCTTTCCTTGCCTAGCCGTGCACTGCCAAGCCTTGCGTTGTCGTGCATTAGCCTTGCCTCGACTGACCGTGCCTTGCCTTGCGTTACCCTTTCCTTGCCTTGCCGTGCATTGCCTAGCTTGCGTTGTCGTGCCTTAGCCTTGCTTCCCCTTGCCGTGCCGTTCCTTCCGTTACTCTTGCCTTGCCTTGTTTCCCTTGCCTTCCTTGCCTTCCGTTACTCTTTCCTTGCCTTACCGTGCATTGCCTAGCCTTGCGTTGTCGTGCATTAGCCTTGCCTTGTCTGACCGTGCCTTGCCTTGCGTTACCCTTTCCTTGCCTTGCCGTGCATTGCCTAACTTGCGTTGTCGTGCCTTACCCTTGTTTCCCCTTGCCGTGCCGTGCCTTTTGTTTCACTTGCCTTGCATTGCTTTGCCTTGCGTTCCTTTCCTTCTGTTACTCGTTCCTTGCCTAGCCGTGCACTGCCTAGCCTTGCGTTGTCGTGCATTAGCCTTGCCTTGCCTGACCGTGCCTTGCCTTCCGTTACCCTTTCCTTGCCTTGCCGTGCATTGCCTAGCCTTGCGTTGTCGTGCCTTAGCCTTGCTTTCCCTTGCCGTGCCGTGCCTTTTGTTTCACTTGCCTTGCATTGCTTTGCCTTGCCTTCCTTTCCTTCCGTTACTCGTTCCTTGCCTAGCCGTGCACTGCCTAGCCTTGCGTTGTCGTGCCTTAGCCTTGCCTCGCTTGACCGTGCCTTGCCTTCCGTTACCCTCTCCTTCCCTTGCCTTGCTTTGCCTAGCCGTGCGTTGTCGTGCATTAGCCTTGCCTTGCCTCACCGTGCCTTGCATTGCGTTACCCTTTCCTTGCCTTGCCGTGCTTTGCCTAGCCTTGCGTTGTCGTGCCTTAGCCTTGTTTCCCCTTGCCGTGTCGTTCCTTCCGTTACACTTGCCTTGCCTTGCTTTCCTTTGCATTCCTTACATTCCGTTACTCTTTCCTTGGCTTGCCGTGCATTGCCTAGACGTGCGTTTTTGTGCATTAGCCTTGCCTTTCCTCACCGTGCCTTGCCTTGCGTTACCCTTTCCTTGCCTTGCCGTGCATTGCCTAGCCTTGTGTTGTCGTGCCTTAGCCTTGTCTCGCCTGACCCTGCCTTGCCTTGCGTTACCCTTTCCTTTCCTTGCCGTGCATTGCCTAGCTTGCGTTGTCGTGCCTTAGCCTTGTTTCCCCTTGCCGTGCCGTGCCTTTTGTTACACTTGCCTTGCCTTGCTTTGCCTTGCCTTCCATTCCTTCCGTTACTCGTTCCTTGCCTAGCCGTGCACTGCCTAGCCTTGCGTTGTCGTGCATTAGCCTTGCCTTGCCTGACCGTGCCTTGCCTTCCGTTACCCTTGCCTTGCCTTGCCGTGCTTTGCCCAACTTGCGTTGTCGTGCCTTAGCCTTGTTTCCCCTTGCCCTGCCGTTCCTTCCCTTACTCTTGACTTGCCTTGCTTTCCCTTGCCTTCCTTGCCTTCCGTTACTCTTTGCTTACCATCCGTGCATTGCCTAGCCTTGCGTTGTCGTGCCGGAGCCATGCCTCGCCTGACCGTGACTTCCCTTGCGTTACCCTTTCCTTGCCTTGCCGTGCATTGCCTAGCCTTGCGTTGTCGTGTATTAGCCTTGCCTTGCCTGACCGTGCCTTGCCTTGCGTTACCCTTTCCTTGCCTTGCGGTGCATTGCCTAGCTTGCGTTGTCATGCCTTAGCCCTGTTTCCCCTTGCCGTGCCGTTCCTTCCCTTACCCTTAACTTGCCTTGCTTTCCCTTGCCTTCCTTGCCTTCCGTTGCTCTTTGCTTACCTTCCGTGCATTGCCTAGCCTTGCGTTGTCGTGACTTAGCCTTGCCTCGCCTGACCGTGACTTCCCTTGCGTTACCCTTTCCTTGCCTTGCCGTGCATTGCCTAGACGTGCGGTGTTGTGCATTAGCCTTGCCTTTCCTCACCGTGCCTTCCCTTGCGTTACCCTTTCCTTGCCTTGCCGTGCATTGCCTATCCTTGCGTTGTCGTGCCTTAGCCTTGTCTCGCCTGACCGTGCCTTGCCTTGCGTTACCCTTTCCTTGCCTTGCCGTGCATTGCCTAGCTTGCGTTGTCGTGCCTTAGCCTTGTTTCCCCTTGCAGTGCCGTGCCTTTTGTTTCACTTGCCTTGCATTGCTTTGCCTTGCCTTCCTTTCCTTCTGTTACGCTTTCCTTCCCTAGCCGTGCACTGCCAAGCCTTGCGTTGTCGTGGATTAGCCTTTCCTCGACTGACCGTGCCTTGCCTTGCGTTACACTTTCCTTGCCTTGCCGTTCATTGCCTAGCTTGCGTTGTCGTGCCTTAGCCTCGTTTCCCATTGCCGTGCCGTGCCTTTTGTTTCACTTGCCTTGCATTGCTTTGCCTTGCCTTCCTTTCCTTCTGTTACGCTTTCCTTGCCTAGCCGTGCACTTCTAAGCCTTTCGTTGTCGTGCATTAGCCTTCCCTCGACTGACCGTGCCTGGCGTTGCGTTACCCTCTCCTTCCCTTGCCTTGCTTTGCCTAGCCGTGCGTTGTCGTGCATTAGCCTTGCCATGCCTCACGGTGCCTTGCCTTGCGTTACCCTTTCCTTGCCTTGCCGTGCTTTGCCTAGCCTTGCGTTGTCGTGCCTTAGCCTTGTTTCCCCTTGCCGTGCCGTTCCTTCCGTTACTCTTGCCTTGCCTTGCTTTCCCTTGCATTCCTTACATTCCGTTACTCTTTCCTTGCCTTGCCGTGCATTGCCTAGCCTTCCGTTGTCGTGCATTAGCCTTGCATTTCCTGACCGTGCCTTGCCTTGCGTTACCCTTTCCTTGCCTTGCCGTGCATTGCCTAGCTTGCGTTGTCGTGCCTTAGCCTTGTTTCCCCTTGCCGTGCCGTTCCTTCCCTTACCCTTAACTTGCCTTGCTTTCCCTTGCCTTCCTTGCCTTCCGTTGCTCTTTGCTTACCTTCCGTGCATTGCCTAGCCTTGCGTTGTCGTGACTTAGCCTTGCCTCGCCTGACCGTGACTTCCCTTGCGTTACCCTTTCCTTGCCTTGCCGTGCATTGCCTAGACGTGCGGTGTTGTGCATTAGCCTTGCCTTTCCTCACCGTGCCTTCCCTTGCGTTACCCTTTCCTTGCCTTGCCGTGCATTGCCTAGCTTGCGTTGTCGTGCCTTACCCTTGTTTCTCCTTGCCGTGCCGTGCCTTTTGTTTCACTTGCCTTGCATTGCTTTGCCTTGCCTTCCTTTCCTTCTGTTACTCTTTCCTTGCCTAGCCTTGCACTGCCAAGCCTTGCGTTGTCGTGCATTAGCCTTGCCTCGACTGACCGTGCCTTGCCTTGCGTTACCCTTTCCTTGCCTTGCCGTGCATTGCCTAGCTTGCGTTGTCGTGCCTTAGCCTTGTTTCCCCTTGCCGTGCCGAGCCGTTTGTTACACTTGCCTTGCCTTGCTTTGCCTTGCCTTCCTATCCTTCCGTTACTCTTTCCTTGCCTAGCCGTGCACTGCCTAGCCTTGCGTTGTCGTGCATTAGCCTTGCCTCGCCTGATAGTGCCTTGCCTTGCGTTACCCTTTCCTTGCCTTGCCGTGCATTGCCTAGCTTGCGTTGTCGTGCCTTAGCCTTGTTTACCCTTGCCGTGCCGTTCCTTCCGTTACTCTTGCCTTGCCTTGTTTCCCTTGCATTCCTTGCCTTCCGTTACTCTTTCCTTGCCTTACCGTGCATTGCCTAGCCTTGCGTTGTCGTACATTAGCCTTGCCTTGTCTGACCGTGCCTTGCCTTGCGTTACCCTTTCCTTGCCTTGCCGTACATTGCCTAGCTTGCGTTGTCGTGCCTTACCCTTTTTTCCCCTTACCGTGCCGTGCCTTTTGTTTCACTTGCCTTGCATTGCTTTGCCTTGCCTTCCTTTCCTTCTGTTACGCTTTCCTTATCTAGCCGTGCACTGCCAAGCCTTGCGTTGTCGTGCATTAGCCTTGCCTCGACTGACCGTGCCTTGCCTTGCGTTACACTTTCCTTGCTTTGCCGTGCATTGCCTAGCTTGCGTTGTCGTGCCTTAGCCTTGTTTCCCCTTGCCGTGCCGTGCCTTTTGTTTCACTTGCCTTGCATTGCTTTGCCTTGCCTTCCTTTCCTTCTGTTACGCTTTCCTTGCCTAGCCGTGCACTGCTAAGCCTTGCGTTGTCGTGCATTAGCCTTCCCTCGACTGACCGTGCCTGGCCTTGCGTTACCCTCTCCTTCCCTTGCCTTGCTTTGCCTAGCCGTGCGTTGTCGTGCCTTAGCCTTGTTTCCCCTTGCCGTGCCGTTCCTTCTGTTACTCTTGCCTTGCCTTGCTTTCCCTTGCATTCCTTACATTCCGTTACTCTTTCCTTGCCTTGCCGTGTATGGCCTAGCCTTCCGTTGTCGTGCATTAGCCTTGCATTTCCTGACCGTGCCTTGCCTTGCGTTACCCTTTCCTTGCCTTGCCGTGCATTGCCTAGCTTGCGTTGTCGTGCCTTAGCCTTGTTTCCCCTTGCCATGCCGTTCCTTCTGTTACTCTTGCCTTGCCTTGCTTTCCCTTGCATTCCTTACATTCCGTTACTCTTTCCTTGCCTTGCCATGCATTGCCTAGCCTTGCGTTGTCGTGCCTTCGCCTTGCCTCGCCTGACCGTGACTTCCCTTGCGTTACCCTTTCCTTGCCTTGCGGTGCATTGCCTAGACGTGCGTTGTTGTGCATTAGCCTTGCCTTTCCTCACCGTGGCTTCCCTTGCGTTACCCTTTCCTTGCCTTGCCGTGCATTGCCTAGCCTTGCGTTGTCGTGCCTTAGCCTTGTCTTGCCTGACCCTGCCTTGCCTTGCGTTACCCTTTCCTTGCCTTGCCGTGCATTGCCTAGCTTGCGTTGTCGTGCCTTAACCTTGTTTCCCCTTGCCGTGCCGTGCCTTTTGTTTCACTTGCCTTGCATTGCTTTGCCTTGCCTTCCTTTCCTTATGTTACGCTTTCCTTGCCTAGCCGTGCACTGGTAAGCCTTGCGTTGTCGTGCATTAGCCTTCCCTCGACTGACCGTGCCTGGCCTTGCGTTACCCTCTCCTTCCCTTGCCTTGCTTTGCCTAGCCGTGCGTTGTCGTGCATTAGCCTTGCCATGCCTCACCGTGCCTTGCCTTGCGTTACCCTTTCCTTGCCTTGCCGTGCTTTGCCTAGCTTGCGTTGTCGTGCCTTACCCTTTTTTCCCCTTGCCGTGCCGTGCCTTTGTTTTCACTTCCCTTGCATTGCTTTGCCTTTCCTTCCTTTCCTTCTGTTACGCTTTCCTTGCCTAGCCGTGCACTGCCAAGCCTTGCGATGTCGTGCATTAGCCTTGCCTTGACTGACCGTGCTTTGCCTTGCGTTACCCTTTCCTTGCCTTGCCCTGCATTGCCTAGCTTGCGTTGTCGTGTCTTAGCCTTGTTTCCCCTTGCCGTGCCGTGCCTTTTGTTTCACTTGCCTTGCATTGCTTTCCCTTGCCTTCCTTTCCTTCTGTTACGCTTTCCTTGCCTAGCCGTGCACTGCCAAGCCTTGCGTTGTCGTGCATTAGCCTTCCCTCCACTGACCGTGCCTGGCCTTGCGTTACCCTCTCCTTCCCTTGCCTTGCTTTGCCTAGCCGTGCGTTGTCGTGCATTAGCCTTGCCTTGCCTCACCGTGCCTTGCCTTGCGTTACCCTTTCCTTGCCTTGCCGTGCATTGCCTAGCCCTGCGTTGTCGTGCCTTAGCCTTGTTTCCCCTTGCCGTGCCGTTCCTTCCGTTACTCTTGCCTTGCCTTGCTTTCCCTTGCCTTCCTTGCCTTCCGTTACTCTTTGCTTGCCTTCCGTGCACTGCCTAGCCTTGCGTTTTCGTGCCTTAACCTTGACTTGCCTCACCGTGCCTTGCCTTTCGTTACCCTTTCCTTGCCTGGCCGTGCATTGCCTAGCCGTGCGTAGCCGTGCCTTAGCCTTGTTTCCCCTTGCCGTGCCGTTCCTTCCCTTACCCTTGCCTTGCCTTGCTTTCCCTTGCCTTCCTTCCGTTCCGTTACTCCTTGCTTGCCTTACCTGCATTGCCTAGCCTTGCGTTGTCGTGCCTTAGCCTTGCCTCGCCTGACCGTGACTTCACTTGCGTTACCCTTTCCTTGCCTTGCCGTGCATTGCCTAGCTGTGCGTTGTTGTGCATTAGCCTTGCCTTGCCTCACCGTGCCTTGCCTTGCGTTACCCTTTCCTTGCCTTGCCGTGCATTGCCTAACTTGCGTTGTCGTGCCTTACCCTTGTTTCCCCTTGCCGTGCCGTGCCTTTTGTTTCACTTGCCTTGCATTGCTTTGCCTTGCGTTCCTTTCCTTCTGTTACTCGTTCCTTGCCTAGCCGTGCACTGCCAAGCCTTGCGTTGTCGTGCATTAGCCTTGCCTCGACTGACCCTGCCTTGCCTTGCGTTACCCTTTCCTTGCCTTGCCGTGCATTGCCTAGCTTGCGTTGTCGTGCCTTAGCCTTGTTTCCCCTTGCCGTGCCGTGCCTTTTGGTTCACTTGCCTTGCCTTGCTTTGCCTTGCCTTTCATTCCTTCCGTTACTCGTTCCTTGCCTAGCCGTGCACTGCCTAGCCTTGCGTTGTCGTGCCTTAGCTTTGCCTCGCTTGACCGTGCCTTGCCTTGCGTTACCCTCTCCTTCCCTTGCCTTGCTTTGCCTAGCCGTGCGTTGTCGTGCATTAGCCTTGCCTTGCCTCACCGTGCCTTGCATTGCGTTACCCTTTCCTTGCCTTGCCGTGCTTTGCCTAGCCTTGCGTTGTCGTGCCTTAGCCTTGTTTCCCCTTGCCGTGCCGTTCCTTCCGTTACTCTTGCCTTGCCTTGCTTTCCCTTGCATTCCTTACATTCCGTTACTCTTTCCTTGCCTTGCCGTGCATTGCCTAGACGTGCGTTGTTGTGCATTAGCCTTGCCTTTCCTCACCGTGCCTTGCCTTGCGTTACCCTTTCCTTGCCTTGCCGTGCATTGCCTAGCCTTGTGTTGTCGTGCCTTAGCCTTGTCTCGCCTGACCCTGCCTTTCCTTGCGTTACCCTTTCCTTGCCTTGCCGTGCATTGCCTAGCTTGCGTTGTCGTGCCTTAGCCTTGTTTCCCCTTGCCGTGCCGTGCCTTTTGTTACACTTGCCTTGCCTTGCTTTGCCTTGCCTTCCATTCCTTCCGTTACTCGTTCCTTGCCTAGCCGTGCACTGCCTAGCCTTGCGTTGTCGTGCATTAGCCTTGCCTTGCCTGACCGTGCCTTGCCTTGCGTTACCCTTTCCTTGCCTTGCCGTGCTTTGCCCAACTTGCGTTGTCGTGCCTTAGCCTTGTTTCCCCTTGCCCTGCCGTTCCTTCCCTTACTCTTGACTTGCCTTGCTTTCCCTTGCCTTCCTTGCCTTCCGTTACTCTTTGCTTACCATCCGTTCATTGCCTAGCCTTGCGTTGTCGTGCCGTAGGAATGCCTCGCCTGACCGTGACTTCCCTTGCGTTTCCCTTTCCTTGCCTTGCCGTGCATTGCCTAGCCTTGCGTTGTCGTGCATTAGCCTTGCCTTGCCTGACCGTGCCTTGCCTTGCGTTACCCTTTCCTTGCCTTGCGGTGCATTGCCTAGCTTGCGTTGTCATGCCTTAGCCCTGTTTCCCCTTGCCGTGCCGTTCCTTCCCTTACCCTTAACTTGCCTTGCTTTCCATTGCCTTCCTTGCCTTCCGTTGCTCTTTGCTTACCTTCCGTGCATTGCCTAGCCTTGCGTTGTCGTGACTTAGCCTTGCCTCGCCTGACCGTGACTTCCCTTGCGTTACCCTTTCCTTGCCTTGCCGTGCATTGCCTAGACGTGCGGTGTTGTGCATTAGCCTTGCCTTTCCTCACCGTGCCTTCCCTTGCGTTACCCTTTCCTTGCCTTGCCGTGCATTGCCTAGCCTTGCGTTGTCGTGCCTTAGCCTTGTCTCGCCTGACCGTGCCGTGCCTTGCGTTACCCTTTCCTTGCCTTGCCGTGCATTGCCTAGCTTGCGTTGTCGTGCCTTAGCATTGTTTCCCCTTGCCGTGCCGTTCCTTCCCTTACCCTTAACTTGCCTTGCTTTCCCTTGCCTTCCTTGCCTTCCGTTGCTCTTTGCTTACCTTCCGTGCATTGCCTAGCCTTGCGTTCTCGTGACTTAGCCTTGCCTCGCCTGACCGTGACTTCCCTTGCGTTACCCTTTCCTTGCCTTGCCGTGCATTGCCTAGACGTGCGTTGTTGTGCATTAGCCTTGCCTTTCCTCACCGTGCCTTCCCTTGCGTTACCCTTTCCTTGCCTTGCCGTGCATTGCCTAGCCTTGCGTTGTCGTGCCTTAACCTTGTCTCGCCTGACCCTCCCTTGCCTTGCGTTACCCTTTCCTTGCCTTGCCGTGCATTGCCTAGCTTGCGTTGTCGTGCCTTAGCCTTGTTTCCCCTTGCCGTGCCGTGCCATTTGTTACACTTGCCTTGCCTTGCTTTGCCTTGCCTTCCATTCCTTCCGTTACTCGTTCCTTGCCTAGCCGTGCACTGCCTAGCCTTGCGTTGTCGTGCATTAGCCTTGACTTGCCTCACCGTGCCTTGCCTGCGTTACCCTTTCCTTGCCTTGCCGTGCATTGCCTAGCCCTGCGTTGTCGTGCATTAGCCTTGCCTTGCCTCACCGTGCCTTGCCTTGCGTTACCCTTTCCTTGCCTTGCTGTGCATTGCCTAGCTTGCGTTGTCGTGCCTTACCCTTTTTTCCCCTTGCCGTGCCGTGCCTTTTTTTCACTTGCCTTGCATTGCTTTGCCTTGCCTTCCTTTCCTTCTGTTACGCTTTCCTTCCCTAGCCGTGCACTGCCAACCCTTGCGTTGTCGTGCATTAGCCTTTCCTCGACTGACCGTGCCTTGCCTTGCGTTACCCTTTCCTTGCCTTGCCGTGCATTGCCTAGCTTGCGTTGTCGTGCCTTAGCCTTGTTTCCCCTTGCCGTGCCGTGCCTTTTGTTTCACTTGCCTTGCATTGCTTTGCCTTGCCTTCCTTTCCTTCTGTTACGCTTTCCTTGCCTAGCCGTGCACTTCTAAGCCTTTCGTTGTCGTGCATTAGCCTTCCCTCGACTGACTGTGCCTGGCGTTGCGTTACCCTCTCCTTCCCTTGCCTTGCTTTGCCTAGCCGTGCGTTGTCGTGCATTAGCCTTGCCATGCCTCACGGTGCCTTGCCTTGCGTTACCCTTTCCTTGCCTTGCCGTGCTTTGCCTAGCCTTGCGTTGTCGTGCCTTAGCCTTGTTTCCCCTTGCCGTGCCGTTCCTTCCGTTACTCTTGCCTTGCCTTGCTTTCCCTTGCATTCCTTACATTCCGTTACTCTTTCCTTGCCTTGCCGTGCATTGCCTAGCCTTCCGTTGTCGTGCATTAGCCTTGCATTTCCTGACCGTGCCTTGCCTTGCGTTACCCTTTCCTTGCCTTGCCGTGCATTGCCTAGCCTACCTGCGTTGTCGTGCCTTAGCCTTGTTTCCCCTTGCCGTGCCGTTCCTTCCGTTACTCTTGCCTTGCCTTGCTTTCCCTTGCCTTCCTTACCTTCCGTTACTCTTTCCTTGCCTTGCCGTGCATTGCCTAGCCTTGCGTTGTCGTGCCTTAGCCTTGCCTCCCCTGACCGTGCCTTCCCTTGCGTTACCCTTTCCTTGCCTTGCCGTGCATTGCCTAGCCGTGCGTTGTCGTGCATTAGCCTTGCCTTGCCTCACCGTGCCTTGCCTTGCGTTACCCTTTCCTTGCCTTGCCGTGCATTGCCTAGCCTTGCGTTGTCGTGCCTTAGCCTTGTCTCGCTTGACCCTGCCATGCCTTGCGTTACCCTTTCCTTGCCTTGCCGTGCATTGCCTGGCTTTCGTTGTCGTGCCTTAGCCTTGTTTCCCCTTGCCGTGCCGAGCCGTTTGTTACACTTGCCTTGCCTTGCTTTGCCTTGCCTTCCTATCCTTCCGTTACTCTTTCCTTGCCTAGCCGTGCACTGCCTAGCCTTGCGTTGTCGTGCATTAGCCTTGCCTCGCCTGATCGTGCCTTGCCTTGCGTTACCCTTTCCTTGCCTTGCCGTGCATTGCCTAGCTTGCGTTGTCGTGCCTTAGCCTTGTTTCCCCTTGCCGTGCCGTTCCTTCCCTTACCCTTGCCTTGCCTTGCTTTCCCTTGCCTTCCTTGCCTTCCGTTACTCTTTGCTTGCCTTCCGTGCATTGCCTAGCCTTGCGTTTTCGTGCCTTAGCCTTGCCTTGCCTCACCGTGCCTTGCCTTGCGTTACCCTTTCCTTCCCTTGCCGTGCATTGCCTAGCCTTGCGTTGTCGTGCATTAGCCTTGCCTTGCCTGACCGTGCCTTGCCTTGCGTTACCCTTTCCTTGCCTTGCGGTGCATTGCCTAGCTTGCGTTGTCATGCCTTAGCCCTGTTTCCCCTTGCCGTGCCCTTCCTTCCCTTACCCTTAACTTGCCTTGCTTTCCCTTGCCTTCCTTGCCTTCCGTTGCTCTTTGCTTACCTTCCGTGCATTGCCTAACCTGGCGTTGTCGTGACTTAGCCTTGCCTCGCCTGACCGTGACTTCCCTTGCGTTACCCTTTCCTTGCCTTGCCGTGCATTGCCTAGACGTGCGGTGTTGTGCATTAGCCTTGCCTTTCCTCACCGTGCCTTCCCTTGCGTTACCCTTTCCTTGCCTTGCCGTGCATTGCCTATCCTTGCGTTGTCGTGCCTTAGCCTTCTCTCGCCTGACCGTGCCTTGCCTTGCGTTACCCTTTCCTTGCCTTGCCGTGCATTGCCTAGCTTGCGTTGTCGTGCCTTAGCCTTGTTTCCCCTTGCCGTGCCGTGCCTTTTGTTTCACTTGCCTTGCATTGCTTTGCCTTGCCTTCCTTTCCTTCTGTTATGCTTTCCTTCCCTAGCCGTGCACTGCCAAGCCTTGCGTTGTCGTGGATTAGCCTTTCCTCGACTGACCGTGCCTTGCCTTGCGTTACACTTTCCTTGCCTTGCCGTGCATTGCCTAGCTTGCGTTGTCGTGCCTTAGCCTCGTTTCCCATTGCCGTGCCGTGCCTTTTGTTTCACTTGCCTTGCATTGCTTTGCCTTGCCTTCCTTTCCTTCTGTTACGCTTTCCTTGCCTAGCCGTGCACTTCTAAGCCTTTCGTTGTCGTGCATTAGCCTTCCCTCGACTGACCGTGCCTGGCGTTGCGTTACCCTCTCCTTCCCTTGCCTTGCTTTGCCTAGCCGTGCGTTGTCGTGCATTAGCCTTGCCATGCCTCACGGTGCCTTGCCTTGCGTTACCCTTTCCTTGCCTTGCCGTGCTTTGCCTAGCCTTGCGTTGTCGTGCCTTAGCCTTGTTTCCCCTTGCCGTGCCGTTCCTTCCGTTACTCTTGCCTTGCCTTGCTTTCCCTTGCATTCCTTACATTCCGTTACTCTTTCCTTGCCTTGCCGTGCATTGCCTAGCCTTCCGTTGTCGTGCATTAGCCTTGCATTTCCTGACCGTGCCTTGCCTTGCGTTACCCTTTCCTTGCCTTGCCGTGCATTGCCTAGCTTGCGTTGTCGTGCCTTAGCCTTGTTTCCCCTTGCCGTGCCGTTCCTTCCCTTACCCTTAACTTGCCTTGCTTTCCCTTGCCTTCCTTGCCTTCCGTTGCTCTTTGCTTACCTTCCGTGCATTGCCTAGCCTTGCGTTGTCGTGACTTAGCCTTGCCTCGCCTGACCGTGACTTCCCTTGCGTTACCCTTTCCTTGCCTTGCCGTGCATTGCCTAGACGTGCGGTGTTGTGCATTAGCCTTGCCTTTCCTCACCGTGCCTTCCCTTGCGTTACCCTTTCCTTGCCTTGCCGTGCATTGCCTAGCTTGCGTTGTCGTGCCTTACCCTTGTTTCTCCTTGCCGTGCCGTGCCTTTTGTTTCACTTGCCTTGCATTGCTTTGCCTTGCCTTCCTTTCCTTCTGTTACTCTTTCCTTGCCTAGCCTTGCACTGCCAAGCCTTGCGTTGTCGTGCATTAGCCTTGCCTCGACTGACCGTGCCTTGCCTTGCGTTACCCTTTCCTTGCCTTGCCGTGCATTGCCTAGCTTGCGTTGTCGTGCCTTAGCCTTGCTTCCCCTTGCCGTGCCGTTCCTTCCGTTACTCTTGCCTTGCCTTGTTTCCCTTGCATTCCTTGCCTTCCGTTACTCTTTCCTTGCCTTACCGTGCATTGCCTAGCCTTGCGTTGTCGTGCATTAGCCTTGCCTTGTCTGACCGTGCCTTGCCTTGCGTTACCCTTTCCTTGCCTTGCCGTGCATTGCCTAACTTGCGTTGTCGTGCCTTACCCTTGTTTCCCCTTACCGTGCCGTGCCTTTTGTTTCACTTGCCTTGCATTGCTTTGCCTTGCGTTCCTTTCCTTCTGTTACTCGTTCCTTGCCTAGCCGTGCACTGCCAAGCCTTGCGTTGTCGTGCATTAGCCTTGACTCGACTGACCCTGCCTTGCCTTGCGTTACCCTTTCCTTGCCTTGCCGTGCATTGCCTAGCTTGCGTTGTCGTGCCTTAGCCTTGTTTCCCCTTGCCGTGCCGTGCCTTTTGGTTCACTTGCCTTGCCTTGCTTTGCCTTGCCTTTCATTCCTTCCGTTACTCGTTCCTTGCGTAGCCGTGCACTGCCTAGCCTTGCGTTGTCGTGCCTTAGCCTTGCCTCGCTTGACCGTGCCTTGCCTTCCGTTACCCTCTCCTTCCCTTGCCTTGCTTTGCCTAGCCGTGCGTTGTCGTGCATTAGCCTTGCCTTGCCTCACCGTGCCTTCCATTGCGTTACCCTTTCCTTGCCTTGCCGTGCTTTGCCTAGCCTTGCGTTGTCGTGCCTTAGCCTTGTTTCCCCTTGCCGTGTCGTTCCTTCCGTTACTCTTGCCTTGCCTTGCTTTCCCTTGCATTCCTTACATTCCGTTACTCTTTCCTTGCCTTGCCGTGCATTGCCTAGACGTGCGTTTTTGTGCATTAGCCTTGCCTTTCCTCACCGTGCCTTGCCTTGCGTTACCCTTTCCTTGCCTTGCCGTGCATTGCCTAGCCTTGTGTTGTCGTGCCTTAGCCTTGTCTCGCCTGACCCTGCCTTACCTTGCGTTACCCTTTCCTTTCCTTGCCGTGCATTGCCTAGCTTGCGTTGTCGTGCCTTAGGCTTGTTTCCCCTTGCCGTGCCGTGCCTTTTGTTACACTTGCCTTGCCTTGCTTTGCCTTGCCTTCCATTCCTTCCGTTACTCGTTCCTTGCCTAGCCGTGCACTGCCTAGCCTTGCGTTGTCGTGCATTAGCCTTGCCTTGCCTGACCGTGCCTTGCCTTGCGTTACCCTTTCCTTGCCTTGCCGTGCTTTGCCCAACTTGCGTTGTCGTGCCTTAGCCTTGTTTCCCCTTGCCCTGCCGTTCCTTCCCTTACTCTTGACTTGCCTTGCTTTCCCTTGCCTTCCTTGCCTTCCGTTACTCTTTGCTTACCATCCGTGCATTGCCTAGCCTTGCGTTGTCGTGCCGGAGCCATGCCTCGCCTGACCGTGACTTCCCTTGCGTTACCCTTTCCTTGCCTTGCCGTGCATTGCCTAGCCTTGCGTTGTCGTGTATTAGCCTTGCCTTGCCTGACCGTGCCTTGCCTTGCGTTACCCTTTCCTTGCCTTGCCGTGCATTGCCTAGCTTGCGTTGTCGTGCCTTAGCCTTGTTTCCCCTTGCCGTGCCGTTCCTTCCCTTACCCTTAACTTGCCTTGCTTTCCCTTGCCTTCCTTGCCTTCCGTTGCTCTTTGCTTACCTTCCGTGCATTGCCTAGCCTTGCGTTGTCGTGACTTAGCCTTGCCTCGCCTGACCGTGACTTCCCTTGCGTTACCCTTTCCTTGCCTTGCCGTGCATTGCCTAGACGTGCGTTGTTGTACATTAGCCTTGCCTTTCCTCACCGTGCCTTCCCTTGCGTTACCCTTTCCTTGCCTTGCCGTGCATTGCCTATCCTTGCGTTGTCGTGCCTTAGCCTTGTCTCGCCTGACCGTGCCTTGCCTTGCGTTACCCTTTCCTTGCCTTGCCGTGCATTGCCTAGCTTGCGTTGTCGTGCCTTAGCCTTGTTTCCCCTTGCAGTGCCGTGCCTTTTGTTTCACTTGCCTTGCATTGCTTTGCCTTGCCTTCCTTTCCTTCTGTTACGCTTTCCTTCCCTAGCCGTGCACTGCCAAGCCTTGCGTTGTCGTGGATTAGCCTTTCCTCGACTGACCGTGCCTTGCCTTGCGTTACACTTTCCTTGCCTTGCCGTGCATTGCCTAGCTTGCGTTGTCGTGCCTTAGCCTCGTTTCCCATTGCCGTGCCGTGCCTTTTGTTTCACTTGCCTTGCATTGCTTTGCCTTGCCTTCCTTTCCTTCTGTTACGCTTTCCTTGCCTAGCCGTGCACTTCTAAGCCTTTCGTTGTCGTGCATTAGCCTTCCCTCGACTGACCGTGCCTGGCGTTGCGTTACCCTCTCCTTCCCTTGCCTTGCTTTGCCTAGCCGTGCGTTGTCGTGCATTAGCCTTGCCATGCCTCACGGTGCCTTGCCTTTCGTTACCCTTTCCTTGCCTTGCCGTGCTTTGCCTAGCCTTGCGTTGTCGTGCCTTAGCCTTGTTTCCCCTTGCCGTGCCGTTCCTTCCGTTACTCTTGCCTTGCCTTGCTTTCCCTTGCATTCCTTACATTCCGTTACTCTTTCCTTGCCTTGCCGTGCATTGCCTAGCCTTCCGTTGTCGTGCATTAGCCTTGCATTTCCTGACCGTGCCTTGCCTTGCGTTACCCTTTCCTTGCCTTGCCGTGCATTGCCTAGCTTGCGTTGTCGTGCCTTAGCCTTGTTTCCCCTTGCCGTGCCGTTCCTTCCCTTACCCTTAACTTGCCTTGCTTTCCCTTGCCTTCCTTGCCTTCCGTTGCTCTTTGCTTACCTTCCGTGCATTGCCTAGCCTTGCGTTGTCGTGACTTAGCCTTGCCTCGCCTGACCGTGACTTCCCTTGCGTTACCCTTTCCTTGCCTTGCCGTGCATTGCCTAGACGTGCGGTGTTGTGCATTAGCCTTGCCTTTCCTCACCGTGCCTTCCCTTGCGTTACCCTTTCCTTGCCTTGCCGTGCATTGCCTAGCTTGCGTTGTCGTGCCTTACCCTTGTTTCTCCTTGCCGTGCCGTGCCTTTTGTTTCAATTGCCTTGCATTGCTTTGCCTTGCCTTGCCTTCCTTTCCTTCTGTTACTCTTTCCTTGCCTAACCTTGCACTGCCAAGCCTTGCGTTGTCGTGCATTAGCCTTGCCTCGACTGACCGTGCCTTGCCTTGCGTTACCCTTTCCTTGCCTTGCCGTGCATTGCCTAGCTTGCGTTGTCGTGCCTTAGCCTTGTTTCCCCTTGCCGTGCCGTGCCGTTTGTTACACTTGCCTTGCCTTGCTTTGCCTTGCCTTCCTATCCTTCCGTTACTCTTTCCTTGCCTAGCCGTGCACTGCCTAGCCTTGCGTTGTCGTGCATTAGCCTTGCCTCGCCTGATCGTGCCTTGCCTTGCGTTACCCTTTCCTTGCCTTGCCGTGCATTGCCTAGCTTGCGTTGTCGTGCCTTAGCCTTGTTTACCCTTGCCGCCTTGCATTCCTTGCCTTCCGTTACTCTTTCCTTGCCTTGCCGTGCATTGCCTAGCCTTGCGTTGTCGTGCATTAGCCTTGCCTCGACTGACCGTGCCTTGCCTTGCGTTACACTTTCCTTGCTTTGCCGTGCATTGCCTAGCTTGCGTTGTCGTGCCTTAGCCTTGTTTCCCCTTGCCGTGCCGTGCCTTTTGTTTCACTTGCCTTGCATTGCTTTGCCTTGCCTTCCTTTCCTTCTGTTACGCTTTCCTTGCCTAGCCGTGCACTGGTAAGCCTTGCGTTGTCGTGCATTAGCCTTCCCTCGACTGACCGTGCCTGGCCTTGCGTTACCCTCTCCTTCCCTTGCCTTGCTTTGCCTAGCCGTGCGTTGTCGTGCCTTAGCCTTGTTTCCCCTTGCCGTGCCGTTCCTTCTGTTACTCTTGCCTTGCCTTGCTTTCCCTTGCATTCCTTACATTCCGTTACTCTTTCCTTGCCTTGCCGTGTATTGCCTAGCCTTCCGTTGTCGTGCATTAGCCTTGCATTTCCTGACCGTGCCTTGCCTTGCGTTACCCTTTCCTTGCCTTGCCGTGCATTGCCTAGCTTGCGTTGTAGTGCCTTAGCCTTGTTTCCCCTTGCCGTGCCGTTCCTTCTGTTACTCTTGCCTTGCCTTGCTTTCCCTTGCATTCCTTACATTCCGTTACTTTTTCCTTGCCTTGCCATGCATTGCCTAGCCTTGCGTTGTCGTGCCTTCGCCTTGCCTCGCCTGACCGTGACTTCCCTTGCGTTACCCTTTCCTTGCCTTGCGGTGCATTGCCTAGACGTGCGTTGTTGTGCATTAGCCTTGCCTTTCCTCACCGTGGCTTCCCTTGCGTTACCCTTTCCTTGCCTTGCCGTGCATTGCCTAGCCTTGCGTTGTCGTGCCTTAGCCTTGTCTTGCCTGACCCTGCCTTGCCTTGCGTTACCCTTTCCTTGCCTTGCCGTGCATTGCCTAGCTTGCGTTGTCGTGCCTTAACCTTGTTTCCCCTTGCCGTGCCGTGCCTTTTGTTTCACTTGCCTTGCATTGCTTTGCCTTGCCTTCCTTTCCTTATGTTACGCTTTCCTTGCCTAGCCGTGCACTGGTAAGCCTTGCGTTGTCGTGCATTAGCCTTCCCTCGACTGACCGTGCCTGGCCTTGCGTTACCCTCTCCTTCCCTTGCCTTGCTTTGCCTAGCCGTGCGTTGTCGTGCATTAGCCTTGCCATGCCTCACCGTGCCTTGCCTTGCGTTACCCTTTCCTTGCCTTGCCGTGCTTTGCCTAGCTTGCGTTGTCGTGCCTTACCCTTTTTTCCCCTTGCCGTGCCGTGCCTTTGTTTTCACTTCCCTTGCATTGCTTTGCCTTTCCTTCCTTTCCTTCTGTTACGCTTTCCTTGCCTAGCCGTGCACTGCCAAGCCTTGCGATGTCGTGCATTAGCCTTGCCTTGACTGACCGTGCTTTGCCTTGCGTTACCCTTTCCTTGCCTTGCCCTGCATTGCCTAGCTTGCGTTGTCGTGTCTTAGCCTTGTTTCCCCTTGCCGTGCCGTGCCTTTTGTTTCACTTGCCTTGCATTGCTTTCCCTTGCCTTCCTTTCCTTCTGTTACGCTTTCCTTGCCTAGCCGTGCACTGCCAAGCCTTGCGTTGTCGTGCATTAGCCTTCCCTCCACTGACCGTGCCTGGCCTTGCGTTACCCTCTCCTTCCCTTGCCTTGCTTTGCCTAGCCGTGCGTTGTCGTGCATTAGCCTTGCCTTGCCTCACCGTGCCTTGCCTTGCGTTACCCTTTCCTTGCCTTGCCGTGCTTTGCCTAGCCTTGCGTTGTCGTGCCTTAGCCTTGTTTCCCCTTGCCGTGCCGTTCCTTCCGTTACTCTTGCCTTGCCTTGCTTTCCCTTGCATTCCTTACCTTCCGTTACTCTTTGCTTACCTTCCGTGCATTGCCTAGCCTTGCGTTTTCGTGCCTTAACCTTGACTTGCCTCACCGTGCCTTGCCTTTCGTTACCCTTTCCTTGCCTGGCCGTGCATTGCCTAGCCGTGCGTAGCCGTGCCTTAGCCTTGTTTCCCCTTGCCGAGCCGTTCCTTCCGTTAACCTTGCCTTGCCTTGCTTTCCCTTGCCTTCCTTCCGTTCCGTTACTCCTTGCTTGCCTTACCTGCATTGCCTAGCCTTGCGTTGTCGTGCCTTAGCCTTGCCTCGCCTGACCGTGACTTCACTTGCGTTACCCTTTCCTTGCCTTGCCGTGCATTGCCTAGCTGTGCGTTGTTGTGCATTAGCCTTGCCTTGCCTCACCGTGCCTTGCCTTGCGTTACCCTTTCCTTGCCTTGCCGTGCATTGCCTAACTTGCGTTGTCGTGCCTTACCCTTGTTTCCCCTTGCCGTGCCGTGCCTTTTGTTTCACTTGCCTTGCATTGCTTTGCCTTGCGTTCCTTTCCTTCTGTTACTCGTTCCTTGCCTAGCCGTGCACTGCCAAGCCTTGCGTTGTCGTGCATTAGCCTTGCCTCGACTGACCCTGCCTTGCCTTGCGTTACCCTTTCCTTGCCTTGCCGTGCATTGCCTAGCTTGCGTTGTCGTGCCTTAGCCTTGTTTCCCCTTGCCGTGCCGTGCCTTTTGGTTCACTTGCCTTGCCTTGCTTTGCCTTGCCTTTCATTCCTTCCGTTACTCGTTCCTTGCCTAGCCGTGCACTGCCTAGCCTTGCGTTGTCGTGCCTTAGCTTTGCCTCGCTTGACCGTGCCTTGCCTTGCGTTACCCTCTCCTTCCCTTGCCTTGCTTTGCCTAGCCGTGCGTTGTCGTGCATTAGCCTTGCCTTGCCTCACCGTGCCTTGCATTGCGTTACCCTTTCCTTGCCTTGCCGTGCTTTGCCTAGCCTTGCGTTGTCGTGCCTTAGCCTTGTTTCCCCTTGCCGTGCCGTTCCTTCCGTTACTCTTGCCTTGCCTTGCTTTCCCTTGCATTCCTTACATTCCGTTACTCTTTCCTTGCCTTGCCGTGCATTGCCTAGACGTGCGTTGTTGTGCATTAGCCTTGCCTTTCCTCACCGTGCCTTGCCTTGCGTTACCCTTTCCTTGCCTTGCCGTGCATTGCCTAGCCTTGTGTTGTCGTGCCTTAGCCTTGTCTCGCCTGACCCTGCCTTTCCTTGCGTTACCCTTTCCTTGCCTTGCCGTGCATTGCCTAGCTTGCGTTGTCGTGCCTTAGCCTTGTTTCCCCTTGCCGTGCCGTGCCTTTTGTTACACTTGCCTTGCCTTGCTTTGCCTTGCCTTGCGTTACCCTTTCCTTGCCTTGCCGTGCATTGCCTAGCCTTGCGTTGTCGTGCATTAGCCTTGCCTTGCCTGACCGTGCCTTGCCTTGCGTTACCCTTTCCTTGCCTTGCCGTGCTTTGCCCAACTTGCGTTGTCGTGCCTTAGCCTTGTTTCCCCTTGCCCTGCCGTTCCTTCCCTTACTCTTGACTTGCCTTGCTTTCCCTTGCCTTCCTTGCCTTCCGTTACTCTTTGCTTACCATCCGTTCATTGCCTAGCCTTGCGTTGTCGTGCCGTAGGAATGCCTCGCCTGACCGTGACTTCCCTTGCGTTTCCCTTTCCTTGCCTTGCCGTGCATTGCCTAGCCTTGCGTTGTCGTGCATTAGCCTTGCGTTGCCTGACCGTGCCTTGCCTTGCGTTACCCTTTCCTTGCCTTGCCGTGCATTGCCTAGCCTTGCGTTGTCGTGCCTTAGCCCTGTTTCCCCTTGCCGTGCCGTTCCTTCCCTTACCCTTAACTTGCCTTGCTTTCCATTGCCTTCCTTGCCTTCCGTTGCTCTTTGCTTACCTTCCGTGCATTGCCTAGCCTTGCGTTGTCGTGACTTAGCCTTGCCTCGCCTGACCGTGACTTCCCTTGCGTTACCCTTTCCTTGCCTTGCCGTGCATTGCCTAGACGTGCGGTGTTGTGCATTAGCCTTGCCTTTCCTCACCGTGCCTTCCCTTGCGTTACCCTTTCCTTGCCTTGCCGTGCATTGCCTAGCCTTGCGTTGTCGTGCCTTAGCCTTGTCTCGCCTGACCGTGCCGTGCCTTGCGTTACCCTTTCCTTGCCTTGCCGTGCATTGCCTAGCTTGCGTTGTCGTGCCTTAGCATTGTTTCCCCTTGCCGTGCCGTTCCTTCCCTTACCCTTAACTTGCCTTGCTTTCCCTTGCCTTCCTTGCCTTCCGTTGCTCTTTGCTTACCTTCCGTGCATTGCCTAGCCTTGCGTTCTCGTGACTTAGCATTGCCTCGCCTGACCGTGACTTCCCTTGCGTTACCCTTTCCTTGCCTTGCCGTGCATTGCCTAGACGTGCGTTGTTGTGCATTAGCCTTGCCTTTCCTCACCGTGCCTTCCCTTGCGTTACCCTTTCCTTGCCTTGCCGTGCATTGCCTAGCCTTGCGTTGTCGTGCCTTAACCTTGTCTCGCCTGACCCTCCCTTGCCTTGCGTTACCCTTTCCTTGCCTTGCCGTGCATTGCCTAGCTTGCGTTGTCGTGCCTTAGCCTTGTTTCCCCTTGCCGTGCCGTGCCATTTGTTACACTTGCCTTGCCTTGCTTTGCCTTGCCTTCCATTCCTTCCGTTACTCGTTCCTTGCCTAGCCGTGCACTGCCTAGCCTTGCGTTGTCGTGCATTAGCCTTGACTTGCCTCACCGTGCCTTGCCTTGCGTTACCCTTTCCTTGCCTTGCCGTCCATTACCTAGCCCTGCGTTGTTGTGCATTAGCCTTGCCTTGCCTCACCGTGCCTTCCCTTACGTTACCCTTTCCTTGCCTTGCCGTGCATTGCCTAGCTTGCGTTGTCGTGCCTTACCCTTTTTTCCCCTTGCCGTGCCGTGCCTTTTTTTCACTTGCCTTGCATTGCTTTGCCTTGCCTTCCTTTCCTTCTGTTACGCTTTCCTTCCCTAGCCGTGCACTGCCAAGCCTTGCGTTGTCGTGCATTAGCCTTTCCTCGACTGACCGTGCCTTGCCTTGCGTTACACTTTCCTTGCCTTGCCGTGCATTGCCTAGCTTGCGTTGTCGTGCCTTAGCCTCGTTTCCCCTTGCCGTGCCGTGCCTTTTGTTTCACTTGCCTTGCATTGCTTTGCCTTGCCTTCCTTTCCTTCTGTTACGCTTTCCTTGCCTAGCCGTGCACTTCTAAGCCTTTCGTTGTCGTGCATTAGCCTTCCCTCGACTGACTGTGCCTGGCGTTGCGTTACCCTCTCCTTCCCTTGCCTTGCTTTGCCTAGCCGTGCGTTGTCGTGCATTAGCCTTGCCATGCCTCACCGTGCCTTGCCTTGCGTTACCCTTTCCTTGCCTTGCCGTGCTTTGCCTAGCCTTGCGTTGTCGTGCCTTAGCCTTGTTTCCCCTTGCCGTGCCGTTCCTTCCGTTACTCTTGCCTTGCCTTGCTTTCCCTTGCATTCCTTACATTCCGTTACTCTTTCCTTGCCTTGCCGTGCATTGCCTAGCCTTCCGTTGTCGTGCATTAGCCTTGCATTTCCTGACCGTGCCTTGCCTTGCGTTACCCTTTCCTTGCCTTGCCGTGCATTGCCTAGCTTGCGTTGTCGTGCCTTAGCCTTGTTTCCCCTTGCCGTGCCGTTCCTTCTGTTACTCTTGCCTTGCCTTGCTTTCCCTTGCATTCCTTTCATTCCGTTACTCTTTCCTTGCCTTGCCATGCATTGCCTAGCCTTGCGTTGTCGTGCCTTAGCCTTGCCTCGCCTGACCGTGACTTCCCTTGCGTTACCCTTTCCTTGCCTTGCCGTGCATTGCCTAGACGTGCGGTGTTGTGCATTAGCCTTGCCTTTCCTCACCGTGCCTTCCCTTGCGTTACCCTTTCCTTGCCTTGCCGTGCATTGCCTAGCCTTGCGTTGTCGTGCCTTAGCCTTGTCTTGCCTGACCCTGCCATGCCTTGCGTTACCCTTTCCTTGCCTTGCCGTGCATTGCCTGGCTTTCGTTGTCGTGCCTTAGCCTTGTTTCCCCTTGCCGTGCCGAGCCGTTTGTTACACTTGCCTTGCCTTGCTTTGCCTTGCCTTCCTATCCTTCCGTTACTCTTTCCTTGCCTAGCCGTGCACTGCCTAGCCTTGCGTTGTCGTGCATTAGCCTTGCCTCGCCTGATCGTGCCTTGCCTTGCGTTACCCTTTCCTTGCCTTGCCGTGCATTGCCTAGCCTTGCGTTGTCGTGCCTTAGCCTTGTTTCCCCTTGCCGTGCCGTTCCTTCCCTTACCCTTGCCTTGCCTTGCTTTCCCTTGCCTTCCTTGCCTTCCGTTACTCTTTGCTTGCCTTCCGTGCATTGCCTAGCCTTGCGTTTTCGTGCCTTAGCCTTGCCTTGCCTCACCGTGCCTTGCCTTGCGTTACCCTTTCCTTGCCTTGCCGTGCATTGCCTAGCCTTGCGTTGTCGTGCATTAGCCTTGCCTTGCCTGACCGTGCCTTGCCTTGCCTTGCGTTACCCTTTCCTTGCCTTGCCGTGCATTGCCTAGCCTTGCGTTGTCATGCCTTAGCCCTGTTTCCCCTTGCCGTGCCGTTCCTTCCCTTACCCTTAACTTGCCTTGCTTTCCCTTGCCTTCCTTGCCTTCCGTTGCTCTTTGCTTATCTTCCGTGCATTGCCTAACCTGGCGTTGTCGTGACTTAGCCTTGCCTCGCCTGACCGTGACTTCCCTTGCGTTACCCTTTCCTTGCCTTGCCGTGCATTGCCTAGCCTTGCGTTGTCGTGCATTAGCCTTGCCTTGCCTCACCGTGCCTTGCCTTGCGTTACCCTTTCCTTGCCTTGCCGTGCATTGCCTAGCCTTGCGTTGTCGTGCCTTAGCCTTGTCTCGCCTGACCGTGCCTTGCCTTGCGTTACCCTTTCCTTGCCTTGCCGTGCATTGCCTAGCCTTGCGTTGTCGTGCCTTAGCCTTGTCTCGCCTGACCGTGCCTTGCCTTGCGTTACCCTTTCCTTGCCTTGCCGTGCATTGCCTAGCTTGCGTTGTCGTGCCTTAGCCTTGTTTCCCCTTGCAGTGCCGTGCCTTTTGTTTCACTTGCCTTGCATTGCTTTGCCTTGCCTTCCTTTCCTTCTGTTACGCTTTCCTTCCCTAGCCGTGCACTGCCAAGCCTTGCGTTGTCGTGGATTAGCCTTTCCTCGACTGACCGTGCCTTGCCTTGCGTTACACTTTCCTTGCCTTGCCGTGCATTGCCTAGCTTGCGTTGTCGTGCCTTAGCCTCGTTTCCCATTGCCGTGCCGTGCCTTTTGTTTCACTTGCCTTGCATTGCTTTGCCTTGCCTTCCTTTCCTTCTGTTACGCTTTCCTTGCCTAGCCGTGCACTTCTAAGCCTTTCGTTGTCGTGCATTAGCCTTCCCTCGACTGACCGTGCCTGGCGTTGCGTTACCCTCTCCTTCCCTTGCCTTGCTTTGCCTAGCCGTGCGTTGTCGTGCATTAGCCTTGCCATGCCTCACGGTGCCTTGCCTTTCGTTACCCTTTCCTTGCCTTGCCGTGCTTTGCCTAGCCTTGCGTTGTCGTGCCTTAGCCTTGTTTCCCCTTGCCGTGCCGTTCCTTCCGTTACTCTTGCCTTGCCTTGCTTTCCCTTGCATTCCTTACATTCCGTTACTCTTTCCTTGCCTTGCCGTGCATTGCCTAGCCTTCCGTTGTCGTGCATTAGCCTTGCATTTCCTGACCGTGCCTTGCCTTGCGTTACCCTTTCCTTGCCTTGCCGTGCATTGCCTAGCTTGCGTTGTCGTGCCTTAGCCTTGTTTCCCCTTGCCGTGCCGTTCCTTCCCTTACCCTTAACTTGCCTTGCTTTCCCTTGCCTTCCTTGCCTTCCGTTGCTCTTTGCTTACCTTCCGTGCATTGCCTAGCCTTGCGTTGTCGTGACTTAGCCTTGCCTCGCCTGACCGTGACTTCCCTTGCGTTACCCTTTCCTTGCCTTGCCGTGCATTGCCTAGACGTGCGGTGTTGTGCATTAGCCTTGCCTTTCCTCACCGTGCCTTCCCTTGCGTTACCCTTTCCTTGCCTTGCCGTGCATTGCCTAGCTTGCGTTGTCGTGCCTTACCCTTGTTTCTCCTTGCCGTGCCGTGCCTTTTGTTTCACTTGCCTTGCATTGCTTTGCCTTGCCTTCCTTTCCTTCTGTTACTCTTTCCTTGCCTAGCCTTGCACTGCCAAGCCTTGCGTTGTCGTGCATTAGCCTTGCCTCGACTGACCGTGCCTTGCCTTGCGTTACCCTTTCCTTGCCTTGCCGTGCATTGCCTAGCTTGCGTTGTCGTGCCTTAGCCTTGTTTCCCCTTGCCGTGCCGAGCCGTTTGTTACACTTGCCTTGCCTTGCTTTGCCTTGCCTTCCTATCCTTCCGTTACTCTTTCCTTGCCTAGCCGTGCACTGCCTAGCCTTGCGTTGTCGTGCATTAGCCTTGCCTCGCCTGATAGTGCCTTGCCTTGCGTTACCCTTTCCTTGCCTTGCCGTGCATTGCCTAGCTTGCGTTGTCGTGCCTTAGCCTTGTTTACCCTTGCCGTGCCGTTCCTTCCGTTACTCTTGCCTTGCCTTGTTTCCCTTGCATTCCTTGCCTTCCGTTACTCTTTCCTTGCCTTACCGTGCATTGCCTAGCCTTGCGTTGTCGTACATTAGCCTTGCCTTGTCTGACCGTGCCTTGCCTTGCGTTACCCTTTCCTTGCCTTGCCGTACATTGCCTAGCTTGCGTTGTCGTGCCTTACCCTTTTTTCCCCTTACCGTGCCGTGCCTTTTGTTTCACTTGCCTTGCATTGCTTTGCCTTGCCTTCCTTTCCTTCTGTTACGCTTTCCTTATCTAGCCGTGCACTGCCAAGCCTTGCGTTGTCGTGCATTAGCCTTGCCTCGACTGACCGTGCCTTGCCTTGCGTTACACTTTCCTTGCTTTGCCGTGCATTGCCTAGCTTGCGTTGTCGTGCCTTAGCCTTGTTTCCCCTTGCCGTGCCGTGCCTTTTGTTTCACTTGCCTTGCATTGCTTTGCCTTGCCTTCCTTTCCTTCTGTTACGCTTTCCTTGCCTAGCCGTGCACTGCTAAGCCTTGCGTTGTCGTGCATTAGTCTTCCCTCGACTGACCGTGCCTGGCCTTGCGTTACCCTCTCCTTCCCTTGCCTTGCTTTGCCTAGCCGTGCGTTGTCGTGCCTTAGCCTTGTTTCCCCTTGCCGTGCCGTTCCTTCTGTTACTCTTGCCTTGCCTTGCTTTCCCTTGCATTCCTTACATTCCGTTACTCTTTCCTTGCCTTGCCGTGTATGGCCTAGCCTTCCGTTGTCGTGCATTAGCCTTGCATTTCCTGACCGTGCCTTGCCTTGCGTTACCCTTTCCTTGCCTTGCCGTGCATTGCCTAGCTTGCGTTGTAGTGCCTTAGCCTTGTTTCCCCTTGCCGTGCCGTGCCTTTTGTTACACTTGCCTTGCCTTGCTTTGCCTTGCCTTCCTTACATTCCGTTACTCTTTCCTTGCCTTGCCATGCATTGCCTAGCCTTGCGTTGTCGTGCCTTCGCCTTGCCTCGCCTGACCGTGACTTCCCTTGCGTTACCCTTTCCTTGCCTTGCGGTGCATTGCCTAGACGTGCGTTGTTGTGCATTAGCCTTGCCTTTCCTCACCGTGGCTTCCCTTGCGTTACCCTTTCCTTGCCTTGCCGTGCATTGCCTAGCCTTGCGTTGTCGTGCCTTAGCCTTGTCTTGCCTGACCCTGCCTTGCCTTGCGTTACCCTTTCCTTGCCTTGCCGTGCATTGCCTAGCTTGCGTTGTCGTGCCTTAACCTTGTTTCCCCTTGCCGTGCCGTGCCTTTTGTTTCACTTGCCTTGCATTGCTTTGCCTTGCCTTCCTTTCCTTATGTTACGCTTTCCTTGCCTAGCCGTGCACTGGTAAGCCTTGCGTTGTCGTGCATTAGCCTTCCCTCGACTGACCGTGCCTGGCCTTGCGTTACCCTCTCCTTCCCTTGCCTTGCTTTGCCTAGCCGTGCGTTGTCGTGCATTAGCCTTGCCATGCCTCACCGTGCCTTGCCTTGCGTTACCCTTTCCTTGCCTTGCCGTGCTTTGCCTAGCTTGCGTTGTCGTGCCTTACCCTTTTTTCCCCTTGCCGTGCCGTGCCTTTGTTTTCAATTCCCTTGCATTGCTTTGCCTTTCCTTCCTTTCCTTCTGTTACGCTTTCCTTGCCTAGCCGTGCACTGCCAAGCCTTGCGATGTCGTGCATTAGCCTTGCCTTGACTGACCGTGCTTTGCCTTGCGTTACCCTTTCCTTGCCTTGCCCTGCATTGCCTAGCTTGCGTTGTCGTGTCTTAGCCTTGTTTCCCCTTGCCGTGCCGTGCCTTTTGTTTCACTTGCCTTGCATTGCTTTCCCTTGCCTTCCTTTCCTTCTGTTACGCTTTCCTTGCCTAGCCGTGCACTGCCAAGCCTTGCGTTGTCGTGCATTAGCCTTCCCTCCACTGACCGTGCCTGGCCTTGCGTTACCCTCTCCTTCCCTTGCCTTGCTTTGCCTAGCCGTGCGTTGTCGTGCATTAGCCTTGCCTTGCCTCACCGTGCCTTGCCTTGCGTTACCCTTTCCTTGCCTTGCCGTGCTTTGCCTAGCCTTGCGTTGTCGTGCCTTAGCCTTGTTTCCCCTTGCCGTGCCGTTCCTTCCGTTACTCTTGCCTTGCCTTGCTTTCCCTTGCATTCCTTACATTCCGTTACTCTTTGCTTGCCTTCCGTGCACTGCCTAGCCTTGCGTTTTCGTGCCTTAACCTTGACTTGCCTCACCGTGCCTTGCCTTGCGTTACCCTTTCCTTGCCTTGCCGTGCATTGCCTAGCCGTGCGTAGCCGTGCCTTAGCCTTGTTTCCCCTTGCCGAGCCGTTCCTTCCGTTAACCTTGCCTTGCCTTGCTTTCCCTTGCCTTCCTTCCGTTCCGTTACTCCTTGCTTGCCTTACCTGCATTGCCTAGCCTTGCGTTGTCGTGCCTTAGCCTTGCCTCGCCTGACCGTGACTTCACTTGCGTTACCCTTTCCTTGCCTTGCCGTGCATTGCCTAGCTGTGCGTTGTTGTGCATTAGCCTTGCCTTGCCTCACCGTGCCTTGCCTTGCGTTACCCTTTCCTTGCCTTGCCGTGCATTGCCTAACTTGCGTTGTCGTGCCTTACCCTTGTTTCCCCTTGCCGTGCCGTGCCTTTTGTTTCACTTGCCTTGCATTGCTTTGCCTTGCGTTCCTTTCCTTCTGTTACTCGTTCCTTGCCTAGCCGTGCACTGCCAAGCCTTGCGTTGTCGTGCATTAGCCTTGCCTCGACTGACCCTGCCTTGCCTTGCGTTACCCTTTCCTTGCCTTGCCGTGCATTGCCTAGCTTGCGTTGTCGTGCCTTAGCCTTGTTTCCCCTTGCCGTGCCGTGCCTTTTGGTTCACTTGCCTTGCCTTGCTTTGCCTTGCCTTTCATTCCTTCCGTTACTCGTTCCTTGCCTAGCCGTGCACTGCCTAGCCTTGCGTTGTCGTGCCTTAGCTTTGCCTCGCTTGACCGTGCCTTGCCTTGCGTTACCCTCTCCTTCCCTTGCCTTGCTTTGCCTAGCCGTGCGTTGTCGTGCATTAGCCTTGCCTTGCCTCACCGTGCCTTGCATTGCGTTACCCTTTCCTTGCCTTGCCGTGCTTTGCCTAGCCTTGCGTTGTCGTGCCTTAGCCTTGTTTCCCCTTGCCGTGCCGTTCCTTCCGTTACTCTTGCCTTGCCTTGCTTTCCCTTGCATTCCTTACATTCCGTTACTCTTTCCTTGCCTTGCCGTGCATTGCCTAGACGTGCGTTGTTGTGCATTAGCCTTGCCTTTCCTCACCGTGCCTTGCCTTGCGTTACCCTTTCCTTGCCTTGCCGTGCATTGCCTAGCCTTGTGTTGTCGTGCCTTAGCCTTGTCTCGCCTGACCCTGCCTTTCCTTGCGTTACCCTTTCCTTGCCTTGCCGTGCATTGCCTAGCTTGCGTTGTCGTGCCTTAGCCTTGTTTCCCCTTGCCGTGCCGTGCCTTTTGTTACACTTGCCTTGCCTTGCTTTGCCTTGCCTTCCATTCCTTCCGTTACTCGTTCCTTGCCTAGCCGTGCACTGCCTAGCCTTGCGTTGTCGTGCATTAGCCTTGCCTTGCCTGACCGTGCCTTGCCTTGCGTTACCCTTTCCTTGCCTTGCCGTGCTTTGCCCAACTTGCGTTGTCGTGCCTTAGCCTTGTTTCCCCTTGCCCTGCCGTTCCTTCCCTTACTCTTGACTTGCCTTGCTTTCCCTTGCCTTCCTTGCCTTCCGTTACTCTTTGCTTACCATCCGTTCATTGCCTAGCCTTGCGTTGTCGTGCCGTAGGAATGCCTCGCCTGACCGTGACTTCCCTTGCGTTTCCCTTTCCTTGCCTTGCCGTGCATTGCCTAGCCTTGCGTTGTCGTGCATTAGCCTTGCCTTGCCTGACCGTGCCTTGCCTTGCGTTACCCTTTCCTTGCCTTGCGGTGCATTGCCTAGCTTGCGTTGTCATGCCTTAGCCCTGTTTCCCCTTGCCGTGCCGTTCCTTCCCTTACCCTTAACTTGCCTTGCTTTCCATTGCCTTCCTTGCCTTCCGTTGCTCTTTGCTTACCTTCCGTGCATTGCCTAGCCTTGCGTTGTCGTGACTTAGCCTTGCCTCGCCTGACCGTGACTTCCCTTGCGTTACCCTTTCCTTGCCTTGCCGTGCATTGCCTAGACGTGCGGTGTTGTGCATTAGCCTTGCCTTTCCTCACCGTGCCTTCCCTTGCGTTACCCTTTCCTTGCCTTGCCGTGCATTGCCTAGCCTTGCGTTGTCGTGCCTTAGCCTTGTCTCGCCTGACCGTGCCGTGCCTTGCGTTACCCTTTCCTTGCCTTGCCGTGCATTGCCTAGCTTGCGTTGTCGTGCCTTAGCATTGTTTCCCCTTGCCGTGCCGTTCCTTCCCTTACCCTTAACTTGCCTTGCTTTCCCTTGCCTTCCTTGCCTTCCGTTGCTCTTTGCTTACCTTCCGTGCATTGCCTAGCCTTGCGTTCTCGTGACTTAGCATTGCCTCGCCTGACCGTGACTTCCCTTGCGTTACCCTTTCCTTGCCTTGCCGTGCATTGCCTAGACGTGCGTTGTTGTGCATTAGCCTTGCCTTTCCTCACCGTGCCTTCCCTTGCGTTACCCTTTCCTTGCCTTGCCGTGCATTGCCTAGCCTTGCGTTGTCGTGCCTTAACCTTGTCTCGCCTGACCCTCCCTTGCCTTGCGTTACCCTTTCCTTGCCTTGCCGTGCATTGCCTAGCTTGCGTTGTCGTGCCTTAGCCTTGTTTCCCCTTGCCGTGCCGTGCCATTTGTTACACTTGCCTTGCCTTGCTTTGCCTTGCCTTCCATTCCTTCCGTTACTCGTTCCTTGCCTAGCCGTGCACTGCCTAGCCTTGCGTTGTCGTGCATTAGCCTTGACTTGCCTCACCGTGCCTTGCCTTGCGTTACCCTTTCCTTGCCTTGCCGTCCATTACCTAGCCCTGCGTTGTTGTGCATTAGCCTTGCCTTGCCTCACCGTGCCTTCCCTTACGTTACCCTTTCCTTGCCTTGCCGTGCATTGCCTAGCTTGCGTTGTCGTGCCTTACCCTTTTTTCCCCTTGCCGTGCCGTGCCTTTTTTTCACTTGCCTTGCATTGCTTTGCCTTGCCTTCCTTTCCTTCTGTTACGCTTTCCTTCCCTAGCCGTGCACTGCCAAGCCTTGCGTTGTCGTGCATTAGCCTTTCCTCGACTGACCGTGCCTTGCCTTGCGTTACACTTTCCTTGCCTTGCCGTGCATTGCCTAGCTTGCGTTGTCGTGCCTTAGCCTCGTTTCCCCTTGCCGTGCCGTGCCTTTTGTTTCACTTGCCTTGCATTGCTTTGCCTTGCCTTCCTTTCCTTCTGTTACGCTTTCCTTGCCTAGCCGTGCACTTCTAAGCCTTTCGTTGTCGTGCATTAGCCTTCCCTCGACTGACTGTGCCTGGCGTTGCGTTACCCTCTCCTTCCCTTGCCTTGCTTTGCCTAGCCGTGCGTTGTCGTGCATTAGCCTTGCCATGCCTCACCGTGCCTTGCCTTGCGTTACCCTTTCCTTGCCTTGCCGTGCTTTGCCTAGCCTTGCGTTGTCGTGCCTTAGCCTTCTTTCCCCTTGCCGTGCCGTTCCTTCCGTTACTCTTGCCTTGCCTTGCTTTCCCTTGCATTCCTTACATTCCGTTACTCTTTCCTTGCCTTGCCGTGCATTGCCTAGCCTTCCGTTGTCGTGCATTAGCCTTGCATTTCCTGACCGTGCCTTGCCTTGCGTTACCCTTTCCTTGCCTTGCCGTGCATTGCCTAGCTTGCGTTGTCGTGCCTTAGCCTTGTTTCCCCTTGCCGTGCCGTTCCTTCTGTTACTCTTGCCTTGCCTTGCTTTCCCTTGCATTCCTTACATTCCGTTACTCTTTCCTTGCCTTGCCATGCATTGCCTAGCCTTGCGTTGTCGTGCCTTAGCCTTGCCTCGCCTGACCGTGACTTCCCTTGCGTTACCCTTTCCTTGCCTTGCCGTGCATTGCCTAGACGTGCGGTGTTGTGCATTAGCCTTGCCTTTCCTCACCGTGCCTTCCCTTGCGTTACCCTTTCCTTGCCTTGCCGTGCATTGCCTAGCCTTGCGTTGTCGTGCCTTAGCCTTGTCTTGCCTGACCCTGCCATGCCTTGCGTTACCCTTTCCTTGCCTTGCCGTGCATTGCCTGGCTTTCGTTGTCGTGCCTTAGCCTTGTTTCCCCTTGCCGTGCCGAGCCGTTTGTTACACTTGCCTTGCCTTGCTTTGCCTTGCCTTCCTATCCTTCCGTTACTCTTTCCTTGCCTAGCCGTGCACTGCCTAGCCTTGCGTTGTCGTGCATTAGCCTTGCCTCGCCTGATCGTGCCTTGCCTTGCGTTACCCATTCCTTGCCTTGCCGTGCATTGCCTAGCTTGCGTTGTCGTGCCTTAGCCTTGTTTCCCCTTGCCGTGCCGTTCCTTCCCTTACCCTTGCCTTGCCTTGCTTTCCCTTGCCTTCCTTGCCTTCCGTTACTCTTTGCTTGCCTTCCGTGCATTGCCTAGCCTTGCGTTTTCGTGCCTTAGCCTTGCCTTGCCTCACCGTGCCTTGCCTTGCGTTACCCTTTCCTTGCCTTGCCGTGCATTGCCTAGCCTTGCGTTGTCGTGCATTAGCCTTGCCTTGCCTGACCGTGCCTTGCCTTGCGTTACCCTTTCCTTGCCTTGCCGTGCATTGCCTAGCTTGCGTTGTCATGCCTTAGCCCTGTTTCCCCTTGCCGTGCCGTTCCTTCCCTTACCCTTAACTTGCCTTGCTTTCCCTTGCCTTCCTTGCCTTCCGTTACTCTTTGCTTACCTTCCGTGCATTGCCTAGCCTTGCGTTGTCGTGCCTTAGCCTTGCCTCGCCTGACCGTGACTTCCCTTGCGTTACCCTTTCCTTGCCTTGCCGTGCATTGCCTAGACGTGCGGTGTTGTGCATTAGCCTTGCCTTTCCTCACCGTGCCTTCCCTTGCGTTACCCTTTCCTTGCCTTGCCGTGCATTGCCTAGCCTTGCGTTGTCGTGCCTTAGCCTTCTCTCGCCTGACCGTGCCTTCCTTTGCTTTAAGCTTTCCTTGCCTTGCCGTGCATTGCCTAGCCTTGCGTTGTCGTGCCTTAGCCTTGTTTCCCCTTGCCGTGCCGTGCCTTTTGTTTCACTTGCCTTGCATTGCTTTGCCTTGCCTTCCTTTCCTTCTGTTACGCTTTCCTTCCCTAGCCGTGCACTGCCAAGCCTTGCGTTGTCGTGCATTAGCCTTCCCTCGACTGACCGTGCCTTGCCTTGCGTTACACTTTCCTTGCCTTGCCGTGCATTGCCTAGCTTGCGTTGTCGTGCCTTAGCCTTGTTTCCCATTGCCGTGCCGTGCCTTTTGTTTCACTTGCCTTGCATTGCTTTGCCTTGCCTTCCTTTCCTTCTGTTACGCTTTCCTTGCCTAGCCGTGCACTTCTAAGCCTTTCGTTGTCGTGCATTAGCCTTCCCTCGACTGACCGTGCCTGGCGTTGCGTTACCCTCTCCTTCCCTTGCCTTGCTTTGCCTAGCCGTGCGTTGTCGTGCATTAGCCTTGCCATGCCTCACGGTGCCTTGCCTTGCGTTACCCTTTCCTTGCCTTGCCGTGCTTTGCCTAGCCTTGCGTTGTCGTGCCTTAGCCTTGTTTCCCCTTGCCGTGCCGTTCCTTCCGTTACTCTTGCCTTGCCTTGCTTTCCCTTGCATTCCTTACATTCCGTTACTCTTTCCTTGCCTTGCCGTGCATTGCCTAGCCTTCCGTTGTCGTGCATTAGCCTTGCATTTCCTGACCGTGCCTTGCCTTGCGTTACCCTTTCCTTGCCTTGCCGTGCATTGCCTAGCTTGCGTTGTCGTGCCTTAGCCTTGTTTCCCCTTGCCGTGCCGTTCCTTCCCTTACCCTTAACTTGCCTTGCTTTCCCTTGCCTTCCTTGCCTTCCGTTGCTCTTTGCTTACCTTCCGTGCATTGCCTAGCCTTGCGTTGTCGTGACTTAGCCTTGCCTCGCCTGACCGTGACTTCCCTTGCGTTACCCTTTCCTTGCCTTGC
The DNA here is from genome assembly GCF_037893015.1 of Macrotis lagotis. NCBI lineage: Eukaryota > Metazoa > Chordata > Mammalia > Peramelemorphia > Peramelidae > Macrotis > Macrotis lagotis. The sequence continues at coordinate 99,826 of NW_027422077.1, forward strand.
CGTGCATTGCCTAGACGTGCGGTGTTGTGCATTAGCCTTGCCTTTCCTCACCGTGCCTTGCCTTGCGTTACCCTTTCCTTGCCTTGCCGTGCATTGCCTAGCTTGCGTTGTCGTGCCTTACCCTTGTTTCTCCTTGCCGTGCCGTGCCTTTTGTTTCACTTGCCTTGCATTGCTTTGCCTTGCCTTCCTTTCCTTCTGTTACTCTTTCCTTGCCTAGCCGTGCACTGCCAAGCCTTGCGTTGTCGTGCATTAGCCTTGCCTCGACTGACCGTGCCTTGCCTTGCGTTACCCTTTCCTTGCCTTGCCGTGCATTGCCTAGCTTGCGTTGTCGTGCCTTAGCCTTGCTTCCCCTTGCCGTGCCGTTCCTTCCGTTACTCTTGCCTTGCCTTGTTTCCCTTGCATTCCTTGCCTTCCGTTACTCTTTCCTTGCCTTACCGTGCATTGCCTAGCCTTGCGTTGTCGTGCATTAGCCTTGCCTCGACTGACCGTGCCTTGCCTTGCGTTACCCTTTCCTTGCCTTGCCGTGCATTGCCTAGCTTGCGTTGTCGTGCCTTACCCTTGTTTCCCCTTGCCGTGCCGTGCCTTTTGTTTCACTTGCCTTGCATTGCTTTGCCTTGCGTTCCTTTCCTTCTGTTACTCGTTCCTTGCCTAGCCGTGCACTGCCAAGCCTTGCGTTGTCGTGCATTAGCCTTGCCTCGACTGACCCTGCCTTGCCTTGCGTTACCCTTTCCTTGCCTTGCCGTGCATTGCCTAGCTTGCGTTGTCGTGCCTTAGCCTTGTTTCCCCTTGCCGTGCCGTGCCTTTTGGTTCACTTGCCTTGCCTTGCTTTGCCTTGCCTTTCATTCCTTCCGTTACTCGTTCCTTGCGTAGCCGTGCACTGCCTAGCCTTGCGTTGTCGTGCCTTAGCCTTGCCTCGCTTGACCGTGCCTTGCCTTCCGTTACCCTCTCCTTCCCTTGCCTTGCTTTGCCTAGCCGTGCGTTGTCGTGCATTAGCCTTGCCTTGCCTCACCGTGCCTTGCATTGCGTTACCCTTTCCTTGCCTTGCCGTGCTTTGCCTAGCCTTGCGTTGTCGTGCCTTAGCCTTGTTTCCCCTTGCCGTGTCGTTCCTTCCGTTACTCTTGCCTTGCCTTGCTTTCCCTTGCATTCCTTACATTCCGTTACTCTTTCCTTGCCTTGCCGTGCATTGCCTAGACGTGCGTTTTTGTGCATTAGCCTTGCCTTTCCTGACCGTGCCTTGCCTTGCGTTACCCTTTCCTTGCCTTGCCGTGCATTGCCTAGCCTTGCGTTGTCGTGCCTTAGCCTTGTCTCGCCTGACCCTGCCTTACCTTGCGTTACCCTTTCCTTGCCTTGCCGTGCATTGCCTAGCTTGCGTTGTCGTGCCTTAGCCTTGTTTCCCCTTGCCGTGCCGTGCCTTTTGTTACACTTGCCTTGCCTTGCTTTGCCTTGCCTTCCATTCCTTCCGTTACTCGTTCCTTGCCTAGCCGTGCACTGCCTAGCCTTGCGTTGTCGTGCATTAGCCTTGCCTTGCCTGACCGTGCCTTGCCTTGCGTTACCCTTTCCTTGCCTTGCCGTGCTTTGCCCAGCTTGCGTTGTCGTGCCTTAGCCTTGTTTCCCCTTGCCCTGCCGTTCCTTCCCTTACTCTTGACTTGCCTTGCTTTCCCTTGCCTTCCTTGCCTTCCGTTACTCTTTGCTTACCTTCCGTGCATTGCCTAGCCTTGCGTTGTCGTGCCTTAGCCATGCCTCGCCTGACCGTGACTTCCCTTGCGTTACCCTTTCCTTGCCTTGCCGTGCATTGCCTAGCCTTGCGTTGTCGTGTATTAGCCTTGCCTTGCCTGACCGTGCCTTGCCTTGCGTTACCCTTTCCTTGCCTTGCGGTGCATTGCCTAGCTTGCGTTGTCATGCCTTAGCCCTGTTTCCCCTTGCCGTGCCGTTCCTTCCCTTACCCTTAACTTGCCTTGCTTTCCCTTGCCTTCCTTGCCTTCCGTTGCTCTTTGCTTACCTTCCGTGCATTGCCTAGCCTTGCGTTGTCGTGACTTAGCCTTGCCTCGCCTGACCGTGACTTCCCTTGCGTTACCCTTTCCTTGCCTTGCCGTGCATTGCCTAGACGTGCGTTGTTGTGCATTAGCCTTGCCTTTCCTCACCGTGCCTTCCCTTGCGTTACCCTTTCCTTGCCTTGCCGTGCATTGCCTTGCCTTGCGTTGTCGTGCCTTAGCCTTGTCTCGCCTGACCGTGCCTTGCCTTGCGTTACCCTTTCCTTGCCTTGCCGTGCATTGCCTAGCTTGCGTTGTCGTGCCTTAGCCTTGTTTCCCCTTGCAGTGCCGTGCCTTTTGTTTCACTTGCCTTGCATTGCTTTGCCTTGCCTTCCTTTCCTTCTGTTACGCTTTCCTTCCCTAGCCGTGCACTGCCAAGCCTTGCGTTGTCGTGGATTAGCCTTTCCTCGACTGACCGTGCCTTGCCTTGCGTTACACTTTCCTTGCCTTGCCGTGCATTGCCTAGCTTGCGTTGTCGTGCCTTAGCCTCGTTTCCCATTGCCGTGCCGTGCCTTTTGTTTCACTTGCCTTGCATTGCTTTGCCTTGCCTTCCTTTCCTTCTGTTACGCTTTCCTTGCCTAGCCGTGCACTGCTAAGCCTTGCGTTGTCGTGCATTAGCCTTCCCTCGACTGACCGTGCCTGGCCTTGCGTTACCCTCTCCTTCCCTTGCCTTGCTTTGCCTAGCCGTGCGTTGTCGTGCATTAGCCTTGCCATGCCTCACCGTGCCTTGCCTTGCGTTACCCTTTCCTTGCCTTGCCGTGCTTTGCCTAGCCTTGCGTTGTCGTGCCTTAGCCTTGTTTCCCCTTGCCGTGCCGTTCCTTCCGTTACTCTTGCCTTGCCTTGCTTTCCCTTGCATTCCTTACATTCCGTTACTCTTTCCTTGCCTTGCCGTGCATTGCCTAGCCTTCCGTTGTCGTGCATTAGCCTTGCATTTCCTGACCGTGCCTTGCCTTGCGTTACCCTTTCCTTGCCTTGCCGTGCATTGCCTAGCTTGCGTTGTCGTGCCTTAGCCTTGTTTCCCCTTGCCGTGCCGTTCCTTCCCTTACCCTTAACTTGCCTTGCTTTCCCTTGCCTTCCTTGCCTTCCGTTACTCTTTGCTTACCTTCCGTGCATTGCCTAGCCTTGCGTTGTCGTGCCTTAGCCTTGCCTCGCCTGACCGTGACTTCCCTTGCGTTACCCTTTCCTTGCCTTGCCGTGCATTGCCTAGCCGTGCGTTGTTGTGCATTAGCCTTGCCTTGCCTCACCGTGCCTTGCCTTGCGTTACCCTTTCCTTGCCTTGCCGTGCATTGCCTAGCTTGCGTTGTCGTGCCTTACCCTTGTTTCTCCTTGCCGTGCCGTGCCTTTTGTTTCACTTGCCTTGCATTGCTTTGCCTTGCCTTCCTTTCCTTCTGTTACTCTTTCCTTGCCTAGCCTTGCACTGCCAAGCCTTGCGTTGTCGTGCATTAGCCTTGCCTCGACTGACCGTGCCTTGCCTTGCGTTACCCTTTCCTTGCCTTGCCGTGCATTGCCTAGCTTGCGTTGTCGTGCCTTAGCCTTGTTTCCCCTTGCCGTGCCGAGCCGTTTGTTACACTTGCCTTGCCTTGCTTTGCCTTGCCTTCCTATCCTTCCGTTACTCTTTCCTTGCCTAGCCGTGCACTGCCTAGCCTTGCGTTGTCGTGCATTAGCCTTGCCTCGCCTGAGAGTGCCTTGCCTTGCGTTACCCTTTCCTTGCCTTGCCGTGCATTGCCTAGCTTGCGTTGTCGTGCCTTAGCCTTGTTTACCCTTGCCGTGCCGTTCCTTCCGTTACTCTTGCCTTGCCTTGTTTCCCTTGCATTCCTTGCCTTCCGTTACTCTTTCCTTGCCTTACCGTGCATTGCCTAGCCTTGCGTTGTCGTACATTAGCCTTGCCTTGCCTGACCGTGACTTTCCTTGCGTTACCCTTTCCTTGCCTTACCGTACATTGCGTAGCCTTGCGTTGTCGTGCCTTACCCTTTTTTCCCCTTACCGTGCCGTGCCTTTTGTTTCACTTGCCTTGCATTGCTTTGCCTTGCCTTCCTTTCCTTCTGTTACGCTTTCCTTATCTAGCCATGCACTGCCAAGCCTTGCGTTGTCGTGCATTAGCCTTGCCTCGACTGACCGTGCCTTGCCTTGCGTTACACTTTCCTTGCTTTGCCGTGCATTGCCTAGCTTGCGTTGTCGTGCCTTAGCCTTGTTTCCCCTTGCCGTGCCGTGCCTTTTGTTTCACTTGCCTTGCATTGCTTTGCCTTGCCTTCCTTTCCTTCTGTTACGCTTTCCTTGCCTAGCCGTGCACTGCTAAGCCTTGCGTTGTCGTGCATTAGTCTTCCCTCGACTGACCGTGCCTGGCCTTGCGTTACCCTCTCCTTCCCTTGCCTTGCTTTGCCTAGCCGAGCGTTGTCGTGCCTTAGCCTTGTTTCCCCTTGCCGTGCCGTTCCTTCTGTTACTCTTGCCTTGCCTTGCTTTCCCTTGCATTCCTTACATTCCGTTACTCTTTCCTTGCCTTGCCGTGTATGGCCTAGCCTTCCGTTGTCGTGCATTAGCCTTGCATTTCCTGACCGTGCCTTGCCTTGCGTTACCCTTTCCTTGCCTTGCCGTGCATTGCCTAGCTTGCGTTGTCGTGCCTTAGCCTTGTTTCCCCTTGCCGTGCCGTTCCTTCTGTTACTCTTGCCTTGCCTTGCTTTCCCTTGCATTCCTTACATTCCGTTACTTTTTCCTTGCCTTGCCATGCATTGCCTAGCCTTGCGTTGTCGTGCCTTCGCCTTGCCTCGCCTGACCGTGACTTCCCTTGCGTTACCCTTTCCTTGCCTTGCGGTGCATTGCCTAGACGTGCGTTGTTGTGCATTAGCCTTGCCTTTCCTCACCGTGGCTTCCCTTGCGTTACCCTTTCCTTGCCTTGCCGTGCATTGCCTAGCCTTGCGTTGTCGTGCCTTAGCCTTGTCTTGCCTGACCCTGCCTTGCCTTGCGTTACCCTTTCCTTGCCTTGCCGTGCATTGCCTAGCTTGCGTTGTCGTGCCTTAACCTTGTTTCCCCTTGCCGTGCCGTGCCTTTTGTTTCACTTGCCTTGCATTGCTTTGCCTTGCCTTCCTTTCCTTATGTTACGCTTTCCTTGCCTAGCCGTGCACTGGTAAGCCTTGCGTTGTCGTGCATTAGCCTTCCCTCGACTGACCGTGCCTGGCCTTGCGTTACCCTCTCCTTCCCTTGCCTTGCTTTGCCTAGCCGTGCGTTGTCGTGCATTAGCCTTGCCATGCCTCACCGTGCCTTGCCTTGCGTTACCCTTTCCTTGCCTTGCCGTGCTTTGCCTAGCTTGCGTTGTCGTGCCTTACCCTTTTTTCCCCTTGCCGTGCCGTGCCTTTGTTTTCACTTCCCTTGCATTGCTTTGCCTTTCCTTCCTTTCCTTCTGTTACGCTTTCCTTGCCTAGCCGTGCACTGCCAAGCCTTGCGATGTCGTGCATTAGCCTTGCCTTGACTGACCGTGCTTTGCCTTGCGTTACCCTTTCCTTGCCTTGCCCTGCATTGCCTAGCTTGCGTTGTCGTGTCTTAGCCTTGTTTCCCCTTGCCGTGCCGTGCCTTTTGTTTCACTTGCCTTGCATTGCTTTCCCTTGCCTTCCTTTCCTTCTGTTACGCTTTCCTTGCCTAGCCGTGCACTGCCAAGCCTTGCGTTGTCGTGCATTAGCCTTCCCTCCACTGACCGTGCCTGGCCTTGCGTTACCCTCTCCTTCCCTTGCCTTGCTTTGCCTAGCCGTGCGTTGTCGTGCATTAGCCTTGCCTTGCCTCACCGTGCCTTGCCTTGCGTTACCCTTTCCTTGCCTTGCCGTGCTTTGCCTAGCCTTGCGTTGTCGTGCCTTAGCCTTGTTTCCCCTTGCCGTGCCGTTCCTTCCGTTACTCTTGCCTTGCCTTGCTTTCCCTTGCATTCCTTCATTCCGTTACTCTTTCCTTGCCTTGCCGTGCATTGCCTAGCCTTCCGTTGTCGTGCATTAGCCTTGCATTTCCTGACCCTGCCTTGCCTTGCGTTACCCTTTCCTTGCCTTGCCGTGCATTGCCTAGCTTGCGTTGTCGTGCCTTAGCCTTGTTTCCCCTTGCCGTGCCGTTCCTTCCCTTACCTTTAACTTGCCTTGCTTTCCCTTGCCTTCCTTGCCTTCCGTTACTCTTTGCTTACCTTCCGTGCATTGCCGAGCCTTGCGTTGTCGTGCCTTAGCCTTGCCTCGCCTGACAGAGCCTTGCCTTGCGTTACCCTTTCCTTGCCTTGCCGTGCATTGCCTAGCCTTGCGTTGTCGTGCATTAGCCTTGCCTTGCCTGACCGTGCCTTGCCTTGCGTTACCCTTTCCTTGTCTTGCCGTGCATAGCCTAGCTTGCGTTGTCATGCCTTAGCCCTGTTTCCCCTTGCCGTGCCGTTCCTTCCCTTACCCTTAACTTGCCTTGCTTTCCCTTGCCTTCCTTGCCTTCCGTTACTCTTTGCTTGCCTTCCGTGCACTGCCTAGCCTTGCGTTTTCGTGCCTTAGCCTTGCCTTGCCTCACCGTGCCTTGCCTTTCGTTACCCTTTCCTTGCCTTGCCGTGCATTGCCTAGCCGTGCGTAGCCGTGCCTTAGCCTTGTTTCCCCTTGCCGAGCCGTTCCTTCCGTTAACCTTGCCTTGCCTTGCTTTCCCTTGCCTTCCTTCCGTTCCGTTACTCCTTGCTTGCCTTACCTGCATTGCCTAGCCTTGCGTTGTCGTGCCTTAGCCTTGCCTCGCCTGACCGTGACTTCACTTGCGTTACCCTTTCCTTGCCTTGCCGTGCATTGCCTAGCCGTGCGTTGTTGTGCATTAGCCTTGCCTTGCCTCACCGTGCCTTGCCTTGCGTTACCCTTTCCTTGCCTTGCCGTGCATTGCCTAACTTGCGTTGTCGTGCCTTACCCTTGTTTCCCCTTGCCGTGCCGTGCCTTTTGTTTCACTTGCCTTGCATTGCTTTGCCTTGCGTTCCTTTCCTTCTGTTACTCGTTCCTTGCCTAGCCGTGCACTGCCAAGCCTTGCGTTGTCGTGCATTAGCCTTGCCTCGACTGACCGTGCCTTGCCTTGCGTTACCCTTTCCTTGCCTTGCCGTGCATTGCCTAGCTTGCGTTGTCGTGCCTTAGCCTTGTTTCCCCTTGCCGTGCCGTGCCTTTTGGTTCACTTGCCTTGCCTTGCTTTGCCTTGCCTTTCATTCCTTCCGTTACTCGTTCCTTGCCTAGCCGTGCACTGCCTAGCCTTGCGTTGTCGTGCCTTAGCTTTGCCTCGCTTGACCGTGCCTTGCCTTGCGTTACCCTCTCCTTCCCTTGCCTTGCTTTGCCTAGCCGTGCGTTGTCGTGCATTAGCCTTGCCTTGCCTCACCGTGCCTTGCATTGCGTTACCCTTTCCTTGCCTTGCCGTGCTTTGCCTAGCCTTGCGTTGTCGTGCCTTAGCCTTGTTTCCCCTTGCCGTGCCGTTCCTTCCGTTACTCTTGCCTTGCCTTGCTTTCCCTTGCATTCCTTACATTCCGTTACTCTTTCCTTGCCTTGCCGTGCATTGCCTAGCCTTGCGTTGTCGTGCATTAGCCTTGCCTTTCCTGACCGTGCCTTGCCTTGCGTTACCCTTTCCTTGCCTTGCCGTGCATTGCCTAGCCTTGTGTTGTCGTGCCTTAGCCTTGTCTCGCCTGACCCTGCCTTTCCTTGCGTTACCCTTTCCTTGCCTTGCCGTGCATTGCCTAGCTTGCGTTGTCGTGCCTTAGCCTTGTTTCCCCTTGCCGTGCCGTTGCCTTTTGTTACACTTGCCTTGCCTTGCTTTGCCTTGCCTTCCATTCCTTCCGTTACTCGTTCCTTGCCTAGCCGTGCACTGCCTAGCCTTGCGTTGTCGTGCATTAGCCTTGCCTTGCCTGACCGTGCCTTGCCTTGCGTTACCCTTTCCTTGCCTTGCCGTGCTTTGCCCAGCTTGCGTTGTCGTGCCTTAGCCTTGTTTCCCCTTGCCGTGCCGTTCCTTCCCTTACTCTTGACTTGCCTTGCTTTCCCTTGCCTTCCTTGCCTTCCGTTACTCTTTGCTTACCATCCGTGCATTGCCTAGCCTTGCGTTGTCGTGCCGTAGCCTTGCCTCGCCTGACCGTGACTTCCCTTGCGTTACCCTTTCCTTGCCTTGCCGTCCATTGCCTAGCCGTGCGTTGTTGTGCATTAGCCTTGCCTTGCCTGACCGTGCCTTGCCTTGCGTTACCCTTTCCTTGCCTTGCCGTGCATTGCCTAGCTTGCGTTGTCATGCCTTAGCCCTGTTTCCCCTTGCCGTGCCGTTCCTTCCCTTACCCTTAACTTGCCTTGCTTTCCCTTGCCTTCCTTGCCTTCCGTTGCTCTTTGCTTACCTCCGTGCATTGCCTAGCCTTGCGTTGTCGTGCTTAGCCTTGCCTTGCCTGACCGTGCCTTCCTTGCGTTACCCTTTCCTTGCCTTGCCGTGCATTGCCTAGCCGTGCGTTGTTGTGCATTAGCCTTGCCTTTCCTCACCGTGCCTTCCTTGCGTTACCCTTTCCTTGCCTTGCCGTGCATTGCCTAGCCTTGCGTTGTCGTGCATTAGCCTTGCCTTGCCTGACCGTGCCTTGCCTTGCGTTACCCTTTCCTTGCCTTGCCGTGCATTGCCTAGCTTGCGTTGTCGTGCCAACTTGCCTTGCTTTCCCTTGCCTTCCTTGCCTTCCGTTGCTCTTTGCTTACCTTCCGTGCATTGCCTAGCCTTGCGTTGTCGTGACTTAGCCTTGCCTCGCCTGACCGTGACTTCCCTTGCGTTACCCTTTCCTTGCCTTGCCGTGCATTGCCTAGACGTGCGTTGTTGTGCATTAGCCTTGCCTTTCCTCACCGTGCCTTCCCTTGCGTTACCCTTTCCTTGCCTTGCCGTGCATTGCCTAGCCTTGCGTTGTCGTGCCTTAACCTTGTCTCGCCTGACCCTCCCTTGCCTTGCGTTACCCTTTCCTTGCCTTGCCGTGCATTGCCTAGCTTGCGTTGTCGTGCCTTAGCCTTGTTTCCCCTTGCCGTGCCGTGCCATTTGTTACACTTGCCTTGCCTTGCTTTGCCTTGCCTTCCATTCCTTCCGTTACTCGTTCCTTGCCTAGCCGTGCACTGCCTAGCCTTGCGTTGTCGTGCATTAGCCTTGCCTTGCCTCACCGTGCCTTGCCTTGCGTTACCCTTTCCTTGCCTTGCCGTCCATTGCCTAGCCCTGCGTTGTTGTGCATTAGCCTTGCCTTGCCTCACCGTGCCTTCCCTTACGTTACCCTTTCCTTGCCTTGCCGTGCATTGCCTAGCTTGCGTTGTCGTGCCTTACCCTTTTTTCCCCTTGCCGTGCCGTGCCTTTTTTTCACTTGCCTTGCATTGCTTTGCCTTGCCTTCCTTTCCTTCTGTTACGCTTTCCTTCCCTAGCCGTGCACTGCCAAGCCTTGCGTTGTCGTGCATTAGCCTTTCCTCGACTGACCGTGCCTTGCCTTGCGTTACACTTTCCTTGCCTTGCCGTGCATTGCCTAGCTTGCGTTGTCGTGCCTTAGCCTCGTTTCCCCTTGCCGTGCCGTGCCTTTTGTTTCACTTGCCTTGCATTGCTTTGCCTTGCCTTCCTTTCCTTCTGTTACGCTTTCCTTGCCTAGCCGTGCACTTCTAAGCCTTTCGTTGTCGTGCATTAGCCTTCCCTCGACTGACTGTGCCTGGCGTTGCGTTACCCTCTCCTTCCCTTGCCTTGCTTTGCCTAGCCGTGCGTTGTCGTGCATTAGCCTTGCCATGCCTCACCGTGCCTTGCCTTGCGTTACCCTTTCCTTGCCTTGCCGTGCTTTGCCTAGCCTTGCGTTGTCGTGCCTTAGCCTTGTTTCCCCTTGCCGTGCCGTTCCTTCCGTTACTCTTGCCTTGCCTTGCTTTCCCTTGCATTCCTTACATTCCGTTACTCTTTCCTTGCCTTGCCGTGCATTGCCTAGCCTTCCGTTGTCGTGCATTAGCCTTGCATTTCCTGACCGTGCCTTGCCTTGCGTTACCCTTTCCTTGCCTTGCCGTGCATTGCCTAGCTTGCGTTGTCGTGCCTTAGCCTTGTTTCCCCTTGCCGTGCCGTTCCTTCCCTTACCCTTAACTTGCCTTGCTTTCCCTTGCCTTCCTTGCCTTCCGTTACTCTTTGCTTACCTTCCGTGCATTGCCTAGCCTTGCGTTGTCGTGCCTTAGCCTTGCCTCGCCTGACCGTGACTTCCCTTGCGTTACCCTTTCCTTGCCTTGCCGTGCATTGCCTAGACGTGCGGTGTTGTGCATTAGCCTTGCCTTTCCTCACCGTGCCTTCCCTTGCGTTACCCTTTCCTTGCCTTGCCGTGCTTTGCCTAGCCTTGCGTTGTCGTGCCTTAGCCTTGTCTTGCCTGACCCTGCCTTGCCTTGCGTTACCCTTTCCTTGCCTTGCCGTGCATTGCCTAGCTTGCGTTGTCGTGCCTTAGCCTTGTTTCCCCTTGCCGTGCCGTGCCTTTTGTTTCACTTGCCTTGCATTGCTTTGCCTTGCCTTCCTTTCCTTATGTTACGCTTTCCTTGCCTAGCCGTGCACTGCTAAGCCTTGCGTTGTCGTGCATTAGCCTTCCCTCGACTGACCGTGCCTGGCCTTGCGTTACCCTCTCCTTCCCTTGCCTTGCTTTGCCTAGCCGTGCGTTGTCGTGCATTAGCCTTGCCATGCCTCACCGTGCCTTGCCTTGCGTTACCCTTTCCTTGCCTTGCCGTGCTTTGCCTAGCTTGCGTTGTCGTGCCTTACCCTTTTTTCCCCTTGCCGTGCCGTGCCTTTTGTTTCACTTCCCTTGCATTGCTTTGCCTTTCCTTCCTTTCCTTCTGTTACGCTTTCCTTGCCTAGCCGTGCACTGCCAAGCCTTGCGATGTCGTGCATTAGCCTTGCCTTGACTGACCGTGCTTTGCCTTGCGTTACCCTTTCCTTGCCTTGCCCTGCATTGCCTAGCTTGCGTTGTCGTGCCTTAGCCTTGTTTCCCCTTGCCGTGCCGTGCCTTTTGTTACACTTGCCTTGCCTTGCTTTGCCTTGCCTTCCATTCCTTCCGTTACTCGTTCCTTGCCTAGCCGTGCACTGCCTAGCCTTGCGTTGTCGTGCATTAGCCTTGCCTTGCCTGACCGTGCCTTGCCTTGCGTTACCCTTTCCTTGCCTTGCCGTGCTTTGCCCAGCTTGCGTTGTCGTGCCTTAGCCTTGTTTCCCCTTGCCCTGCCGTTCCTTCCCTTACTCTTGACTTGCCTTGCTTTCCCTTGCCTTCCTTGCCTTCCGTTACTCTTTGCTTACCATCCGTGCATTGCCTAGCCTTGCGTTGTCGTGCCGTAGCCATGCCTCGCCTGACCGTGACTTCCCTTGCGTTACCCTTTCCTTGCCTTGCCGTGCATTGCCTAGCCTTGCGTTGTCGTGCATTAGCCTTGCCTTGCCTGACCGTGCCTTGCCTTGCGTTACCCTTTCCTTGCCTTGCCGTGCATTGCCTAGCTTGCGTTGTCATGCCTTAGCCTTGTTTCCCCTTGCCGTGCCGTTCCTTCCCTTACCCTTAACTTGCCTTGCTTTCCCTTGCCTTCCTTGCCTTCCGTTGCTCTTTGCTTACCTTCCGTGCATTGCCTAGCCTTGCGTTGTCGTGACTTAGCCTTGCCTCGCCTGACCGTGACTTCCCTTGCGTTACCCTTTCCTTGCCTTGCCGTGCATTGCCTAGACGTGCGGTGTTGTGCATTAGCCTTGCCTTTCCTCACCGTGCCTTCCCTTGCGTTACCCTTTCCTTGCCTTGCCGTGCATTGCCTAGCCTTGCGTTGTCGTGCCTTAGCCTTGTCTCGCCTGACCGTGCCTTGCCTTGCGTTACCCTTTCCTTGCCTTGCCGTGCATTGCCTAGCTTGCGTTGTCGTGCCTTAGCCTTGTTTCCCCTTGCCGTGCCGTTCCTTCCCTTACCCTTAACTTGCCTTGCTTTCCCTTGCCTTCCTTGCCTTCCGTTGCTCTTTGCTTACCTTCCGTGCATTGCCTAGCCTTGCGTTCTCGTGACTTAGCCTTGCCTCGCCTGACCGTGACTTCCCTTGCGTTACCCTTTCCTTGCCTTGCCGTGCATTGCCTAGACGTGCGTTGTTGTGCATTAGCCTTGCCTTTCCTCACCGTGCCTTCCCTTGCGTTACCCTTTCCTTGCCTTGCCGTGCATTGCCTAGCCTTGCGTTGTCGTGCCTTAACCTTGTCTCGCCTGACCCTCCCTTGCCTTGCGTTACCCTTTCCTTGCCTTGCCGTGCATTGCCTAGCTTGCGTTGTCGTGCCTTAGCCTTGTTTCCCCTTGCCGTGCCGTGCCATTTGTTACACTTGCCTTGCCTTGCTTTGCCTTGCCTTCCATTCCTTCCGTTACTCGTTCCTTGCCTAGCCGTGCACTGCCTAGCCTTGCGTTGTCGTGCATTAGCCTTGACTTGCCTCACCGTGCCTTGCCTTGCGTTACCCTTTCCTTGCCTTGCCGTCCATTACCTAGCCCTGCGTTGTTGTGCATTAGCCTTGCCTTGCCTCACCGTGCCTTCCCTTACGTTACCCTTTCCTTGCCTTGCCGTGCATTGCCTAGCTTGCGTTGTCGTGCCTTACCCTTTTTTCCCCTTGCCGTGCCGTGCCTTTTTTTCACTTGCCTTGCATTGCTTTGCCTTGCCTTCCTTTCCTTCTGTTACGCTTTCCTTCCCTAGCCGTGCACTGCCAAGCCTTGCGTTGTCGTGCATTAGCCTTTCCTCGACTGACCGTGCCTTGCCTTGCGTTACACTTTCCTTGCCTTGCCGTGCATTGCCTAGCTTGCGTTGTCGTGCCTTAGCCTCGTTTCCCCTTGCCGTGCCGTGCCTTTTGTTTCACTTGCCTTGCATTGCTTTGCCTTGCCTTCCTTTCCTTCTGTTACGCTTTCCTTGCCTAGCCGTGCACTTCTAAGCCTTTCGTTGTCGTGCATTAGCCTTCCCTCGACTGACTGTGCCTGGCGTTGCGTTACCCTCTCCTTCCCTTGCCTTGCTTTGCCTAGCCGTGCGTTGTCGTGCATTAGCCTTGCCATGCCTCACCGTGCCTTGCCTTGCGTTACCCTTTCCTTGCCTTGCCGTGCTTTGCCTAGCCTTGCGTTGTCGTGCCTTAGCCTTGTTTCCCCTTGCCGTGCCGTTCCTTCCGTTACTCTTGCCTTGCCTTGCTTTCCCTTGCATTCCTTACATTCCGTTACTCTTTCCTTGCCTTGCCGTGCATTGCCTAGCCTTCCGTTGTCGTGCATTAGCCTTGCATTTCCTGACCGTGCCTTGCCTTGCGTTACCCTTTCCTTGCCTTGCCGTGCATTGCCTAGCTTGCGTTGTCGTGCCTTAGCCTTGTTTCCCCTTGCCGTGCCGTTCCTTCTGTTACTCTTGCCTTGCCTTGCTTTCCCTTGCATTCCTTACATTCCGTTACTCTTTCCTTGCCTTGCCATGCATTGCCTAGCCTTGCGTTGTCGTGCCTTAGCCTTGCCTCGCCTGACCGTGACTTCCCTTGCGTTACCCTTTCCTTGCCTTGCCGTGCATTGCCTAGACGTGCGGTGTTGTGCATTAGCCTTGCCTTTCCTCACCGTGCCTTCCCTTGCGTTACCCTTTCCTTGCCTTGCCGTGCATTGCCTAGCCTTGCGTTGTCGTGCCTTAGCCTTGTCTCGCCTGACCCTGCCTTGCCTTGCGTTACCCTTTCCTTGCCTTGCCGTGCATTGCCTAGCTTGCGTTGTCGTGCCTTAGCCTTGTTTCCCCTTGCCGTGCCGTGCCTTTTGTTACACTTGCCTTGCCTTGCTTTGCCTTGCCTTCCTTTCCTTCCGTTACTCTTTCCTTGCCTAGCCGTGCACTGCCTAGCCTTGCGTTGTCGTGCATTAGCCTTGCCTCGCCTGACCGTGCCTTGCCTTGCGTTACCCTCTCCTTCCCTTGCCTTGCTTTGCCTAGCCGTGCGTTGTCGTGCATTAGCCTTGCCTTGCCTCACCGTGCCTTGCCTTGCGTTACCCTTTCCTTGCCTTGCCGTGCATTGCCTAGCTTGCGTTGTCGTGCCTTACCCTTTTTCCCCTTGCCGTGCCGTGCCTTTTGTTTCACTTGCCTTGCATTGCTTTGCCTTGCCTTCCTTTCCTTCTGTTACGCTTTCCTTGCCTAGCCGTGCACTGCCAAGCCTTGCGTTGTCGTGCATTAGCCTTGCCTTGACTGACCGTGCCTTGCCTTGCGTTACCCTTTCCTTGCCTTGCCGTGCATTGCCTAGCTTGCGTTGTCGTGCCTTAGCCTTGTTTCCCCTTGCCGTGCCGTGCCTTTTGTTTCACTTGCCTTGCATTGCTTTGCCTTGCCTTCCTTTCCTTCTGTTACGCTTTCCTTGCCTAGCCTTGCACTGCAAGCCTTGCGTTGTCGTGCATTAGCCTTCCCTCGACTGACCGTGCCTGGCCTTGCGTTACCCTCTCCTTCCCTTGCCGTGCTTTGCCTAGCCGTGCGTTGTCGTGCATTAGCCTTGCCTTGCCTGACCGTGCCTTGCCTTGCGTTACCCTTTCCTTGCCTTGCCGTGCATTGCCTAGCTTGCGTTGTCGTGCCTTAGCCTTGTTTCCCCTTGCAGTGTCGTTCCTTACCTTACCCTTAACTTGCCTTGCTTTCCCTTGCCTTCCTTGCCTTCCGATACTCTTTGCTTACCTTCCGTGCATTGCCTAGCCTTGCGTTGTCGTGCCTTAGCCTTGCCTCGCCTGACAGAGCCTTGCCTTGCGTTACCCTTTCCTTGCCTTGCCGTGCATTGCCTAGCCTTGCGTTGTCGTGCATTAGCCTTGCCTTGCCTGACCGTGCCTTGCCTTGCGTTACCCTTTCCTTGCCTTGCCGTGCATTGCCTAGCTTGCGTTGTCGTGCCTTAGCCTTGTTTCCCCTTGCCGTGCCGTTCCTTCCCTTACCCTTAACTTGCCTTGCTTTCCCTTGCCTTCCTTTCCTTCCGTTACTCTTTGCTTGCCTTCCGTGCATTGCCTAGCCTTGCGTTTTCGTGCCTTAGCCTTGACTTGCCTCACCGTGCCTTGCCTTTCGTTACCCTTTCCTTGCCTGGCCGTGCATTGCCTAGCCGTGCGTTGTCGTGCCTTAGCCTTGTTTCCCCTTGCCGAGCCGTTCCTTCCGTTAACCTTGCCTTGCCTTGCTTTCCCTTGCCTTCCTTCCGTTCCGTTACTCCTTGGTTGCCTTACCTGCATTGCCTAGCCTTGCGTTGTCGTGCCTTAGCCTTGCCTCGCCTGACCGTGACTTCATTTGCGTTACCCTTTCCTTGCCTTGCCGTGCATTGCCTAGCCGTGCGTTGTTGTGCATTAGCCTTGCCTTGCCTCACCGTGCCTTGCCTTGCGTTACCCTTTCCTTGCCTTGCCGTGCATTGCCTAGCTTGCGTTGTCGTGCCTTACCCTTGTTTCCCCTTGCCGTGCCGTGCCTTTTGTTTCACTTGCCTTGCATTGCTTTGCCTTGCGTTCCTTTCCTTCTGTTACTCGTTCCTTGCCTAGCCGTGCACTGCCAAGCCGTGCGTTGTCGTGCATTAGCCTTGCCTCGACTGACCGTGCCTTGCCTTGCGTTACCCTTTCCTTGCCTTGCCATGCATTGCCTAGCTTGCGTTGTCGTGCCTTAGCCTTGTTTCCCCTTGCCGTGCCGTGCCTTTTGTTACACTTGCCTTGCCTTGCTTTGCCTTGCCTTCCATTCCTTCCGTTACTCGTTCCTTGCCTAGCCGTGCACTGCCTAGCCTTGCGTTGTCGTGCATTAGCCTTGCCTTGCCTGACCGTGCCTTGCCTTGCGTTACCCTTTCCTTGCCTTGCCGTGCATTGCCTAGCTTGCGTTGTCATGCCTTAGCCCTGTTTCCCCTTGCCGTGCCGTTCCTTCCCTTACCCTTAACTTGCCTTGCTTTCCCTTGCCTTCCTTGCCTTCCGTTACTCTTTGCTTGCCTTCCGTGCACTGCCTAGCCTTGCGTTTTCGTGCCTTAACCTTGACTTGCCTCACCGTGCCTTGCCTTTCGTTACCCTTTCCTTGCCTTGCCGTGCATTGCCTAGCCGTGCGTAGCCGTGCCTTAGCCTTGTTTCCCCTTGCCGAGCCGTTCCTTCCGTTAACCTTGCCTTGCCTTGCTTTCCCTTGCCTTCCTTCCGTTCCGTTACTCCTTGCTTGCCTTACCTGCATTGCCTAGCCTTGCGTTGTCGTGCCGTAGCCATGCCTCGCCTGACCGTGACTTCCCTTGCGTTACCCTTTCCTTGCCTTGCCGTGCATTGCCTAGCCGTGCGTTGTTGTGCATTAGCCTTGCCTTGCCTCACCGTGCCTTGCCTTGCGTTACCCTTTCCTTGCCTTGCCGTGCATTGCCTAGCTTGCGTTGTCGTGCCTTACCCTTGTTTCCCCTTGCCGTGCCGTGCCTTTTGTTTCACTTGCCTTGCATTGCTTTGCCTTGCCTTCCTTTCCTTCTGTTACTCTTTCCTTGCCTAGCCGTGCACTGCCAAGCCTTGCGTTGTCGTGCATTAGCCTTGCCTCGCCTGACCGTGCCTTGCCTTGCGTTACCCTTTCCTTGCCTTGCCGTGCATTGCCTAGCTTGCGTTGTCGTGCCTTAGCCTTGTTTCCCCTTGCCGTGCCGTGCCTTTTGTTTCACTTGCCTTGCATTGCTTTGCCTTGCCTTCATTTCCTTCTGTTACGCTTTCCTTGCCTAGCCGTGCACTTCTAAGCCTTTCGTTGTCGTGCATTAGCCTTCCCTCGTCTGACCGTGCCTGGCCTTGCTTTACCCTCTCCTTCCCTTGCCTTGCTTTGCCTAGCCATGCGTTTTCGTGCATTAGCCTTGCCATGCCTCACCGTGCCTTGCCTTGCGTTACCCTTTCCTTGCCTTGCCGTGCTTTGCCTAGCTTGCGTTGTCGTGCCTTAGCCTTGTTTCCCCTTGCCGTGCCGTTCCTTCCCTTACCCTTAACTTGCCTTGCTTTCCCTTGCCTTCCTTGCCTTCCGTTGCTCTTTGCTTACCTTCCGTGCATTGCCTAGCCTTGCGTTGTCGTGACTTAGCCTTGCCTCGCCTGACCGTGACTTCCCTTGCGTTACCCTTTCCTTGCCTTGCCGTGCATTGCCTAGACGTGCGTTGTTGTGCATTAGCCTTGCCTTTCCTCACCGTGCCTTCCCTTGCGTTACCCTTTCCTTGCCTTGCCGTGCATTGCCTAGCCTTGCGTTGTCGTGCCTTAGCCTTGCTTCCCCTTGCCGTGCCGTTCCTTCCGTTACTCTTGCCTTGCCTTGTTTCCCTTGCATTCCTTGCCTTCCGTTACTCTTTCCTTGCCTTACCGTGCATTGCCTAGCCTTGCGTTGTCGTGCATTAGCCTTGCCTTGTCTGACCGTGCCTTGCCTTGCGTTACCCTTTCCTTGCCTTGCCGTGCATTGCCTAGCTTGCGTTGTCGTGCCTTACCCTTTTTTCCCCTTACCGTGCCGTGCCTTTTGTTTCACTTGCCTTGCATTGCTTTGCCTTGCCTTCCTTTCCTTCTGTTACGCTTTCCTTGCCTAGCCGTGCACTGCCAAGCCTTGCGTTGTCGTGCATTAGCCTTGCCTCGACTGACCGTGCCTTGCCTTGCGTTACACTTTCCTTGAATTGCCGTGCATTGCCTAGCTTGCGTTGTCGTGCCTTAGCCTTGTTTCCCCTTGCCGTGCCGTGCCTTTTGTTTCACTTGCCTTGCATTGCTTTGCCTTGCCTTCCTTTCCTTCTGTTACGCTTTCCTTGCCTAGCCGTGCACTGCTAAGCCTTGCGTTGTCGTGCATTAGCCTTCCCTCGACTGACCGTGCCTGGCCTTGCGTTACCCTCTCCTTCCCTTGCCTTGCTTTGCCTAGCCGTGCGTTGTCGTGCATTAGCCTTGCCATGCCGCACCGTGCCTTGCCTTGTGTTACACTTTCCTTGCCTTGCCATGCTTTGCCTAGCCTTGCGTTTTCGTGCCTTAGCCTTGTTTCCCCTTGCCGTGCCGTTCCTTCCGTTACTCTTGCCTTGCCTTGCTTTCCCTTGCATTCCTTACATTCCGTTACTCTTTCCTTGCCTTGCCGTGCATGGCCTAGCCTTCCGTTGTCGTGCATTAGCCTTGCATTTCCTGACCGTGCCTTGCCTTGCGTTACCCTTTCCTTGCCTTGCCGTGCATTGCCTAGCTTGCGTTGTCGTGCCTTAGCCTTGTTTCCCCTTGCCGTGCCGTTCCTTCTGTTACTCTTGCCTTGCCTTGCTTTCCCTTGCATTCCTTACATTCCGTTACTCTTTCCTTGCCTTGCCATGCATTGCCTAGCCTTGCGTTGTCGTGCCTTAGCCTTGCCTCGCCTGACCGTGACTTCCCTTGCGTTACCCTTTCCTTGCCTTGCCGTGCATTGCCTAGCTTGCGTTGTCGTGCCTTAACCTTGTTTCCCCTTGCCGTGCCGTGCCTTTTGTTTCACTTGCCTTGCATTGCTTTGCCTTGCCTTCCTTTCCTTATGTTACGCTTTCCTTGCCTAGCCGTGCACTGCTAAGCCTTGCGTTGTCGTGCATTAGCCTTCCCTCGACTGACCGTGCCTGGCCTTGCGTTACCCTCTCCTTCCCTTGCCTTGCTTTGCCTAGCCGTGCGTTGTCGTGCATTAGCCTTGCCATGCCTCACCGTGCCTTGCCTTGCGTTACCCTTTCCTTGCCTTGCCGTGCTTTGCCTAGCTTGCGTTGTCGTGCCTTAGCCTTGTTTCCCCTTGCCGTGCCGTGCCTTTTGTTACTCTTGCCTTGCCTTGCTTTGCCTTGCATTCCTTTCCTTCCGTTACTCTTTCCTTGCCTAGCCGTGCACTGCCTAGCCTTGCGTTGTCGTGCATTAGCCTTGCATTTCCTGACCGTGCCTTGCCTTGCGTTACCCTTTCCTTGCCTTGCCGTGCATTGCCTAGCTTGCGTTGTCGTGCCTTAGCCTTGTTTCCCCTTGCAGTGTCGTTCCTTACCTTACCCTTAACTTGCCTTGCTTTCCCTTGCCTTCCTTGCCTTCCGATACTCTTTGCTTACCTTCCGTGCATTGCCTAGCCTTGCGTTGTCGTGCCTTAGCCTTGCCTCGCCTGACAGAGCCTTGCCTTGCGTTACCCTTTCCTTGCCTTGCCGTGCATTGCCTAGCCTTGCGTTGTCGTGCATTAGCCTTGCCTTGCCTGACCGTGCCTTGCCTTGCGTTACCCTTTCCTTGTCTTGCCGTGCATAGCCTAGCTTGCGTTGTCATGCCTTAGCCCTGTTTCCCCTTGCCGTGCCGTTCCTTCCCTTACCCTTAACTTGCCTTGCTTTCCCTTGCCTTCCTTGCCTTCCGTTACTCTTTGCTTGCCTTCCGTGCACTGCCTAGCCTTGCGTTTTCGTGCCTTAACCTTGACTTGCCTCACCGTGCCTTGCCTTTCGTTACCCTTTCCTTGCCTGGCCGTGCATTGCCTAGCCGTGCGTAGCCGTGCCTTAGCCTTGTTTCCCCTTGCCGAGCCGTTCCTTCCGTTAACCTTGCCTTGCCTTGCTTTCCCTTGCCTTCCTTCCGTTCCGTTACTCCTTGCTTGCCTTACCTGCATTGCCTAGCCTTGCGTTGTCGTGCCTTAGCCTTGACTCGCCTGACCGTGACTTCACTTGCGTTACCCTTTCCTTGCCTTGCCGTGCATTGCCTAGCTGTGCGTTGTTGTGCATTAGCCTTGCCTTGCCTCACCGTGCCTTGCCTTGCGTTACCCTTTCCTTGCCTTGCCGTGCATTGCCTAGCTTGCGTTGTCGTGCCTTACCCTTGTTTCCCCTTGCCGTGCCGTGCCTTTTGTTTCACTTGCCTTGCATTGCTTTGCCTTGCGTTCCTTTCCTTCTGTTACTCGTTCCTTGCCTAGCCGTGCACTGCCAAGCCTTGCGTTGTCGTGCATTAGCCTTGCCTCGACTGACCCTGCCTTGCCTTGCGTTACCCTTTCCTTGCCTTGCCGTGCATTGCCTAGCTTGCGTTGTCGTCCCTTAGCCTTGTTTCCCCTTGCCGTGCCGTGCCTTTTGGTTCACTTGCCTTGCCTTGCTTTGCCTTGCCTTTCATTCCTTCCGTTACTCGTTCCTTGCCTAGCCGTGCACTGCCTAGCCTTGCGTTGTCGTGCATTAGCCTTGCCTTGCCTGACCGTGCCTTGCCTTGCGTTACCCTTTCCTTGCCTTGCCGTGCTTTGCCTAGCTTTCGTTTTCGTGCCTTAGCCTTGTTTCCCCTTGCCGTGCCGTTCCTTCCGTTACCCTTGCCTTGCCTTGCTTTCCCTTGCCTTCCTTCCCTTCCGTTACTCTTTGCTTACCTTCCGTGCATTGCCTAGCCTTCCGTTGTCGTGCCTTAGCCTTGCCTCGCTTGACCGTGCCTTGCCTTGCGTTACCCTCTCCTTCCCTTGCCTTGCTTTGCCTAGCCTTGCGTTGTCGTGCATTAGCCTTGCCTTGCCTCACCGTGCCTTGCCTTCCGTTACCCTTTCATTGCCTTGCCGTGCATTGCCTCGCCTTGCGTTGTCGTGCTTTAGACTTGTCTTCCCTTTCCTTGCCGAGCCTTCCGTTACCCTTGTCTTGCCTTGCTTTCCCTTGCATTCCTTACATTCCGTTACTCTTTCCTTGCCTTGCCGTGCATTGCCTAGACGTGCGTTGTTGTGCATTAGCCTTGCCTTTCCTCACCGTGCCTTGCCTTGCGTTACCCTTTCCTTGCCTTGCCGTGCATTGCCTAGCCTTGCGTTGTCGTGCCTTAGCCTTGTCTCGCCTGACCCTGCCTTGCCTTGCGTTACCCTTTCCTTGCCTTGCCGTGCATTGCCTAGCTTGCGTTGTCGTGCCTTAGCCTTGTTTCCCCTTGCCGTGCCGTGCCTTTTGTTACACTTGCCTTGCCTTGCTTTGCCTTGCCTTCCATTCCTTCCGTTACTCGTTCCTTGCCTAGCCGTGCACTGCCTAGCCTTGCGTTGTCGTGCATTAGCCTTGCCTTGCCTGACCGTGCCTTGCCTTGCGTTACCCTTTCCTTGCCTTGCCGTGCATTGCCTAGCTTGCGTTGTCATGCCTTATCCCTGTTTCCCCTTGCCGTGCCGTTCCTTCCCTTACCCTTAACTTGCCTTGCTTTCCCTTGCCTTCCTTGCCTTCCGTTACTCTTTGCTTGCCTTCCGTGCACTGCCTAGCCTTGCGTTTTCGTGCCTTAACCTTGACTTGCCTCACCGTGCCTTGCCTTTCGTTACCCTTTCCTTGCCTGGCCGTGCATTGCCTAGCCGTGCGTAGCCGTGCCTTAGCCTTGTTTCCCCTTGCCGAGCCGTTCCTTCCGTTAACCTTGCCTTGCCTTGCTTTCCCTTGCCTTCCTTCCCTTCCGTTACTCCTTGCTTGCCTTACCTGCATTGCCTAGCCTTGCGTTGTCGTGCCTTAGCCTTGCCTCGCCTGACCGTGACTTCCCTTGCGTTACCCTTTCCTTGCCTTGCCGTCCATTGCCTAGCCGTGCGTTGTCGTGCATTAGCCTTGCCTTGCCTGACCGTGCCTTGCCTTGCGTTACCCTTTCCTTGCCTTGCCGTGCATAGCCTAGCTTGCGTTGTCATGCCTTAGCCCTGTTTCCCCTTGCCGTGCCGTTCCTTCCCTTACCCTTAACTTGCCTTGCTTTCCCTTGCCTTCCTTGCCTTCCGTTACTCTTTGCTTACCTTCCGTGCATTGCCTAGCCTTGCGTTGTCGTGCCTTAGCCTTGCCTCGCCTGACCGTGACTTCCCTTGCGTTACCCTTTCCTTGCCTTGCCGTGCATTGCCTAGACGTGCGTTGTTGTGCATTAGCCTTGCCTTTCCTCACCGTGCCTTCCCTTGCGTTACCCTTTCCTTGCCTTGCCGTGCATTGCCTAGCCTTGCGTTGTCGTGCCTTAGCCTTGTCTCGCCTGACCGTGCCTTGCCTTGCGTTACCCTTTCCTTGCCTTGCCGTGCATTGCCTAGCTTGCGTTGTCGTGCCTTAGCCTTGTTTCCCCTTGCCGTGCCGTGCCTTTTGTTTCACTTGCCTTGCATTGCTTTGCCTTGCCTTCCTTTCCTTCTGTTACGCTTTCCTTGCCTAGCCGTGCACTTCTAAGCCTTTCGTTGTCGTGCATTAGCCTTCCCTCGACTGACCGTGCCTGGCGTTGCGTTACCCTCTCCTTCCCTTGCCTTGCTTTGCCTAGCCGTGCGTTGTCGTGCATTAGCCTTGCCATGCCTCACGGTGCCTTGCCTTGCGTTACCCTTTCCTTGCCTTGCCGTGCTTTGCCTAGCCTTGCGTTGTCGTGCCTTAGCCTTGTTTCCCCTTGCCGTGCCGTTCCTTCCGTTACTCTTGCCTTGCCTTGCTTTCCCTTGCATTCCTTACATTCCGTTACTCTTTCCTTGCCTTGCCGTGCATTGCCTAGCCTTCCGTTGTCGTGCATTAGCCTTGCATTTCCTGACCGTGCCTTGCCTTGCGTTACCCTTTCCTTGCCTTGCCGTGCATTGCCTAGCTTGCGTTGTCGTGCCTTAGCCTTGTTTCCCCTTGCCGTGCCGTTCCTTCCCTTACCCTTAACTTGCCTTGCTTTCCCTTGCCTTCCTTGCCTTCCGTTGCTCTTTGCTTACCTTCCGTGCATTGCCTAGCCTTGCGTTGTCGTGACTTAGCCTTGCCTCGCCTGACCGTGACTTCCCTTGCGTTACCCTTTCCTTGCCTTGCCGTGCATTGCCTAGCCGTGCGTTGTTGTGCATTAGCCTTGCCTTGCCTCACCGTGCCTTGCCTTGCGTTACCCTTTCCTTGCCTTGCCGTGCATTGCCTAGCTTGCGTTGTCGTGCCTTAGCCTTGTTTCCCCTTGCCGTGCCGTGCCTTTTGTTACACTTGCCTTGCCTTGCTTTGCCTTGCCTTCCTTTCCTTCCGTTACTCTTTCCTTGCCTAGCCGTGCACTGCCTAGCCTTGCGTTGTCGTGCATTAGCCTTGCCTCGACTGACCGTGCCTTGCCTTGCGTTACCCTTTCCTTGCCTTGCCGTGCATTGCCTAGCTTGCGTTGTCGTGCCTTAGCCTTGTTTCCCCTTGCCGTGCCGTGCCTTTTGTTACACTTGCCTTGCCTTGCTTTGCCTTGCCTTCCTACCTTTCCTTCCGTTACTCTTTCCTTGCCTAGCCGTGCACTGCCTAGCCTTGCGTTGTCGTGCATTAGCCTTGCCTTGCCTGACCGTGCCTTGCCTTGCGTTACCCTTTCCTTGCCTTGCCGTGCATTGCCTAGCCTTGCGTTGTCGTGCCTTAGCCTTGTTTACCCTTGCCGTGCCGTTCCTTCCGTTACTCTTGCGTTGCCTTGTTTCCCTTGCATTCCTTGCCTTCCGTTACTCTTTCCTTGCCTTACCGTGCATTGCCTAGCCTTGCGTTGTCGTACATTAGCCTTGCCTTGTCTGACCGTGCCTTGCCTTGCGTTACCCTTTCCTTGCCTTGCCGTACATTGCCTAGCTTGCGTTGTCGTGCCTTACCCTTTTTTCCCCTTACCGTGCCGTGCCTTTTGTTTCACTTGCCTTGCATTGCTTTGCCTTGCCTTCCATTCCTTCTGTTACGCTTTCCTTCCCTAGCCGTGCACTGCCAAGCCTTGCGTTGTCGTGCATTAGCCTTGCCTCGACTGACCGTGCCTTGCCTTGCGTTACACTTTCCTTGCTTTGCCGTGCATTGCCTAGCTTGCGTTGTCGTGCCTTAGCCTTGTTTCCCCTTGCCGTGCCGTGCCTTTTGTTTCACTTGCCTTGCATTGCTTTGCCTTGCCTTCCTTTCCTTCTGTTACGCTTTCCTTGCCTAGCCGTGCACTGCTAAGCCTTGCGTTGTCGTGCATTAGCCTTCCCTCGACTGACCGTGCCTTGCCTTGCGTTACCCTTTCCTTGCCTTGCCGTGCTTTGCCTAGCCTTGCGTTGTCGTGCCTTAGCCTTGTTTCCCCTTGCCGTGCCGTTCCTTCCGTTACTCTTGCCTTGCCTTGCTTTCCCTTGCATTCCTTACATTCCGTTATTCTTTCCTTGCCTTGCCGTGCATTGCCTAGCCTTCCGTTGTCGTGCATTAGCCTTGCATTTCCTGACCGTGCCTTGCCTTGCGTTACCCTTTCCTTGCCTTGCCGTGCATTGCCTAGCTTGCGTTGTCGTGCCTTAGCCTTGTTTCCCCTTGCCGTGCCGTTCCTTCTGTTACTCTTGCCTTGCCTTGCTTTCCCTTGCATTCCTTACATTCCGTTACTTTTTCCTTGCCTTGCCATTCATTGCCTAGCCTTGCGTTGTCGTGCCTTAGCCTTGCCTTGCCTGACCGTTATTTACCTTGCGATACCCTTTCCTTGCCTTGCCGTGCATTGCCTAGACGTGCGTTGTTGTGCATTAGCCTTGCCTTTCCTCACCGTGGCTTCCCTTGCGTTACCCTTTCCTTGCCTTGCCGTGCATTGCCTAGCCTTGCGTTGTCGTGCCTTAGCCTTGTCTTGCCTGACCCTGCCTTGCCTTGCGTTACCCTTTCCTTGCCTTGCCGTGCATTGCCTAGCTTGCGTTGTCGTGCCTTACCTTGTTTCCCCTTGCCGTGCCGTGCCTTTTGTTTCACTTGCCTTGCATTGCTTTGCCTTGCCTTCCTTTCCTTATGTTACGCTTTCCTTGCCTAGCCGTGCACTGGTAAGCCTTGCGTTGTCGTGCATTAGCCTTCCCTCGACTGACCGTGCCTGGCCTTGCGTTACCCTCTCCTTCCCTTGCCTTGCTTTGCCTAGCCGTGCGTTGTCGTGCATTAGCCTTGCCATGCCTCACCGTGCCTTGCCTTGCGTTACCCTTTCCTTGCCTTGCCGTGCTTTGCCTAGCTTGCGTTGTCGTGCCTTACCCTTTTTTCCCCTTGCCGTGCCGTGCCTTTGTTTTCACTTCCCTTGCATTGCTTTGCCTTTCCTTCCTTTCCTTCTGTTACGCTTTCCTTGCCTAGCCGTGCACTGCCAAGCCTTGCGATGTCGTGCATTAGCCTTGCCTTGACTGACCGTGCTTTGCCTTGCGTTACCCTTTCCTTGCCTTGCCCTGCATTGCCTAGCTTGCGTTGTCGTGTCTTAGCCTTGTTTCCCCTTGCCGTGCCGTGCCTTTTGTTTCACTTGCCTTGCATTGCTTTCCCTTGCCTTCCTTTCCTTCTGTTACGCTTTCCTTGCCTAGCCGTGCACTGCCAAGCCTTGCGTTGTCGTGCATTAGCCTTCCCTCCACTGACCGTGCCTGGCCTTGCGTTACCCTCTCCTTCCCTTGCCTTGCTTTGCCTAGCCGTGCGTTGTCGTGCATTAGCCTTGCCTTGCCTCACCGTGCCTTGCCTTGCGTTACCCTTTCCTTGCCTTGCCGTGCTTTGCCTAGCCTTGCGTTGTCGTGCCTTAGCCTTGTTTCCCCTTGCCGTGCCGTTCCTTCCGTTACTCTTGCCTTGCCTTGCTTTCCCTTGCATTCCTTACATTCCGTTACTCTTTCCTTGCCTTGCCGTGCATTGCCTAGCCTTCCGTTGTCGTGCATTAGCCTTGCATTTCCTGACCCTGCCTTGCCTTGCGTTACCCTTTCCTTGCCTTGCCGTGCATTGCCTAGCTTGCGTTGTCGTGCCTTAGCCTTGTTTCCCCTTGCCGTGCCGTTCCTTACCTTACCTTTAACTTGCCTTGCTTTCCCTTGCCTTCCTTGCCTTCCGATACTCTTTGCTTACCTTCCGTGCATTGCCGAGCCTTGCGTTGTCGTGCCTTAGCCTTGCCTCGCCTGACAGAGCCTTGCCTTGCGTTACCCTTTCCTTGCCTTGCCGTGCATTGCCTAGCTTGCGTTGTCGTGCCTTAGCCTTGTTTCCCCTTGCAGTGCCGTTCCTTACCTTACCCTTAACTTGCCTTGCTTTCCCTTGCCTTCCTTGCCTTCCGTTACTCTTTGCTTACCTTCCGTGCATTGCCTAGCCTTGCGTTGTCGTGCCTTAGCCTTGCCTCGCCTGACAGAGCCTTGCCTTGCGTTACCCTTTCCTTGCCTGGCCGTGCATTGCCTAGCCGTGCGTTGCCGTGCCTTAGCCTTGTTTCCCCTTGCCGAGCCGTTCCTTCCGTTACCCTTGCCTTGCCTTGCTTTCCCTTGCCTTCCTTGCCTTCCGTTACTCTTTGCTTGCCTTACCTGCATTGCCTAGCCTTGCGTTGTCGTGCCTTAGCCTTGCCTCGCCTGACCGTGACTTCCCTTGCGTTACCCTTTCCTTGCCTTGCCGTGCATTGCCTAGCTGTGCGTTGTTGTGCATTAGCCTTGCCTTGCCTCACCGTGCCTTGCCTTCCGTTACCCTTTCCTTGCCTTGCCGTGCATTGCCTAACTTGCGTTGTCGTGCCTTACCCTTGTTTCCCCTTGCCGTGCCGTGCCTTTTGTTACACTTGCCTTGCCTTGCTTTGCCTTGCCTTCCTTTCCTTCTGTTACTCTTTCCTTGCCTAGCCGTGCACTGCCAAGCCTTGCGTTGTCGTGCATTAGCCTTGCCTCGACTGACCCTGCCTTGCCTTGCGTTACCCTTTCCTTGCCTTGCCGTGCATTGCCTAGCTTGCGTTGTCGTGCCTTAGCCTTGTTTCCCCTTGCCGTGCCGTGCCTTTTGGTTCACTTGCCTTGCCTTGCTTTGCCTTGCCTTTCATTCCTTCCGTTACTCGTTCCTTGCCTAGCCGTGCACTGCCTAGCCTTGCGTTGTCGTGCCTTAGCTTTGCCTCGCTTGACCGTGCCTTGCCTTGCGTTACCCTCTCCTTCCCTTGCCTTGCTTTGCCTAGCCGTGCGTTGTCGTGCATTAGCCTTGCCTTGCCTCACCGTGCCTTGCCTTGCGTTACCCTTTCCTTGCCTTGCCGTGCTTTGCCTAGCCTTGCGTTGTCGTGCCTTAGCCTTGTTTCCCCTTGCCGTGCCGTTCCTTCCGTTACTCTTGCCTTGCCTTGCTTTCCCTTGCATTCCTTACATTCCGTTACTCTTTCCTTGCCTTGCCGTGCATTGCCTAGACGTGCGTTGTTGTGCATTAGCCTTGCCTTTCCTCACCGTGCCTTGCCTTGCGTTACCCTTTCCTTGCCTTGCCGTGCATTGCCTAGCCTTGTGTTGTCGTGCCTTAGCCTTGTCTCGCCTGACCCTGCCTTTCCTTGCGTTACCCTTTCCTTGCCTTGCCGTGCATTGCCTAGCTTGCGTTGTCGTGCCTTAGCCTTGTTTCCCCTTGCCGTGCCGTGCCTTTTGTTACACTTGCCTTGCCTTGCTTTGCCTTGCCTTCCATTCCTTCCGTTACTCGTTCCTTGCCTAGCCGTGCACTGCCTAGCCTTGCGTTGTCGTGCATTAGCCTTGCCTTGCCTGACCGTGCCTTGCCTTGCGTTACCCTTTCCTTGCCTTGCCGTGCTTTGCCCAGCTTGCGTTGTCGTGCCTTAGCCTTGTTTCCCCTTGCCCTGCCGTTCCTTCCCTTACTCTTGACTTGCCTTGCTTTCCCTTGCCTTCCTTGCCTTCCGTTACTCTTTGCTTACCATCCGTGCATTGCCTAGCCTTGCGTTGTCGTGCCGTAGCCATGCCTCGCCTGACCGTGACTTCCCTTGCGTTACCCTTTCCTTGCCTTGCCGTGCATTGCCTAGCCGTGCGTTGTTGTGCATTAGCCTTGCCTTGCCTCACCGTGCCTTCCCTTGCGTTACCCTTTCCTTGCCTTGCCGTGCATTGCCTAGCTTGCGTTGTCGTGCCTTAGCCCTGTTTCCCCTTGCCGTGCCGTTCCTTCCCTTACCCTTAACTTGCCTTGCTTTCCATTGCCTTCCTTGCCTTCCGTTGCTCTTTGCTTACCTTCCGTGCATTGCCTAGCCTTGCGTTGTCGTGACTTAGCCTTGCCTCGCCTGACCGTGACTTCCCTTGCGTTACCCTTTCCTTGCCTTGCCGTGCATTGCCTAGACGTGCGGTGTTGTGCATTAGCCTTGCCTTTCCTCACCGTGCCTTCCCTTGCGTTACCCTTTCCTTGCCTTGCCGTGCATTGCCTAGCCTTGCGTTGTCGTGCCTTAGCCTTGTCTCGCCTGACCGTGCCTTGCCTTGCGTTACCCTTTCCTTGCCTTGCCGTGCATTGCCTAGCCTTGCGTTGTCGTGCCTTAGCATTGTTTCCCCTTGCCGTGCCGTTCCTTCCGTTACCCTTAACTTGCCTTGCTTTCCCTTGCCTTCCTTGCCTTCCGTTACTCTTTGCTTGCCTTCCGTGCATTGCCTAGCCTTGCGTTGTCGTGACTTAGCCTTGCCTCGCCTGACCGTGACTTCCCTTGCGTTACCCTTTCCTTGCCTTGCCGTGCATTGCCTAGACGTGCGTTGTTGTGCATTAGCCTTGCCTTTCCTCACCGTGCCTTCCCTTGCGTTACCCTTTCCTTGCCTTGCCGTGCATTGCCTAGCCTTGCGTTGTCGTGCCTTAACCTTGTCTCGCCTGACCCTCCCTTGCCTTGCGTTACCCTTTCCTTGCCTTGCCGTGCATTGCCTAGCTTGCGTTGTCGTGCCTTAGCCTTGTTTCCCCTTGCCGTGCCGTGCCATTTGTTACACTTGCCTTGCCTTGCTTTGCCTTGCCTTCCATTCCTTCCGTTACTCGTTCCTTGCCTAGCCGTGCACTGCCTAGCCTTGCGTTGTCGTGCATTAGCCTTGACTTGCCTCACCGTGCCTTGCCTTGCGTTACCCTTTCCTTGCCTTGCCGTCCATTACCTAGCCCTGCGTTGTTGTGCATTAGCCTTGCCTTGCCTCACCGTGCCTTCCCTTACGTTACCCTTTCCTTGCCTTGCCGTGCATTGCCTAGCTTGCGTTGTCGTGCCTTACCCTTTTTTCCCCTTGCCGTGCCGTGCCTTTTTTTCACTTGCCTTGCATTGCTTTGCCTTGCCTTCCTTTCCTTCTGTTACGCTTTCCTTCCCTAGCCGTGCACTGCCAAGCCTTGCGTTGTCGTGCATTAGCCTTTCCTCGACTGACCGTGCCTTGCCTTGCGTTACACTTTCCTTGCCTTGCCGTGCATTGCCTAGCTTGCGTTGTCGTGCCTTAGCCTCGTTTCCCCTTGCCGTGCCGTGCCTTTTGTTTCACTTGCCTTGCATTGCTTTGCCTTGCCTTCCTTTCCTTCTGTTACGCTTTCCTTGCCTAGCCGTGCACTTCTAAGTCTTTCGTTGTCGTGCATTAGCCTTCCCTCGACTAACCGTGCCTGGCCTTGCGTAACCCTCTCCTTCCCTTGCCTTGCTTTGCCTAGCCGTGCGTTGTCGTGCATTAGCCTTGCCATGCCTCACCGTGCCTTGCCTTGCGTTACCCTTTCCTTGCCTTGCCGTGCTTTGCCTAGCCTTGCGTTGTCGTGCCTTAGCCTTGTTTCCCCTTGCCGTGCCGTTCCTTCCGTTACTCTTGCCTTGCCTTGCTTTCCCTTGCATTCCTTACATTCCGTTACTCTTTCCTTGCCTTGCCGTGCATTGCCTAGCCTTCCGTTGTCGTGCATTAGCCTTGCATTTCCTGACCGTGCCTTGCCTTGCGTTACCCTTTCCTTGCCTTGCCGTGCATTGCCTAGCTTGCGTTGTCGTGCCTTAGCCTTGTTTCCCCTTGCCGTGCCGTTCCTTCTGTTACTCTTGCCTTGCCTTGCTTTCCCTTGCATTCCTTACCTTCCGTTACTCTTTCCTTGCCTTGCCGTGCATTGCCTAGCCTTGCGTTGTCGTGCCTTAGCCTTGCCTCACCTGACCGTGACTTCCCTTGCGTTACCCTTTCCTTGCCTTGCCGTGCATTGCCTAGACGTGCGGTGTTGTGCATTAGCCTTGCCTTTCCTCACCGTGCCTTCCCTTGCGTTACCCTTTCCTTGCCTTGCCGTGCATTGCCTAGCCTTGCGTTGTCGTGCCTTAGCCTTGTCTTGCCTGACCCTGCCTTGCCTTGCGTTACCCTTTCCTTGCCTTGCCGTGCATTGCCTAGCTTGCGTTGTCGTGCCTTAACCTTGTTTCCCCTTGCCGTGCCGTGCCTTTTGTTTCACTTGCCTTGCATTGCTTTGCCTTGCCTTCCTTTCCTTATGTTACGCTTTCCTTGCCTAGCCGTGCACTGCTAAGCCTTGCGTTGTCGTGCATTAGCCTTCCCTCGACTGACCGTGCCTGGCCTTGCGTTACCCTCTCCTTCCCTTGCCTTGCTTTGCCTAGCCGTGCGTTGTCGTGCATTAGCCTTGCCTTGCCTCACCGTGCCTTGCCTTGCGTTACCCTTTCCTTGCCTTGCCGTGCTTTGCCTAGCTTGCGTTGTCGTGCCTTACCCTTTTTTCCCCTTGCCGTGCCGTGCCTTTTGTTTCACTTGCCTTGCATTGCTTTGCCTTTCCTTCCTTTCCTTCTGTTACGCTTTCCTTGCCTAGCCGTGCACTGCCAAGCCTTGCGATGTCGTGCATTAGCCTTGCCTTGACTGACCGTGCTTTGCCTTGCGTTACCCTTTCCTTGCCTTGCCGTGCATTGCCTAGCTTGCGTTGTCGTGCCTTAGCCTTGTTTCCCCTTGCCGTGCCGTGCCTTTTGTTTCACTTGCCTTGCATTGCTTTGCCTTGCATTCCTTTCCTTCTGTTACGCTTTCCTTGCCTAGCCGTGCTTTGCCAAGCCTTGCGTTGTCGTGCATTAGCCTTCCCTCGACTGACCGTGCCTGGCCTTGCGTTACCCTCTCCTTCCCTTGCCTTGCTTTGCCTAGCCGTGCGTTGTCGTGCATTAGCCTTGCATTTCCTGACCGTGCCTTGCCTTGCGTTACCCTTTCCTTGCCTTGCCGTGCATTGCCTAGCTTGCGTTGTCGTGCCTTAGCCTTGTTTCCCCTTGCAGTGCCGTTCCTTACCTTACCCTTAACTTGCCTTGCTTTCCCTTGCCTTCCTTGCCTTCCGATACTCTTTGCTTACCTTCCGTGCATTGCCTAGCCTTGCGTTGTCGTGCCTTAGCCTTGCCTCGCCTGACAGAGCCTTGCCTTGCGTTACCCTTTCCTTGCCTTGCCGTGCATTGCCTAGCCTTGCGTTGTCGTGCATTAGCCTTGCCTTGCCTGACCGTGCCTTGCCTTGCGTTACCCTTTCCTTGCCTTGCCGTGCATTGCCTAGCTTGCGTTGTCATGCCTTAGCCCTGTTTCCCCTTGCCGTGCCGTTCCTTCCCTTACCCTTAACTTGCCTTGCTTTCCCTTGCCTTCCTTTCCTTCCGTTACTCTTTGCTTGCCTTCCGTGCACTGCCTAGCCTTGCGTTTTCGTGCCTTAACCTTGACTTGCCTCACCGTGCCTTGCCTTTCGTTACCCTTTCCTTGCCTGGCCGTGCATTGCCTAGCCGTGCGTAGCCGTGCCTTAGCCTTGTTTCCCCTTGCCGAGCCGTTCCTTCCGTTAACCTTGCCTTGCCTTGCTTTCCCTTGCCTTCCTTCCGTTCCGTTACTCCTTGCTTGCCTTACCTGCATTGCCTAGCCTTGCGTTGTCGTGCCTTAGCCTTGCCTCGCCTGACCGTGACTTCCTTGCGTTACCCTTTCCTTGCCTTGCCGTGCATTGCCTAGCTGTGCGTTGTTGTGCATTAGCCTTGCCTTGCCTCACCGTGCCTTGCCTTGCGTTACCCTTTCCTTGCCTTGCCGTGCATTGCCTAACTTTCGATGTCGTGCCTTACCCTTGTTTCCCCTTGCCGTGCCGTGCCTTTTGTTTCACTTGCCTTGCATTGCTTTGCCTTGCGTTCCTTTCCTTCTGTTACTCGTTCCTTGCCTAGCCGTGCACTGCCAAGCCTTGCGTTGTCGTGCATTAGCCTTGCCTCGACTGACCCTGCCTTGCCTTGCGTTACCCTTTCCTTGCCTTGCCGTGCATTGCCTAGCTTGCGTTGTCGTGCCTTAGCCTTGTTTCCCCTTGCCGTGCCGTGCCTTTTGTTACACTTGCCTTGCCTTGCTTTGCCTTGCCTTCCATTCCTTCCGTTACTCTTTCCTTGCCTAGCCGTGCACTGCCTAGCCTTGCGTTGTCGTGCATTAGCCTTGCCTTGCCTGACCGTGCCTTGCCTTGCGTTACCCTTTCCTTGCCTTGCCGTGCATTGCCTAGCTTGCGTTGTCATGCCTTAGCCCTGTTTCCCCTTGCCGTGCCGTTCCTTCCCTTACCCTTAACTTGCCTTGCTTTCCCTTGCCTTCCTTGCCTTCCGTTACTCTTTGCTTGCCTTCCGTGCACTGCCTAGCCTTGCGTTTTCGTGCCTTAACCTTGACTTGCCTCACCGTGCCTTGCCTTTCGTTACCCTTTCCTTGCCTGGCCGTGCATTGCCTAGCCGTGCGTAGCCGTGCCTTAGCCTTGTTTCCCCTTGCCGAGCCGTTCCTTCCGTTAACCTTGCCTTGCCTTGCTTTCCCTTGCCTTCCTTCCGTTCCGTTACTCCTTGCTTGCCTTACCTGCATTGCCTAGCCTTGCGTTGTCGTGCCGTAGCCATGCCTCGCCTGACCGTGACTTCCCTTGCGTTACCCTTTCCTTGCCTTGCCGTCCATTGCCTAGCCGTGCGTTGTTGTGCATTAGCCTTGCCTTGCCTCACCGTGCCTTCCCTTACGTTACCCTTTCCTTGACTTGCCGTGCATTGCCTAGCTTGCGTTGTCGTGCCTTACCCTTTTTTCCCCTTGCCGTGCCGTGCCTTTTGTTTCACTTGCCTTGCATTGCTTTGCCTTGCCTTCCTTTCCTTCTGTTACGCTTTCCTTCCCTAGCCGTGCACTGCCAAGCCTTGCGTTGTCGTGCATTAGCCTTGCCTCGACTGACCGTGCCTTGCCTTGCGTTACACTTTCCTTGCCTTGCCGTGCATTGCCTAGCTTGCGTTGTCGTGCCTTAGCCTTGTTTCCCCTTGCCGTGCCGTGCCTTTTGTTTCACTTGCCTTGCATTGCTTTGCCTTGCCTTCATTTCCTTCTGTTACGCTTTCCTTGCCTAGCCGTGCACTTCTAAGCCTTTCGTTGTCGTGCATTAGCCTTCCCTCGTCTGACCGTGCCTGGCCTTGCTTTACCCTCTCCTTCCCTTGCCTTGCTTTGCCTAGCCATGCGTTTTCGTGCATTAGCCTTGCCATGCCTCACCGTGCCTTGCCTTGCGTTACCCTTTCCTTGCCTTGCCGTGCTTTGCCTAGCCTTGCGTTGTCGTGCCTTAGCCTTGTTTCCCCTTGCCGTGCCGTTCCTTCCCTTACCCTTAACTTGCCTTGCTTTCCCTTGCCTTCCTTGCCTTCCGTTGCTCTTTGCTTACCTTCCGTGCATTGCCTAGCCTTGCGTTGTCGTGACTTAGCCTTGCCTCGCCTGACCGTGACTTCCCTTGCGTTACCCTTTCCTTGCCTTGCCGTGCATTGCCTAGACGTGCGGTGTTGTGCATTAGCCTTGCCTTTCCTCACCGTGCCTTCCCTTGCGTTACCCTTTCCTTGCCTTGCCGTGCATTGCCTAGCCTTGCGTTGTCGTGCCTTAGCCTTGTCTCGCTTGACCCTGCATTGCCTTGCGTTACCCTTTCCTTGCCTTGCCGTGCATTGCCTAGCTTGCGTTGTCGTGCCTTAGCCTTGTTTCCCCTTGCCGTGCCGAGCCGTTTGTTACACTTGCCTTGCCTTGCTTTGCCTTGCCTTCCTATCCTTCCGTTACTCTTTCCTTGCCTAGCCGTGCACTGCCTAGCCTTGCGTTGTCGTGCATTAGCCTTGCCTCGCCTGAACGTGCCTTGCCTTGCGTTACCCTTTCCTTGCCTTGCCGTGCATTGCCTAGCTTGCGTTGTCGTGCCTTAGCCTTGTTTCCCCTTGCCGTGCCGTTCCTTCCCTTACCCTTGCCTTGCCTTGCTTTCCCTTGCCTTCCTTGCCTTCCGTTACTCTTTGCTTGCCTTCCGTGCATTGCCTAGCCTTGCGTTTTCGTGCCTTAGCCTTGCCTTGCCTCACCGTGCCTTGCCTTGCGTTACCCTTTCCTTGCCTTGCCGTGCATTGCCTAGCCTTGCGTTGTCGTGCCTTAGCCTTGCTTCCCCTTGCCGTGCCGTTCCTTCCGTTACTCTTGCCTTGCCTTGCTTTCCCTTGCCTTCCTTGCCTTCCGTTACTCTTTCCTTGCCTTACCGTGCATTGCCTAGCCTTGCGTTGTCGTGCATTAGCCTTGCCTTGTCTGACCGTGCCTTGCCTTGCGTTACCCTTTCCTTGCCTTGCCGTGCATTGCCTAGCTTGCGTTGTCGTGCCTTACCCTTTTTTCCCCTTGCCGTGCCGTGCCTTTTGTTTCACTTGCCTTGCATTGCTTTGCCTTTCCTTCCTTTCCTTCTGTTACGCTTTCCTTGCCTAGCCGTGCACTGCCAAGCCTTGCGTTGTCGTCCATTAGCCTTGCCTCGACTGACCGTGCCTTGCCTTGCGTTACACTTTCCTTGAATTGCCGTGCATTGCCTAGCTTGCGTCGTCGTGCCTTAGCCTTGTTTCCCCTTGCCGTGCCGTGCCTTTTGTTTCACTTGCCTTGCATTGCTTTGCCTTGCCTTCCTTTCCTTCTGTTACGCTTTCCTTGCCTAGCCGTGCACTGCTAAGCCTTGCGTTGTCGTGCATTAGCCTTCCCTCGACTGACCGTGCCTGGCCTTGCGTTACCCTCTCCTTCCCTTGCCTTGCTTTGCCTAGCCGTGCGTTGTCGTGCATTAGCCTTGCCATGCCGCACCGTGCCTTGCCTTGTGTTACACTTTCCTTGCCTTGCCGTGCTTTGCCTAGCCTTGCGTTGTCGTGCCTTAGCCTTGTTTCCCCTTGCCGTGCCGTTCCTTCCGTTACTCTTGCCTTGCCTTGCTTTCCCTTGCATTCCTTACATTCCGTTACTCTTTCCTTGCCTTGCCGTGCATGGCCTAGCCTTCCGTTGTCGTGGATTAGCCTTGCATTTCCTGACCGTGCCTTGCCTTGCGTTACCCTTTCCTTGCCTTGCCGTGCATTGCCTAGCTTGCGTTGTCGTGCCTTAGCCTTGTTTCCCCTTGCCGTGCCGTTCCTTCTGTTACTCTTGCCTTGCCTTGCTTTCCCTTGCATTCCTTACATTCCGTTACTCTTTCCTTGCCTTGCCATGCATTGCCTAGCCTTGCGTTGTCGTGCCTTAGCCTTGCCTCGCCTGACCGTGACTTCCCTTGCGTTACCCTTTCCTTGCCTTGCCGTGCATTGCCTAGCTTGCGTTGTCGTGCCTTAACCTTGTTTCCCCTTGCCGTGCCGTGCCTTTTGTTACACTTGCCTTGCCTTGCTTTGCCTTGCCTTCCTTTCCTTATGTTACGCTTTCCTTGCCTAGCCGTGCACTGCTAAGCCTTGCCTTGTCGTGCATTAGCCTTCCCTCGACTGACCGTGCCTGGCCTTGCGTTACCCTCTCCTTCCCTTGCCTTGCTTTGCCTAGCCGTGCGTTGTCGTGCATTAGCCTTGCCATGCCTCACCGTGCCTTGCCTTGCGTTACCCTTTCCTTGCCTTGCCCTGCTTTGCCTAGCTTGCGTTGTCGTGCCTTACCCTTTTTCCCCTTGCCGTGCCGTGCCTTTTGTTTCACTTCCCTTGCATTGCTTTGCCTTTCCTTCCTTTCCTTCTGTTACGCTTTCCTTGCCTAGCCGTGCACTGCCAAGCCTTGCGATGTCGTGCATTAGCCTTGCCTTGACTGACCGTGCTTTGCCTTGCGTTACCCTTTCCTTGCCTTGCCGTGCATTGCCTAGCTTGCGTTGTCGTGCCTTAGCCTTGTTTCCCCTTGCCGTGCCGTTCCTTACCTTACCCTTAACTTGCCTTGCTTTCCCTTGCCTTCCTTGCCTTCCGTTACTCTTTGCTTACCTTCCGTGCATTGCCTAGCCTTGCGTTGTCGTGCCTTAGCCTTGCCTCGCCTGACAGAGCCTTGCCTTGCGTTACCCTTTCCTTGCCTTGCCGTGCATTGCCTAGCCTTGCGTTGTCGTGCATTAGCCTTGCCTTGCCTGACCGTGCCTTGCCTTGCGTTACCCTTTCCTTGCCTTGCCGTGCATAGCCTAGCTTGCGTTGTCATGCCTTAGCCCTGTTTCCCCTTGCCGTGCCGTTCCTTCCCTTACCCTTAACTTGCCTTGCTTTCCCTTGCCTTCCTTGCCTTCCGTTACTCTTTGCTTGCCTTCCGTGCACTGCCTAGCCTTGCGTTTTCGTGCCTTAACCTTGACTTGCCTCACCGTGCCTTGCCTTTCGTTACCCTTTCCTTGCCTGGCCGTGCATTGCCTAGCCGTGCGTAGCCGTGCCTTAGCCTTGTTTCCCCTTGCCGAGCCGTTCCTTCCGTTAACCTTGCCTTGCCTTGCTTTCCCTTGCCTTCCTTCCGTTCCGTTACTCTTTGCTTGCCTTACCTGCATTGCCTAGCCTTGCGTTGTCGTGCCTTAGCCTTGCCTCGCCTGACCGTGACTTCCCTTGCGTTACCCTTTCCTTGCCTTGCCGTGCATTGCCTAGCTGTGCGTTGTTGTGCATTAGCCTTGCCTTGCCTCACCGTGCCTTGCCTTGCGTTACCCTTTCCTTGCCTTGCCGTGCATTGCCTAGCTTGCGTTGTCGTGCCTTACCCTTGTTTCCCCTTGCCGTGCCGTGCCTGTTGTTTCACTTGCCTTGCATTGCTTTGCCTTGCCTTCCTTTCCTTCTGTTACTCTTTCCTTGCCTAGCCGTGCACTGCCAAGCCTTGCGTTGTCGTGCATTAGCCTTGCCTCGACTGACCCTGCCTTGCCTTGCGTTACCCTTTCCTTGCCTTGCCGTGCATTGCCTAGCTTGCGTTGTCGTCCCTTAGCCTTGTTTCCCCTTGCCGTGCCGTGCCTTTTGGTTCACTTGCCTTGCCTTGCTTTGCCTTGCCTTTCATTCCTTCCGTTACTCGTTCCTTGCCTAGCCGTGCACTGCCTAGCCTTGCGTTGTCGTGCATTAGCCTTACCTTGCCTGACCGTGCCTTGCCTTGCGTTACCCTTTCCTTGCCTTGCCGTGCTTTGCCTAGCTTTCGTTTTCGTGCCTTAGCCTTGTTTCCCCTTGCCGTGCCGTGCCTTGCCTTGCGTTACCCTTGCCTTGCTTTGCCTTGCCTTCCTTCCATTCCGTTACTCTTTGCTTGCCTTCCGTGCATTGCCTAGCCTTCCGTTGTCGTGCCTTAGCCTTGCCTCGCTTGACCGTGCCTTGCCTTGCGTTACCCTCTCCTTCCCTTGCCTTGCTTTGCCTAGCCGTGCGTTGTCGTGCATTAGCCTTGCCTTGCCTCACCGTGCCTTGCCTTGCGTTACCCTTGCCTTGCCTTGCCGTGCATTGCCTCGCCTTGCGTTGTCGTGCTTTACACTTGTCTTCCCTTTCCTTGCCGAGCCTTCCGTTACCCTTGTCTTGCCTTGCTTTCCCTTGCCTTCCTTACTTTCCGTTACCCTTTCCTTGCCTTGCCGTGCATTGCCTAGACGTGCGTTGTTGTGCATTAGCCTTGCCTTTCCTCACCGTGCCTTGCCTTGCGTTACCCTTTCCTTGCCTTGCCGTGCATTGCCAAGCCTTGCGTTGTCGTGCCTTAGCCTTGTCTCGCCTGACCCTGCCTTGCCTTGCGTTACCCTTTCCTTGCCTTGCCGTGCATTGCCTAGCTTGCGTTGTCGTGCCTTAGCCTTGTTTCCCCTTGCCGTGCCGTGCCTTTTGTTACACTTGCCTTGCCTTGCTTTGCCTTGCCTTCCATTCCTTCCGTTACTCGTTCCTTGCCTAGCCGTGCACTGCCTAGCCTTGCGTTGTCGTGCATTAGCCTTGCCTTGCCTGACCGTGCCTTGCCTTGCGTTACCCTTTCCTTGCCTTGCCGTGCATTGCCTAGCTTGCGTTGTCATGCCTTATCCCTGTTTCCCCTTGCCGTGCCGTTCCTTCCCTTACCCTTAACTTGCCTTGCTTTCCCTTGCCTTCCTTGCCTTCCGTTACTCTTTGCTTGCCTTCCGTGCACTGCCTAGCCTTGCGTTTTCGTGCCTTAACCTTGACTTGCCTCACCGTGCCTTGCCTTTCGTTACCCTTTCCTTGCCTGGCCGTGCATTGCCTAGCCGTGCGTAGCCGTGCCTTAGCCTTGTTTCCCCTTGCCGAGCCGTTCCTTCCGTTAACCTTGCCTTGCCTTGCTTTCCCTTGCCTTCCTTCCGTTCCGTTACTCCTTGCTTGCCTTACCTGCATTGCCTAGCCTTGCGTTGTCGTGCCGTAGCCATGCCTCGCCTGACCGTGACTTCCCTTGCGTTACCCTTTCCTTGCCTTGCCGTCCATTGCCTAGCCGTGCGTTGTTGTGCATTAGCCTTGCCTTGCCTCACCGTGCCTTCCCTTACGTTACCCTTTCCTTGCCTTGCCGTGCATTGCCTAGCTTGCGTTGTCGTGCCTTACCCTTTTTTCCCCTTGCCGTGCCGTGCCTTTTGTTTCACTTGCCTTGCATTGCTTTGCCTTGCCTTCCTTTCCTTCTGTTACGCTTTCCTTCCCTAGCCGTGCACTGCCAAGCCTTGCGTTATCGTGCATTAGCCTTGCCTCGACTGACAGTGCCTTGCCTTGCGTTACCCTTTCCTTGCCTTGCCGTGCATTGCCTAGCTTGCGTTGTCGTGCCTTAGCCTTGTTTCCCCTTGCCGTGCCGTGCCTTTTGTTTCACTTGCCTTGCATTGCTTTGCCTTGCCTTCATTTCCTTCTGTTACGCTTTCCTTGCCTAGCCGTGCACTTCTAAGCCTTTCGTTGTCGTGCATTAGCCTTCCCTCGTCTGACCGTGCCTGGCCTTGCTTTACCCTCTCCTTCCCTTGCCTTGCTTTGCCTAGCCGTGCGTTGTCGTGCATTAGCCTTGCCATGCCTCACCGTGCCTTGCCTTGCGTTACCCTTTCCTTGCCTTGCCGTGCTTTGCCTAGCCTTGCGTTGTCGTGCCTTAGCCTTGTTTCCCCTTGCCGTGCCGTTCCTTCCCTTACCCTTAACTTGCCTTGCTTTCCCTTGCCTTCCTTGCCTTCCGTTACTCTTTGCTTACCTTCCGTGCATTGCCTAGCCTTGCGTTGTCGTGCCTTAGCCTTGCCTCGCCTGACCGTGACTTGCCTTGCGTTACCCTTTCCTTGCCTTGCCGTGCATTGCCTAGACGTGCGGTGTTGTGCATTAGCCTTGCCTTTCCTCACCGTGCCTTCCCTTGCGTTACCCTTTCCTTGCCTTGCCGTGCATTGCCTAGCCTTGCGTTGTCGTGCCTTAGCCTTGTCTCGCCTGACCCTGCCTTGCCTTGCGTTACCCTTTCCTTGCCTTGCCGTGCATTGCCTAGCTTGCGTTGTCGTGCCTTAGCCTTGTTTCCCCTTGCCGTGCCGTGCCTTTTGTTACACTTGCCTTGCCTTGCTTTGCCTTGCCTTCCTTTCCTTCCGTTACTCTTTCCTTGCCTAGCCGTGCACTGCCTAGCCTTGCATTGTCGTGCATTAGCCTTGCCTCGCCTGATCGTGCCTTGCCTTGCGTTACCCTTTCCTTGCCTTGCCGTGCATTGCCTAGCTTGCGTTGTCGTGCCTTAGCCTTGTTTCCCCTTGCCGTGCCGTTCCTTCCCTTACCCTTGCCTTGCCTTGCTTTCCCTTGCCTTCCTTGCCTTCCGTTACTCTTTGCTTGCCTTCCGTGCATTGCCTAGCCTTGCGTTTTCGTGCCTTAGCCTTGCCTTGCCTCACCGTGCCTTGCCTTGCGTTACCCTTTCCTTGCCTTGCCGTGCATTGCCTAGCCTTGCGTTGTCGTGCCTTAGCCTTGCTTCCCCTTGCCGTGCCGTTCCTTCCGTTACTCTTGCCTTGCCTTGCTTTCCCTTGCATTCCTTGCCTTCCGTTACTCATTCCTTGCCTTGCCGTGCATTGCCTAGCCTTGCGTTGTCGTGCATTAGCCTTGCCTTGTCTGACCGTGCCTTGCCTTGCGTTACCCTTTCCTTGCCTTGCCGTGCATTGCCTAGCTTGCGTTGTCGTGCCTTACCCTTTTTTCCCCTTACCGTGCCGTGCCTTTTGTTTCACTTGCCTTGCATTGCTTTGCCTTGCCTTCCTTTCCTTCTGTTACGCTTTCCTTCCCTAGCCGTGCACTGCCAAGCCTTGCGTTGTCGTGCATTAGCCTTGCCTCGACTGACCGTGCCTTGCCTTGCGTTACACTTTCCTTGCCTTGCCGTGCATTGCCTAGCTTGCGTTGTCGTGCCTTAGCCTTGTTTCCCCTTGCCGTGCCGTGCCTTTTGTTTCACTTGCCTTGCATTGCTTTGCCTTGCCTTCCTTTCCTTCTGTTACGCTTTCCTTGCCTAGCCGTGCACTGCTAAGCCTTGCGTTGTCGTGCATTAGCCTTCCCTCGACTGACCGTGCCTGGCCTTGCGTTACCCTCTCCTTCCCTTGCCTTGCTTTGCCTAGCCGTGCGTTGTCG
This sequence comes from Macrotis lagotis, assembly GCF_037893015.1. Classification (NCBI taxonomy): domain Eukaryota; kingdom Metazoa; phylum Chordata; class Mammalia; order Peramelemorphia; family Peramelidae; genus Macrotis; species Macrotis lagotis. The sequence goes on from NW_027422077.1 coordinate 139,834, forward strand.
TGCATTAGCCTTGCCATGCCGCACCGTGCCTTGCCTTGCGTTACCCTTTCCTTGCCTTGCCGTGCTTTGCCTAGCCTTGCGTTGTCGTGCCTTAGCCTTGTCTCGCCTGACCCTGCCTTGCCTTGCGTTACCCTTTCCTTGCCTGGCCGTGCATTGCCTAGCCGTGCGTAGCCGTGCCTTAGCCTTGTTTCCCCTTGCCGAGCCGTTCCTTCCGTTAACCTTGCCTTGCCTTGCTTTCCCTTGCCTTCCTTCCCTTCCGTTACTCCTTGCTTGCCTTACCTGCATTGCCTAGCCTTGCGTTGTCGTGCCTTAGCCTTGCCTCGCCTGACCGTGACTTCACTTGCGTTACCCTTTCCTTGCCTTGCCGTGCATTGCCTAGCTGTGCGTTGTTGTGCATTAGCCTTGCCTTGCCTCACCGTGCCTTGCCTTGCGTTACCCTTTCCTTGCCTTGCCGTGCATTGCCTAGCTTGCGTTGTCGTGCCTTACCCTTGTTTCCCCTTGCCGTGCCGTGCCTTTTGTTTCACTTGCCTTGCATTGCTTTGCCTTGCGTTCCTTTCCTTCTGTTACTCGTTCCTTGCCTAGCCGTGCACTGCCAAGCCTTGCGTTGTCGTGCATTAGCCTTGCCTCGACTGACCCTGCCTTGCCTTGCGTTACCCTTTCCTTGCCTTGCCGTGCATTGCCTAGCTTGCGTTGTCGTGCCTTAGCCTTGTTTCCCCTTGCCGTGCCGTGCCTTTTGTTTCACTTGCCTTGCCTTGCTTTGCCTTGCCTTTCATTCCTTCCGTTACTCGTTCCTTGCCTTGCCGTGCATTGCCTAGCCTTGCGTTGTCGTGCATTAGCCTTACCTTGCCTGACCGTGCCTTGCCTTGCGTTACCCTTTCCTTGCCTTGCCGTGCATTGCCTAGCTTGCGTTGTCGTGCCTTAGCCTTGTTTCCCCTTGCCGTGCCGTTCCTTCCCTTACTCTTAACTTGCCTTGCTTTCCCTTGCCTTCCTTCCCTTCCGTTACTCTTTGCTTACCTTCCGTGCATTGCCTAGCCTTGCGTTGTCGTGCCTTAGCCTTGCCTCGCTTGACCGTGCCTTGCCTTGCGTTACCCTCTCCTTCCCTTGCCTTGCTTTGCCTAGCCGTGCGTTGTCGTGCATTAGCCTTGCCTTGCCTCACCGTGCCTTGCCTTGCGTTACCCTTTCCTTGCCTTGCCGTGCATTGCCTAGCCTTGCGTTGTCGTGCCTTAGCCTTGCTTCCCCTTGCCGTGCCGTTCCTTCCTTTACTCTTGCCTTGCCTTGCTTTCCCTTGCATTCCTTGCCTTCCGTTACTCTTTCCTTGCCTTGCCGTGCATTGCCTAGCCGTGCGTTGTCGTGCATTAGCCTTGCCTTGCCTCACCGTGCCTTGCCTTGCGTTACCCTTTCCTTGCCTTGCCGTGCATTGCCAAGCCTTGCGTTGTCGTGCCTTAGCCTTGTCTCGCCTGACCCTGCCTTGCCTTGCGTTACCCTTTCCTTGCCTTGCCGTGCATTGCCTAGCTTGCGTTGTCGTGCCTTAGCCTTGTTTCCCCTTGCCGTGCCGTGCCTTTTGTTACACTTGCCTTGCCTTGCTTTGCCTTGCCTTCCATTCCTTCCGTTACTCGTTCCTTGCCTAGCCGTGCACTGCCTAGCCTTGCGTTGTCGTGCATTAGCCTTGCCTTGCCTGACCGTGCCTTGCCTTGCGTTACCCTTTCCTTGCCTTGCCGTGCATAGCCTAGCTTGCGTTGTCATGCCTTAGCCCTGTTTCCCCTTGCCGTGCCGTTCCTTCCCTTACCCTTAACTTGCCTTGCTTTCCCTTGCCTTCCTTGCCTTCCGTTACTCTTTGCTTGCCTTCCGTGCACTGCCTAGCCTTGCGTTTTCGTGCCTTAACCTTGACTTGCCTCACCGTGCCTTGCCTTTCGTTACCCTTTCCTTGCCTGGCCGTGCATTGCCTAGCCGTGCGTAGCCGTGCCTTAGCCTTGTTTCCCCTTGCCGAGCCGTTCCTTCCGTTAACCTTGCCTTGCCTTGCTTTCCCTTGCCTTCCTTCCTTCCGTTACTCTTTCCTTGCCTTGCCGTGCATTGCCTAGCCTTGCGTTGTCGTGCCGTAGCCATGCCTCGCCTGACCGTGACTTCCCTTGCGTTACCCTTTCCTTGCCTTGCCGTGCATTGCCTAGCCGTGCGTTGTTGTGCATTAGCCTTGCCTTGCCTCACCGTGCCTTCCCTTACGTTACCCTTTACTTGATTTGCCGTGCATTGCCTAGCTTGCGTTGTCGTGCCTTACCCTTTTTTCCCCTTGCCGTGCCGTGCCTTTTGTTTCACTTGCCTTGCATTGCTTTGCCTTGCCTTCCTTTCCTTCTGTTACGCTTTCCTTCCCTAGCCGTGCACTGCCAAGCCTTGCGTTGTCGTGCATTAGCCTTGCCTCGACTGACCGTGCCTTGCCTTTCGTTACACTTTCCTTGCCTTGCCGTGCATTGCCTAGCTTGCGTTGTCGTGCCTTAGCCTTGTTTCCCCTTGCCGTGCCGTGCCTTTTGTTTCACTTGCCTTGCATTGCTTTGCCTTGCCTTCATTTCCTTCTGTTACGCTTTCCTTGCCTAGCCGTGCACTTCTAAGCCTTTCGTTGTCGTGCATTAGCCTTCCCTCGTCTGACCGTGCCTGGCCTTGCTTTACCCTCTCCTTCCCTTGCCTTGCTTTGCCTAGCCGTGCGTTTTCGTGCATTAGCCTTGCCATGCCTCACCGTGCCTTGCCTTGCGTTACCCTTTCCTTGCCTTGCCGTGCTTTGCCTAGCCTTGCGTTGTCGTGCCTTAGCCTTGTTTCCCCTTGCCGTGCCGTTCCTTCCGTTACTCTTGCCTTGCCTTGCTTTCCCTTGCATTCCTTACATTCCGTTACTCTTTCCTTGCCTTGCCGTGCATTGCCTAGCCTTCCGTTGTCGTGCATTAGCCTTGCATTTCCTGACCGTGCCTTGCCTTGCGTTACCCTTTCCTTGCCTTGCCGTGCATTGCCTAGCTTGCGTTGTCGTGCCTTAGCCTTGTTTCCCCTTGCCGTGCCGTTCCTTCCCTTACCCTTAACTTGCCTTGCTTTCCCTTGCCTTCCTTGCCTTCCGTTGCTCTTTGCTTACCTTCCGTGCATTGCCTAGCCTTGCGTTGTCGTGCCTTAGCCTTGCCTCGCCTGACCGTGACTTCCCTTGCGTTACCCTTTCCTTGCCTTGCCGTGCATTGCCTAGACGTGCGTTGTTGTGCATTAGCCTTGCCTTTCCTCACCGTGCCTTCCCTTGCGTTACCCTTTCCTTGCCTTGCCGTGCATTGCCTAGCTTGCGTTGTCGTGCCTTAGCCTTGTTTCCCCTTGCCGTGCCGTGCCTTTTGTTTCACTTGCCTTGCATTGCTTTGCCTTGCCTTCCTTTCCTTCTGTTACGCTTTCCTTGCCTAGCCGTGCACTGCCAAGCCTTGCGTTGTCGTGCATTAGCCTTCCCTCGACTGACCGTGCCTGGCCTTGCCTTACCCTCTCCTTCCCTTGCCTTGCTTTGCCTAGCCGTGCGTTGTCGTGCATTAGCCTTGCCATGCCTGACCGTGCCTTGCCTTGCGTTACCCTTTCCTTGCCTTGCCGTGCTTTGCCTAGCTTGCGTTGTCGTGCCTTAGCCTTTTTTCCCCTTGCCGTGCCGTGCCTTTTGTTTCACTTGCCTTGCATTGCTTTGCCTTGCCTTCCTTTCCTTCTGTTACGCTTTCCTTGCCTAGCCGTGCACTGCCAAGCCTTGCGATGTCGTGCATTAGCCTTGCCTCGACTGACCGTGCTTTGCCTTGCGTTACCCTTTCCTTGCCTTGCCGTGCATTGCCTAGCTTGCGTTGTCGTGCCTTAGCCTTGTTTCCCCTTGCCGTGCCGTTCCTTCCCTTACTCTTGACTTGCCTTGCTTTCCCTTGCCTTCCTTGCCTTCCGTTACTCTTTGCTTACCATCCGTGCATTGCCTAGCCTTGCGTTGTCGTGCCGTAGCCTTGCCTCGCCTGACAGTGACTTCCCTTGCGTTACCCTTTCTTTGCCTTGCCGTCCATTGCCTAGCCGTGCGTTGTTGTGCATTAGCCTTGCCTTGCCTCACCGTGCCTTGCCTTACGTTACCCTTTCCTTGCCTTGCCGTGCATTGCCTAGCTTGCGTTGTCGTGCCTTACCCTTGTTTCTCCTTGCCGTGCCGTGCCTTTTGTTTCACTTGCCTTGCATTGCTTTGCCTTGCCTTCCTTTCCTTCTGTTACTCTTTCCTTGCCTAGCCGTGCACTGCCAAGCCTTGCGTTGTCGTGCATTAGCCTTGCCTCGACTGACCGTGCATTGCCTTGCGTTACCCTTTCCTTGCCTTGCCGTGCATTGCCTAGCTTGCGTTGTCGTGCCTTAGCCTTGTTTCCCCTTGCCGTGCCGTGCCGTTTGTTACACTTGCCTTGCCTTGCTTTGCCTTGCCTTCCTATCCTTCCGTTACTCTTTCCTTGCCTAGCCGTGCACTGCCTAGCCTTGCGTTGTCGTGCATTAGCCTTGCCTCGCCTGATCGTGCCTTGCCTTGCGTTACCCTTTCCTTGCCTTGCCGTGCATTGCCTAGCTTGCGTTGTCGTGCCTTAGCCTTGTTTCCCCTTGCCGTGCCGTTCCTTCCCTTACCCTTGCCTTGCCTTGCTTTCCCTTGCCTTCCTTGCCTTCCGTTAATCTTTGTTTGCCTTCCGTGCATTGCCTAGCCTTGCGTTGTCGTGCCTTAGCCTTGTCTTGCCTGACCCTGCCTTGCCTTGCGTTACCCTTTCCTTGCCTTGCCGTGCATTGCCTAGCTTGCGTTGTCGTGCCTTAACCTTGTTTCCCCTTGCCGTGCCGTGCCTTTTGTTTCACTTGCCTTGCATTGCTTTGCCTTGCCTTCCTTTCCTTATGTTACGCTTTCCTTGCCTAGACGTGCACTGCTAAGCCTTGCGTTGTCGTGCATTAGCCTTCCCTCGACTGACCGTGCCTGGCCTTGCGTTACCCTCTCCTTCCCTTGCCTTGCTTTGCCTAGCCGTGCGTTGTCGTGCATTAGCCTTGCCATGCCTCACCGTGCCTTGCCTTGCGTTACCCTTTCCTTGCCTTGCCGTGCTTTGCCTAGCTTGCGTTGTCGTGCCTTACCCTTTTTTCCCCTTACCGTGCCGTGCCTTTTGTTTCACTTGCCTTGCATTGCTTTGCCTTTCCTTCCTTTCCTTCTGTTACGCTTTCCTTGCCTAGGCGTGCACTGCCAAGCCTTGCGATGTCGTGCATTAGCCTTGACTTGACTGACCGTGCTTTGCCTTGCGTTACCCTTTCCTTGCCTTGCCGTGCATTGCCTAGCTTGCGTTGTCGTGCCTTAGCCTTGTTTCCCCTTGCCGTGCCGTGCCTTTTGTTTCACTTGCCTTGCATTGCTTTGCCTTGCCTTCCTTTCCTTCTGTTACGCTTTCCTTGCCTAGTCGTGCACTGCCAAGCCTTGCGTTGTCGTGCATTAGCCTTCCCTCCACTGACCGTGCCTGGCCTTGCGTTACCCTCTCCTTCCCTTGCCTTGCTTTGCCTAGCCGTGCGTTGTCGTGCATTAGCCTTGCCTTGCCTCACCGTGCCTTGCCTTGCGTTACCCTTTCCTTGCCTTGCCGTGCTTTGCCTAGCCTTGCGTTGTCGTGCCTTAGCCTTGTTTCCCCTTGCCGTGCCGTTCCTTCCGTTACTCTTGCCTTGCCTTGCTTTCCCTTGCATTCCTTACATTCCGTTACTCTTTCCTTGCCTTGCCATGCATTGCCTAGCCTTCCGTTGTCGTGCATTAGCCTTGCATTTCCTGACCGTGCCTTGCCTTGCGTTACCCTTTCCTTGCCTTGCCGTGCATTGCCTAGCTTGCGTTGTCGTGCCTTAGCCTTGTTTCCCCTTGCAGTGCCGTTCCTTACCTTACCCTTAACTTGCCTTGCTTTCCCTTGCCTTCCTTGCCTTCCGATACTCTTTGCTTACCTTCCGTGCATTGCCTAGCCTTGCGTTGTCGTGCCTTAGCCTTGCCTCGCCTGACAGAGCCTTGCCTTGCGTTACCCTTTCCTTGCCTTGCCGTGCATTGCCTAGCCTTGCGTTGTCGTGCATTAGCCTTGCCTTGCCTGACCGTGCCTTGCCTTGCGTTACCCTTTCCTTGCCTTGCCGTGCATAGCCTAGCTTGCGTTGTCATGCCTTAGCCCTGTTTCCCCTTGCCGTGCCGTTCCTTCCCTTACCCTTAACTTGCCTTGCTTTCCCTTGCCTTCCTTGCCTTCCCTTACTCTTTGCTTGCCTTCCGTGCACTGCCTAGCCTTGCGTTTTCGTGCCTGAAACTTGACTTGCCTCACCGTGCCTTGCCTTTCGTTACCCTTTCCTTGCCTGGCCGTGCATTGCGTAGCCGTGCGTAGCCGTGCCTTAGCCTTGTTTCCCCTTGCCGAGCCGTTCCTTCCGTTAACCTTGCCTTGCCTTGCTTTCCCTTGCCTTCCTTCCGTTCCGTTACTCCTTGCTTGCCTTACCTGCATTGCCTAGCCTTGCGTTGTCGTGCCTTAGCCTTGCCTCGCCTGACCGTGAATTCACTTGCGTTACCCTTTCCTTGCCTTGCCGTCCATTGCCTAGCCGTGCGTTGTCGTGCATTAGCCTTGCCTCGACTGACCCTGCCTTGCCTTGCGTTACCCTTTCCTTGCCTTGCCGTGCATTGCCTAGCTTGCGTTGTCGTGCCTTAGCCTTGTTTCCCCTTGCCGTGCCGTGCCTTTTGGTTCACTTGCCTTGCCTTGCTTTGCCTTGCCTTTCATTCCTTCCGTTACTCGTTCCTTGCCTAGCCGTGCACTGCCTAGCCTTGCGTTGTCGTGCCTTAGCCTTGCCTCGCTTGACCGTGCCTTGCCTTCCGTTACCCTCTCCTTCCCTTGCCTTGCTTTGCCTAGCCGTGCGTTGTCGTGCATTAGCCTTGCCTTGCCTCACCGTGCCTTGCCTTGCGTTACCCTTTCCTTGCCTTGCCGTGCTTTGCCTAGCCTTGCGTTGTCGTGCCTTAGCCTTGTTTCCCCTTGCCGTGACGTTCCTTCCGTTACTCTTGCCTTGCCTTGCTTTCCCTTGCATTCCTTACATTCCGTTACTCTTTCCTTGCCTTGCCGTGCATTGCCTAGCCTTGCGTTGTTGTGCATTAGCCTTGCCTTTCCTCACCGTGCCTTGCCTTGCGTTACCCTTTCCTTGCCTTGCCGTGCATTGCCTAGCCTTGCGTTGTCGTGCCTTAGCCTTGTCTCGCCTGACCGTGCCTTGCCTTGCGTTACCCTTTCCTTGCCTTGCCGTGCATTGCCTAGCTTGCGTTGTCGTGCCTTAGCCTTGTTTCCCCTTGCCGTGCCGTGCCTTTTGTTACACTTGCCTTGCCTTGCTTTGCCTTGCCTTCCATTCCTTCCGTTACTCGTTCCTTGCCTAGCCGTGCACTGCCTAGCCTTGCGTTGTCGTGCATTAGCCTTGCCTTGCCTGACCGTGCCTTGCCTTGCGTTACCCTTTCCTTGCCTTGCCGTGCTTTGCCTAGCCTTGCGTTGTCGTGCCTTAGCCTTGTTTCCCCTTGCCCTGCCGTTCCTTCCCTTACTCTTGACTTGCCTTGCTTTCCCTTGCCTTCCTTGCCTTCCGTTACTCTTTGCTTACCATCCGTGCATTGCCTAGCCTTGCGTTGTCGTGCCGTAGCCATGCCTCGCCTGACCGTGACTTGCCTTCCGTTGCCCTTTCCTTGCCTTTCCGTGCATTGCCTAGCCTTGCGTTGTCGCGCATTAGCCTTGCCTTGCCTGACCGTGCCTTTCCTTGGTTACCGTTTCCCTGCCTTGCGGTGCATTGCCTAGCCTTGCGTTGTCGTGCCTTAGCCTTGTTTCCCCTTGCCGTGCCGTTCCTTCCCTTACCCTTAACTTGCCTTGCTTTCCCTTGCCTTCCTTGCCTTCCGTTGCTCTTTGCTTACCTTCCGTGCATTGCCTAGCCTTGCGTTGTCGTGACTTAGCCTTGCCTCGCCTGACCGTGACTTCCCTTGCGTTACCCTTTCCTTGCCTTGCCGTGCATTGCCTAGACGTGCGGTGTTGTGCATTAGCCTTGCCTTTCCTCACCGTGCCTTCCCTTGCGTTACCTTTCCTTGCCTTGCCGTGCATTGCCTATCCTTGCGTTGTCGTGCCTTAGCCTTGTCTCGCCTGACCGTGCCTTGCCTTGCGTTACCCTTTCCTTGCCTTGCCGTGCATTGCCTAGCTTGCGTTGTCGTGCCTTACCCTTTTTTCCCCTTGCCGTGCCGTGCCTTTTGTTTCACTTGCCTTGCATTGCTTTGCCTTGCCTTCCTTTCCTTCTGTTACGCTTTCCTTCCCTAGCCGTGCACTGCCAAGCCTTGCGTTGTCGTGGATTAGCCTTTCCTCGACTGACCGTGCCTTGCCTTGCGTTACACTTTCCTTGCCTTGCCGTGCATTGCCTAGCTTGCGTTGTCGTGCCTTAGCCTCGTTTCCCATTGCCGTGCCGTGCCTTTTGTTTCACTTGCCTTGCATTGCTTTGCCTTGCCTTCCTTTCCTTCTGTTACGCTTTCCTTGCCTAGCCGTGCACTTCTAAGCCTTTCGTTGTCGTGCATTAGCCTTCCCTCGACTGACCGTGCCTGGCGTTGCGTTACACTCTCCTTCCCTTGCCTTGCTTTGCCTAGCCGTGCGTTGTCGTGCATTAGCCTTGCCATGCCTCACCGTGCCTTGCCTTGCGTTACCCTTTCCTTGCCTTGCCGTGCTTTGCCTAGCCTTGCGTTGTCGTGCCTTAGCCTTGTTTCCCCTTGCCGTGCCGTTCCTTCCGTTACTCTTGCCTTGCCTTGCTTTCCCTTGCATTCCTTACATTCCGTTACTCTTTCCTTGCCTTGCCGTGCATTGCCTAGCCTTCCGTTGCCGTGCATTAGCCTTGCATTTCCTGACCGTGCCTTGCCTTGCGTTACCCTTTCCTTGCCTTGCCGTGCATTGCCTAGCTTGCGTTGTCGTGCCTTAGCCTTGTTTCCCCTTGCCGTGCCGTTCCTTCCCTTACCCTTAACTTGCCTTGCTTTCCCTTGCCTTCCTTGCCTTCCGTTGCTCTTTGCTTACCTTCCGTGCATTGCCTAGCCTTGCGTTGTCGTGACTTAGCCTTGCCTCGACTGACCGTGACTTCCCTTGCGTTACCCTTTCCTTGCCTTGCCGTGCATTGCCTAGACGTGCGGTGTTGTGCATTAGCCTTGCCTTTCCTCACCGTGCCTTCCCTTGCGTTACCCTTTCCTTGCCTTGCCGTGCATTGCCTAGCTTGCGTTGTCGTGCCTTACCCTTGTTTCTCCTTGCCGTGCCGTGCCTTTTGTTACACTTGCCTTGCCTTGCTTTGCCTTGCCTTCCTTTCCTTCTGTTACTCTTTCCTTGCCTAGCCTTGCACTGCCAAGCCTTGCGTTGTCGTGCATTAGCCTTGCCTCGACTGACCGTGCCTTGCCTTGCGTTACCCTTTCCTTGCCTTGCCGTGCATTGCCTAGCTTGCGTTGTCGTGCCTTAGCCTTGTTTCCCCTTGCCGTGCCGTTCCTTCCGTTACTCTTGCCTTGCCTTGCTTTCCCTTGCCTTCCTTGCCTTCCGTTACTCTTTCCTTGCCTTACCGTGCATTGCCTAGCCTTGCGTTGTCGTGCATTAGCCTTGCCTTGTCTGACCGTGCCTTGCCTTGCGTTACCCTTTCCTTGCCTTGCCGTACATTGCCTAGCTTGCGTTGTCGTGCCTTACCCTTTTTTCCCCTTACCGTGCCGTGCCTTTTGTTTCACTTGCCTTGCATTGCTTTGCCTTGCCTTCCTTTCCTTCTGTTACGCTTTCCTTCTCTAGCCGTGCACTGCCAAGCCTTGCGTTGTCGTGCATTAGCCTTGCCTCGACTGACCGTGCCTTGCCTTGCGTTACACTTTCCTTGCTTTGCCGTGCATTGCCTAGCTTGCGTTGTCGTGCCTTAGCCTTGTTTCCCCTTGCCGTGCCGTGCCTTTTGTTTCACTTGCCTTGCATTGCTTTGCCTTGCCTTCCTTTCCTTCTGTTACGCTTTCGTTGCCTAGCCGTGCACTGCTAAGCCTTGCGTTGTCGTGCATTAGCCTTCCCTCGACTGACCGTGCCTGGCCTTGCGTTACCCTCTCCTTCCCTTGCCTTGCTTTGCCTAGCCGTGCGTTGTCGTGCATTAGCCTTGCCATGCCGCACCGTGCCTTGCCTTGCGTTACCCTTTCCTTGCCTTGCCGTGCTTTGCCTAGCCTTGCGTTGTCGTGCCTTAGCCTTGTTTCCCCTTGCCGTGCCGTTCCTTCTGTTACTCTTGCCTTGCCTTGCTTTCCCTTGCATTCCTTACATTCCGTTACTCTTTCCTTGCCTTGCCGTGTATGGCCTAGCCTTCCGTTGTCGTGCATTAGCCTTGCATTTCCTGACCGTGCCTTGCCTTGCGTTACCCTTTCCTTGCCTTGCCGTGCATTGCCTAGCTTGCGTTGTCATGCCTTAGCCCTGTTTCCCCTTGCCGTGCCGTTCCTTCCCTTACCCTTAACTTGCCTTGCTTTCCCTTGCCTTCCTTGCCTTCCGTTGCTCTTTGCTTACCTTCCGTGCATTGCCTAGCCTTGCGTTGTCGTGACTTAGCCTTGCCTCGCCTGACCGTGACTTCCCTTGCGTTACCCTTTCCTTGCCTTGCCGTGCATTGCCTAGACGTGCGTTGTTGTGCATTAGCCTTGCCTTTCCTCACCGTGCCTTCCCTTGCGTTACCCTTTCCTTGCCTTGCCGTGCATTGCCTAGCCTTGCGTTGTCGTGCCTTAGCCTTGTCTTGCCTGACCCTGCCTTGCCTTGCGTTACCCTTTCCTTGCCTTGCCGTGCATTGCCTAGCTTGCGTTGTCGTGCCTTAACCTTGTTTCCCCTTGCCGTGCCGTGCCTTTTGTTTCACTTGCCTTGCATTGCTTTGCCTTGCCTTCCTTTCCTTATGTTACGCTTTCCTTGCCTAGCCGTGCACTGCTAAGCCTTGCGTTGTCGTGCATTAGCCTTCCCTCGACTGACCGTGCCTGGCCTTGCGTTACCCTCTCCTTCCCTTGCCTTGCTTTGCCTAGCCGTGCGTTGTCGTGCATTAGCCTTGCCATGCCTCACCGTGCCTTGCCTTGCGTTACCCTTTCCTTGCCTTGCCGTGCTTTGCCTAGCTTGCGTTGTCGTGCCTTACCCTTTTTTCCCCTTGCCGTGCCGTGCCTTTGTTTTCACTTCCCTTGCATTGCTTTGCCTTTCCTTCCTTTCCTTCTTTTACGCTTTCCTTGCCTAGCCGTGCACTGCCAAGCCTTGCGATGTCGTGCATTAGCCTTGCCTTGACTGACCGTGCTTTGCCTTGCGTTACCCTTTCCTTGCCTTGCCCTGCATTGCCTAGCTTGCGTTGTCGTGCCTTAGCCTTGTTTCCCCTTGCCGTGCCGTGCCTTTTGTTTCACTTGCCTTGCATTGCTTTGCCTTGCCTTCCTTTCCTTCTGTTACGCTTTCCTTGCCTAGTCGTGCACTGCCAAGCCTTGCGTTGTCGTGCATTAGCCTTCCCTCCACTGACCGTGCCTGGCCTTGCGTTACCCTCTCCTTCCCTTGCCTTGCTTTGCCTAGCCGTGCGTTGTCGTGCATTAGCCTTGCCTTGCCTCACCGTGCCTTGCCTTGCGTTACCCTTTCCTTGCCTTGCCGTGCTTTGCCTAGCCTTGCGTTGTCGTGCCTTAGCCTTGTTTCCCCTTGCCGTGCCGTTCCTTCCGTTACTCTTGCCTTGCCTTGCTTTCCCTTGCATTCCTTACATTCCGTTACTCTTTCCTTGCCTTGCCGTGCATTGCCTAGCCTTCCGTTGTCGTGCATTAGCCTTGCATTTCCTGACCGTGCCTTGCCTTGCGTTACCCTTTCCTTGCCTTGCCGTGCATTGCCTAGCTTGCGTTGTCGTGCCTTAGCCTTTTTTCCCCTTGCAGTGCCGTTCCTTACCTTACCCTTAACTTGCCTTGCTTTCCCTTGCCTTCCTTGCCTTCCGATACTCTTTGCTTACCTTCCGTGCATTGCCTAGCCTTGCGTTGTCGTGCCTTAGCCTTGCCTCGCCTGACAGAGCCTTGCCTTGCGTTACCCTTTCCTTGCCTTGCCGTGCATTGCCTAGCCGTGCGTTGTCGTGCATTAGCCTTGCCTTGCCTGACCGTGCCTTGCCTTGCGTTACCCTTTCCTTGCCTTGCCGTGCATAGCCTAGCTTGCGTTGTCATGCCTTAGCCCTGTTTCCCCTTGCCGTGCCGTTCCTTCCCTTACCCTTAACTTGCCTTGCTTTCCCTTGCCTTCCTTGCCTTCCCTTACTCTTTGCTTGCCTTCCGTGCATTGCCTAGCCTTGCGTTTTCGTGCCTTAGCCTTGCCTTGCCTCACCGTGCCTTGCCTTTCGTTACCCTTTCCTTGCCTGGCCGTGCATTGCCTAGCCGTGCGTTGTCGTGCCTTAGCCTTGTTTCCCCTTGCCGAGCCGTTCCTTCCGTTAACCTTGCCTTGCCTTGCTTTCCCTTGCCTTCCTTCCGTTCCGTTACTCTTTCCTTGCCTTGCCGTGCATTGCCTAGCCTTGCGTTGTCGTGCCTTAGCCTTGCCTCGCCTGACCGTGAATTCCCTTGCGTTACCCTTTCCTTGCCTTGCCGTCCATTGCCTAGCCGTGCGTTGTCGTGCATTAGCCTTGCCTTGCCTGACCGTGCCTTGCCTTGCGTTACCCTTTCCTTGCCTTGCCGTGCATTGCCTAGCTTGCGTTGTCGTGCCTTAGCCTTGTTTCCCCTTGCCGTGCCGTGCCTTTTGTTTCACTTGCCTTGCCTTGCTTTGCCTTGCCTTGAATTCCTTCCGTTACTCGTTCCTTGCCTAGCCGTGCACTGCCTAGCCTTGCGTTGTCGTGCCTTAGCCTTGCCTCGCTTGACCGTGCCTTGCCTTGCGTTACCCTCTCCTTCCCTTGCCTTGCTTTGCCTAGCCGTGCGTTGTCGTGCATTAGCCTTGCCTTGCCTCACCGTGCCTTGCCTTGCGTTACCCTTTCCTTGCCTTGCCGTGCTTTGCCTAGCCTTGCGTTGTCGTGCCTTAGCCTTGTTTCCCCTTGCCGTGCCGTTCCTTCCGTTACTCTTGCCTTGCCTTGCTTTCCCTTGCATTCCTTACATTCCGTTACTCTTTCCTTGCCTTGCCGTGCATTGCCTAGACGTGCGTTGTTGTGCATTAGCCTTGCCTTTCCTCACCGTGCCTTGCCTTGCGTTACCCTTTCCTTGCCTTGCCGTGCATTGCCTAGCCTTGCGTTGTCGTGCCTTAGCCTTGTCTCGCCTGACCCTGCCTTGCCTTGCGTTACCCTTTCCTTGCCTTGCCGTGCATTGCCTAGCTTGCGTTGTCGTGCCTTAGCCTTGTTTCCCCTTGCCGTGCCGTGCCTTTTGTTACACTTGCCTTGCCTTTCTTTGCCTTGCCTTCCATTCCTTCCGTTACTCTTTCCTTGCCTAGCCGTGCACTGCCTAGCCTTGCGTTGTCGTGCATTAGCCTTGCCTTGCCTGACCGTGCCTTGCCTTGCGTTACCCTTTCCTTGCCTTGCCGTGCATTGCCTAGCTTGCGTTGTCGTGCCTTAGCCTTGTTTCCCCTTGCCCTGCCGTTCCTTCCCTTACTCTTGACTTGCCTTGCTTTCCCTTGCCTTCCTTGCCTTCCGTTACTCTTTGCTTACCATCCGTGCATTGCCTAGCCTTGCGTTGTCGTGCCTTAGCCTTGCCTCGCCTGACCGTGACTTCCCTTGCGTTACCCTTTCCTTGCCTTGCCGTGCATTGCCTAGCCTTGCGTTGTCGTGCATTAGCCTTGCCTTGCCTGACCGTGCCTTGCCTTGCGTTACCCTTTCCTTGCCTTGCCGTGCATTGCCTAGCTTGCGTTGTCGTGCCTTAGCCTTGTTTCCCCTTGCCGTGCCGTTCCTTCCCTTACTCTTAACTTGCCTTGCTTTCCCTTGCCTTCCTTGCCTTCCGTTACTCTTTGCTTACCTTCCGTGCATTGCCTAGCCTTGCGTTGTCGTGACTTAGCCTTGCCTCGCCTGACCGTGACTTCCCTTGCGTTACCCTTTCCTTGCCTTGCCGTGCATTGCCTAGACGTGCGGTGTTGTGCATTAGCCTTGCCTTTCCTCACCGTGCCTTCCCTTGCGTTACCCTTTCCTTGCCTTGCCGTGCATTGCCTAGCCTTGCGTTGTCGTGCCTTAGCCTTGTCTCGCCTGACCGTGCCTTGCCTTGCGTTACCCTTTCCTTGCCTTGCCGTGCATTGCCTAGCTTGCGTTGTCGTGCCTTAGCCTTGTTTCCCCTTGCCGTGCCGTGCCTTTTGTTTCACTTGCCTTGCATTGCTTTGCCTTGCCTTCCTTTCCTTCTGTTACGCTTTCCTTCCCTAGCCGTGCACTGCCAAGCCTTGCGTTGTCGTGCATTAGCCTTGCCTCGACTGACCGTGCCTTGCCTTGCGTTACACTTTCCTTGCCTTGCCGTGCATTGCCTAGCTTGCGTTGTCGTGCCTTAGCCTCGTTTCCCATTGCCGTGCCGTGCCTTTTGTTTCACTTGCCTTGCATTGCTTTGCCTTGCCTTCCTTTCCTTCTGTTACGCTTTCCTTGCCTAGCCGTGCACTTCTAAGCCTTTCGTTGTCGTGCATTAGCCTTCCCTCGACGGACCGTGCCTGGCGTTGCGTTACACTCTCCTTCCCTTGCCTTGCTTTGCCTAGCCGTGCGTTGTCGTGCATTAGCCTTGCCATGCCTCACGGTGCCTTGCCTTGCGTTACCCTTTCCTTGCCTTGCCGTGCTTTGCCTAGCCTTGCGTTGTCGTGCCTTAGCCTTGTTTCCCCTTGCCGTGCCGTTCCTTCCGTTACTCTTGCCTTGCCTTGCTTTCCCTTGCATTCCTTACATTCCGTTACTCTTTCCTTGCCTTGCCGTGCATTGCCTAGCCTTCCGTTGTCGTGCATTTGCCTTGCATTTCCTGACCGTGCCTTGCCTTGCGTTACCCTTTCCTTGCCTTGCCGTGCATTGCCTAGCTTGCGTTGTCGTGCCTTAGCCTTGTTTCCCCTTTCCGTGCCGTTCCTTCCCTTACCCTTAACTTGCCTTGCTTTCCCTTGCCTTCCTTGCCTTCCGTTACTCTTTGCTTACCTTCCGTGCATTGCCTAGCCTTGCGTTGTCGTGACTTAGCCTTGCCTCGCCTGACAGAGCCTTGCCTTGCGTTACCCTTTCCTTGCCTGGCCGTGCATTGCCTAGCCGTGCGTTGTCGTGCATTAGCCTTGCCTTGCCTGACCGTGCCTTGCCTTGCGTTACCCTTTCCTTGCCTTGCCGTGCATTGCCTAGCTTGCGTTGTCGTGCCTTAGCCTTGTTTCCCCTTGCCGTGCCGTTCCTTCCCTTACCCTTAACTTGCCTTGCTTTCCCTTGCCTTCCTTGCCTTCCGTTACTCTTTGCTTGCCTTCCGTGCACTGCCTAGCCTTGCGTTTTCGTGCCTTAACCTTGACTTGCCTCACCGTGCCTTGCCTTGCGTTACCCTTTCCTTGCCTGGCCGTGCATTGCCTAGCCGTGCGTAGCCGTGCCTTAGCCTTGTTTCCCCTTGCCGAGCCGTTCCTTCCGTTAACCTTGCCTTGCCTTGCTTTCCCTTGCCTTCCTTCCGTTCCGTTACTCCTTGCTTGCCTTACCTGCATTGCCTAGCCTTGCGTTGTCGTGCCTTAGCCTTGCCTCGCCTGACCGTGACTTCACTTGCGTTACCCTTTCCTTGCCTTGCCGTGCATTGCCTAGCCGTGCGTTGTTGTGCATTAGCCTTGCCTTGCCTCACCGTGCCTTGCCTTGCGTTACCCTTTCCTTGCCTTGCCGTGCATTGCCTAACTTGCGTTGTCGTGCCTTACCCTTGTTTCCCCTTGCCGTGCCGTGCCTTTTGTTTCACTTGCCTTGCATTGCTTTGCCTTGCGTTCCTTTCCTTCTGTTACTCGTTCCTTGCCTAGCCGTGCACTGCCAAGCCTTGCGTTGTCGTGCATTAGCCTTGCCTCGACTGACCCTGCCTTGCCTTGCGTTACCCTTTCCTTGCCTTGCCGTGCATTGCCTAGCTTGCGTTGTCGTGCCTTAGCCTTGTTTCCCCTTGCCGTGCCGTGCCTTTTGGTTCACTTGCCTTGCCTTGCTTTGCCTTGCCTTTCATTCCTTCCGTTACTCGTTCCTTGCCTAGCCGTGCATTGCCTAGCCTTCCGTTGTCGTGCATTAGCCTTGCCTCGCTTGACCGTGCCTTGCCTTGCGTTACCCTCTCCTTCCCTTGCCTTGCTTTGCCTAGCCGTGCGTTGTCGTGCATTAGCCTTGCCTTGCCTCACCGTGCCTTGCCTTGCGTTACCCTTTCCTTGCCTTGCCGTGCTTTGCCTAGCCTTGCGTTGTCGTGCCTTAGCCTTGTTTCCCCTTGCCGTGCCGTTCCTTCCGTTACTCTTGCCTTGCCTTGCTTTCCCTTGCATTCCTTACATTCCGTTACTCTTTCCTTGCCTTGCCGTGCATTGCCTAGCCTTGCGTTGTCGTGCATTAGCCTTGCCTCGCCTGACCGTGCCTTGCCTTGCGTTACCCTTTCCTTGCCTTGCCGTGCATTGCCTAGCCTTGCGTTGTCGTGCCTTAGCCTTGTCTCGCCTGACCTTGCCTTGCGTTACCCTTTCCTTGCCTTGCCGTGCATTGCCTAGCTTGCGTTGTCGTGCCTTAGGCTTGTTTCCCCTTGCCGTGCCGTGCCTTTTGTTACACTTGCCTTGCCTTTCTTTGCCTTGCCTTCCATTCCTTCCGTTACTCGTTCCTTGCCTAGCCGTGCACTGCCTAGCCTTGCGTTGTCGTGCATTAGCCTTGCCTTGCCTGACCGTGCCTTGCCTTGCGTTACCCTTTCCTTGCCTTGCCGTGCATTGCCTAACTTGCGTTGTCGTGCCTTAGCCTTGTTTCCCCTTGCCCTGCCGTTCCTTCCCTTACTCTTGACTTGCCTTGCTTTCCCTTGCCTTCCTTGCCTTCCGTTACTCTTTGCTTACCATCCGTGCATTGCCTAGCCTTGCGTTGTCGTGCCGTAGCCATGCCTCGCCTGACCGTGACTTCCCTTGCGTTACCCTTTCCTTGCCTTGCCGTGCATTGCCTAGCCTTGCGTTGTCGTGCATTAGCCTTGCCTTGCCTTACCGTGCCTTCCCTTGCGTTACCCTCTCCTTGCCTTGCGGTGCATTGCCTAGCTTGCGTTGTCATGCCTTAGCCCTGTTTCCCCTTGCCGTGCCGTTCCTTCCCTTACCCTTAACTTGCCTTGCTTTCCCTTGCCTTCCTTGCCTTCCGTTGCTCTTTGCTTACCTTCCGTGCATTGCCTAGCCTTGCGTTGTCGTGACTTAGCCTTGCCTCGCCTGACCGTGACTTCCCTTGCGTTACCCTTTCCTTGCCTTGCCGTGCATTGCCTAGACGTGCGGTGTTGTGCATTAGCCTTGCCTTTCCTCACCGTGCCTTCCCTTGCGTTACCCTTTCCTTGCCTTGCCGTGCATTGCGTATCCTTGCGTTGTCGTGCCTTAGCCTTGTCTCGCCTGACCGTGCCTTGCCTTGCGTTACCCTTTCCTTGCCTTGCCGTGCATTGCCTAGCTTGCGTTGTCGTGCCTTAGCCTTGTTTCCCCTTGCCGTGCCGTGCCTTTTGTTTCACTTGCCTTGCATTGCTTTGCCTTGCCTTCCTTTCCTTCTGTTACGCTTTCCTTGCCTAGCCGTGCACTTCTAAGCCTTTCGTTGTCGTGCATTAGCCTTCCCTCGACTGACCGTGCCTGGCCTTGCGTTACCCTCTCCTTCCCTTGCCTTGCTTTGCCTAGCCGTGCGTTGTCGTGCATTAGCCTTGCCATGCCTCACCGTGCCTTGCCTTGCGTTACCCTTTCCTTGCCTTGCCGTGCTTTGCCTAGCCTTGCGTTGTCGTGCCTTAGCCTTGTTTCCCCTTGCCGTGCCGTTCCTTCCGTTACTCTTGCCTTGCCTTGCTTTCCCTTGCATTCCTTACATTCCGTTACTCTTTCCTTGCCTTGCCGTGCATTGCCTAGCCTTCCGTTGTCGTGCATTAGCCTTGCATTTCCTGACCGTGCCTTGCCTTGCGTTACCCTTTCCTTGCCTTGCCGTGCATTGCCTAGCTTGCGTTGTCGTGCCTTAGCCTTGTTTCCCCTTGCCGTGCCGTTCCTTCCCTTACCCTTAACTTGCCTTGCTTTCCCTTGCCTTCCTTGCCTTCCGTTGCTCTTTGCTTACCTTCCGTGCATTGCCTAGCCTTGCGTTGTCGTGACTTAGCCTTGCCTCGCCTGACCGTGACTTCCCTTGCGTTACCCTTTCCTTGCCTTGCCGTGCATTGCCTAGACGTGCGGTGTTGTGCATTAGCCTTGCCTTTCCTCACCGTGCCTTCCCTTGCGTTACCCTTTCCTTGCCTTGCCGTGCATTGCCTAGCTTGCGTTGTCGTGCCTTACCCTTGTTTCTCCTTGCCGTGCCGTGCCTTTTGTTTCACTTGCCTTGCATTGCTTTGCCTTGCCTTCCTTTCCTTCTGTTACTCTTTCCTTGCCTAGCCTTGCACTGCCAAGCCTTGCGTTGTCGTGCATTAGCCTTGCCTCGACTGACCGTGCCTTGCCTTGTGTTACCCTTTCCTTGCCTTGCCGTGCATTGCCTAGCTTGCGTTGTCGTGCCTTAGCCTTGTTTACCCTTGCCGTGCCGTTCCTTCCGTTACTCTTGCCTTCCCTTGTTTCCCTTGCATTCCTTGCCTTCCGTTACTCTTTCCTTGCCTTACCGTGCATTGCCTAGCCGTGCGTTGTCGTGCATTAGCCTTGCCATGCCTCACCGTGCCTTGCCTTGCGTTACCCTTTCCTTGCCTTGCCGTGCTTTGCCTAGCTTGCGTTGTCGTGCCTTACCCTTTTTTCCCCTTGCCGTGCCGTGCCTTTTGTTTCACTTGCCTTGCATTGCTTTGCCTTTCCTTCCTTTCCTTCTGTTACGCTTTCCTTGCCTAGCCGTGCACTGCCAAGCCTTGCGATGTCGTGCATTAGCCTTGCCTTGACTGACCGTGCTTTGCCTTGCGTTACCCTTTCCTTGCCTTGCCGTGCATTGCCTAGCTTGCGTTGTCGTGCCTTAGCCTTGTTTCCCCTTGCCGTGCCGTGCCTTTTGTTACACTTGCCTTGCCTTGCTTTGCCTTGCCTTCCTTTCCTTCTGTTACGCTTTCCTTGCCTAGCCGTGCACTGCCAAGCCTTGCGTTGTCGTGCATTAGCCTTCCCTCCACTGACCGTGCCTGGCCTTGCGTTACCCTCTCCTTCCCTTGCCTTGCTTTGCCTAGCCGTGCGTTGTCGTGCATTAGCCTTGCCTTGCCTCACCGTGCCTTGACTTGCGTTACCCTTTCCTTGCCTTGCCGTGCTTTGCCTAGCCTTGCGTTGTCGTGCCTTAGCCTTGTTTCCCCTTGCCGTGCCGTTCCTTCCGTTACTCTTGCCTTGCCTTGCTTTCCCTTGCATTCCTTTCCTTCCGTTACTCTTTCCTTGCCTTGCCGTGCATTGCCTAGCCTTCCGTTGTCGTGCATTAGCCTTGCATTTCCTGACCGTGCCTTGCCTTGCGTTACCCTTTCCTTGCCTTGCCGTGCATTGCCTAGCTTGCGTTGTCGTGCCTTAGCCTTGTTTCCCCTTGCAGTGCCGTTCCTTACCTTACCCTTAACTTGCCTTGCTTTCCCTTGCCTTCCTTGCCTTCCGTTACTCTTTGCTTACCTTCCGTGCTTTGCCTAGCCGTGCGTTGTCGTGCATTAGCCTTGCCTTGCCTCACCGTGCCTTGCCTTGCGTTACCCTTTCCTTGCCTTGCCGTGCTTTGCCTAGCCTTGCGTTGTCGTGCATTAGCCTTGCCTTGCCTGACCGTGCCTTGCCTTGCGTTACCCTTTCCTTGCCTTGCCGTGCATTGCCTAGCTTGCGTTGTCATGCCTTAGCCCTGTTTCCCCTTGCCGTGCCGTTCCTTCCCTTACCCTTAACTTGCCTTGCTTTCCCTTGCCTTCCTTGCCTTCCGTTACTCTTTGCTTGCCTTCCGTGCACTGCCTAGCCTTGCGTTTTCGTGCCTTAACCTTGACTTGCCTCACCGTGCCTTGCCTTTCGTTACCCTTTCCTTGCCTGGCCGTGCATTGCCTAGCCGTGCGTAGCCGTGCCTTAGCCTTGTTTCCCCTTGCCGAGCCTTTCCTTCCGTTAACCTTGCCTTGCCTTGCTTTCCCTTGCCTTCCTTCCGTTCCGTTACTCCTTGCTTGCCTTACCTGCATTGCCTAGCCTTGCGTTGTCGTGCCTTAGCCTTGCCTCGCCTGACCGTGACTTCACTTGCGTTACCCTTTCCTTGCCTTGCCGTGCATTGCCTAGCTGTGCGTTGTTGTGCATTAGCCTTGCCTTGCCTCACCGTGCCTTGCCTTGCGTTACCCTTTCCTTGCCTTGCCGTGCATTGCCTAACTTGCGTTGTCGTGCCTTACCCTTGTTTCCCCTTGCCGTGCCGTGCCTTTTGTTTCACTTGCCTTGCATTGCTTTGCCTTGCGTTCCTTTCCTTCTGTTACTCGTTCCTTGCCTAGCCGTGCACTGCCAAGCCTTGCGTTGTCGTGCATTAGCCTTGCCTCGACTGACCCTGCCTTGCCTTGCGTTACCCTTTCCTTGCCTTGCCGTGCATTGCCTAGCTTGCGTTGTCGTGCCTTAGCCTTGTTTCCCCTTGCCGTGCCGTGCCTTTTGGTTCACTTGCCTTGCCTTGCTTTGCCTTGCCTTCCATTCCTTCCGTTACTCGTTCCTTGCCTAGCCGTGCACTGCCTAGCCTTGCGTTGTCGTGCATTAGCCTTGCCTCGCTTGACCGTGCCTTGCCTTGCGTTACCCTCTCCTTCCCTTGCCTTGCTTTGCCTAGCCGTGCGTTGTCGTGCATTAGCCTTGCCTTGCCTCACCGTGCCTTGCATTGCGTTACCCTTTCCTTGCCTTGCCGTGCTTTGCCTAGCCTTGCGTTGTCGTGCCTTAGCCTTGTTTCCCCTTGCCATGCCGTTCCTTCCGTTACTCTTGCCTTGCCTTGCTTTCCCTTGCATTCCTTACATTCCGTTACTCTTTCCTTGCCTTGCCGTGCATTGCCTAGACGTGCGTTGTTGTGCATTAGCCTTGCCTTTCCTCACCGTGCCTTGCCTTGCGTTACCCTTTCCTTGCCTTGCCGTGCATTGCCTAGCCTTGTGTTGTCGTGCCTTAGCCTTGTCTCGCCTGACCCTGCCTTGCCTTGCGTTACCCTTTCCTTTCCTTGCCGTGCATTGCCTAGCTTGCGTTGTCGTGCCTTAGCCTTGTTTCCCCTTGCCGTGCCATGCCTTTTGTTACACTTGCCTTGCCTTGCTTTGCCTTGCCTTCCATTCCTTCCGTTACTCGTTCCTTGCCTAGCCGTGCACTGCCTAGCCTTGCGTTGTCGTGCATTAGCCTTGCCTTGCCTGACCGTGCCTTGCCTTGCGTTACCCTTTCCTTGCCTTGCCGTGCTTTGCCCAACTTGCGTTGTCGTGCCTTAGCCTTGTTTCCCCTTGCCGTGCCGTTCCTTCCCTTACTCTTGACTTGCCTTGCTTTCCCTTGCCTTCCTTGCCTTCCGTTACTCTTTGCTTACCATCCGTGCATTGCCTAGCCTTGCGTTGTCGTGCCGTAGCCATGCCTCGCCTGACCGTGACTTCCCTTGCGTTACCCTTTCCTTGCCTTGCCGTGCATTGCCTAGCCTTGCGTTGTCGTGCATTAGCCTTGCCTTGCCTGACCGTGCCTTGCCTTGCGTTACCCTTTCCTTGCCTTGCGGTGCATTGCCTAGCTTGCGTTGTCATGCCTTAGCCCTGTTTCCCCTTGCCGTGCCGTTCCTTCCCTTACCCTTAACTTGCCTTGCTTTCCCTTGCCTTCCTTGCGTTGTCGTGCTCTTAGCCTTGCCTCGCCTGACCGTGACTTCCCTTGCGTTACCCTTTCCTTGCCTTGCCGTGCATTGCCTAGACGTGCGTTGTTGTGCATTAGCCTTGCCTTTCCTCACCGTGCCTTGCCTTGCGTTACCCTTTCCTTGCCTTGCCGTGCATTGCCTATCCTTGCGTTGTCGTGCCTTAGCCTTGCCTCGCCTGACCGTGCCTTGCCTTGCGTTACCCTTTCCTTGCCTTGCCGTGCATTGCCTAGCTTGCGTTGTCGTGCCTTAGCCTTGTTTCCCCTTGCCGTGCCGTGCCTTTTGTTTCACTTGCCTTGCATTGCTTTGCCTTGCCTTCCTTTCCTTCTGTTACGCTTTCCTTGCCTAGCCGTGCACTTCTAAGCCTTTCGTTGTCGTGCATTAGCCTTCCCTCGACTGACCGTGCCTGGCCTTGCGTTACCCTCTCCTTCCCTTGCCTTGCTTTGCCTAGCCGTGCGTTGTCGTGCCTTAGCCTTGCCTCGCCTGACAGAGCCTTGCCTTGCGTTACCCTTTCCTTGCCTTGCCGTGCATTGCCTAGCCTTGCGTTGTCGTGCATTAGCCTTGCCTTGCCTGACCGTGCCTTGCCTTGCGTTACCCTTTCCTTGTCTTGCCGTGCATAGCCTAGCTTGCGTTGTCATGCCTTAGCCCTGTTTCCCCTTGCCGTGCCGTTCCTTCCCTTACCCTTAACTTGCCTTGCTTTCCCTTACCTTCCTTGCCTTCCGTTACTCTTTGCTTGCCTTCCGTGCACTGCCTAGCCTTGCGTTTTCGTGCCTTAACCTTGACTTGCCTCACCGTGCCTTGCCTTTCGTTACCCTTTCCTTGCCTGGCCGTGCATTGCCTAGCCGTGCCTAGCCGTGCCTTAGCCTTGTTTCCCCTTGCCGAGCCTTTCCTTCCGTTAACCTTGCCTTGCCTTGCTTTCCCTTGCCTTCCTTCCGTTCCGTTACTCCTTGCTTGCCTTACCTGCATTGCCTAGCCTTGCGTTGTCGTGCCTTAGCCTTGCATCGCCTGACCGTGACTTCACTTGCGTTACCCTTTCCTTGCCTTGCCGTGCATTGCCTAGCTGTGCGTTGTTGTGCATTAGCCTTGCCTTGCCTCACCGTGCCTTGCCTTGCGTTACCCTTTCCTTGCCTTGCCGTGCATTGCCTAACTTGCGTTGTCGTGCCTTACCCTTGTTTCCCCTTGCCGTGCCGTGCCTTTTGTTTCACTTGCCTTGCATTGCTTTGCCTTGCGTTCCTTTCCTTCTGTTACTCGTTCCTTGCCTAGCCGTGCACTGCCAAGCCTTGCGTTGTCGTGCATTAGCCTTGCCTCGACTGACCCTGCCTTGCCTTGCGTTACCCTTTCCTTGCCTTGCCGTGCATTGCCTAGCTTGCGTTGTCGTGCCTTAGCCTTGTTTCCCCTTGCCGTGCCGTGCCTTTTGGTTCACTTGCCTTGCCTTGCTTTGCCTTGCCTTTCATTCCTTCCGTTACTCGTTCCTTGCCTAGCCGTGCACTGCCTAGCCTTGCGTTGTCGTGCATTAGCCTTGCCTCGCTTGACCGTGCCTTGCCTTGCGTTACCCTCTCCTTCCCTTGCCTTGCTTTGCCTAGCCGTGCGTTGTCGTGCATTAGCCTTGCCTTGCCTCACCGTGCCTTGCATTGCGTTACCCTTTCCTTGCCTTGCCGTGCTTTGCCTAGCCTTGCGTTGTCGTGCCTTAGCCTTGTTTCCCCTTGCCATGCCGTTCCTTCCGTTACTCTTGCCTTGCCTTGCTTTCCCTTGCATTCCTTACATTCCGTTACTCTTTCCTTGCCTTGCCGTGCATTGCCTAGACGTGCGTTGTTGTGCATTAGCCTTGCCTTTCCTCACCGTGCCTTGCCTTGCGTTACCCTTTCCTTGCCTTGCCGTGCATTGCCTAGCCTTGTGTTGTCGTGCCTTAGCCTTGTCTCGCCTGACCCTGCCTTGCCTTGCGTTACCCTTTCCTTTCCTTGCCGTGCATTGCCTAGCTTGCGTTGTCGTGCCTTAGGCTTGTTTCCCCTTGCCGTGCCGTGCCTTTTGTTACACTTGCCTTGCCTTTCTTTGCCTTGCCTTCCATTCCTTCCGTTACTCGTTCCTTGCCTAGCCGTGCACTGCCTAGCCTTGCGTTGTCGTGCATTAGCCTTGCCTTGCCTGACCGTGCCTTGCCTTGCGTTACCCTTTCCTTGCCTTGCCGTGCTTTGCCCAACTTGCGTTGTCGTGCCTTAGCCTTGTTTCCCCTTGCCCTGCCGTTCCTTCCCTTACTCTTGACTTGCCTTGCTTTCCCTTGCCTTCCTTGCCTTCCGTTACTCTTTGCTTACCATCCGTGCATTGCCTAGCCTTGCGTTGTCGTGCCGTAGCCATGCCTCGCCTGACCGTGACTTCCCTTGCGTTACCCTTTCCTTGCCTTGCCGTGCATTGCCTAGCCTTGCGTTGTCGTGCATTAGCCTTGCCTTGCCTGACCGTGCCTTGCCTTGCGTTACCCTTTCCTTGCCTTGCCGTGCATTGCCTAGCTTGCGTTGTCATGCCTTAGCCCTGTTTCCCCTTGCCGTGCCGTTCCTTCCCTTACCCTTAACTTGCCTTGCTTTCCCTTGCCTTCCTTGCCTTCCGTTACTCTTTGCTTACCTTCCGTGCATTGCCTAGCCTTGCGTTGTCGTGACTTAGCCTTGCCTCGCCTGACCGTGACTTCCCTTGCGTTACCCTTTCCTTGCCTTGCCGTGCATTGCCTAGACGTGCGGTGTTGTGCATTAGCCTTGCCTTTCCTCACCGTGCCTTCCCTTGCGTTACCCTTTCCTTGCCTTGCCGTGCATTGCCTATCCTTGCGTTGTCGTGCCTTAGCCTTGTCTCGCCTGACCGTGCCTTGCCTTGCGTTACCCTTTCCTTGCCTTGCCGTGCATTGCCTAGCTTGCGTTGTCGTGCCTTAGCCTTGTTTCCCCTTGCCGTGCCGTGCCTTTTGTTTCACTTGCCTTGCATTGCTTTGCCTTGCCTTCCTTTCCTTCTGTTACGCTTTCCTTGCCTAGCCGTGCACTTCTAAGCCTTTCGTTGTCGTGCATTAGCCTTCCCTCGACTGACCGTGCCTGGCGTTGCGTTACCCTCTCCTTCCCTTGCCTTGCTTTGCCTAGCCGTGCGTTGTCGTGCATTAGCCTTGCCATGCCTCACGGTGCCTTGCCTTGCGTTACCCTTTCCTTGCCTTGCCGTGCTTTGCCTAGCCTTGCGTTGTCGTGCCTTAGCCTTGTTTCCCCTTGCCGTGCCGTTCCTTCCGTTACTCTTGCCTTGCCTTGCTTTCCCTTGCATTCCTTACATTCCGTTACTCTTTCCTTGCCTTGCCGTGCATTGCCTAGCCTTCCGTTGTCGTGCATTAGCCTTGCATTTCCTGACCGTGCCTTGCCTTGCGTTACCCTTTCCTTGCCTTGCCGTGCATTGCCTAGCTTGCGTTGTCGTGCCTTAGCCTTGTTTCCCCTTGCCGTGCCGTTCCTTCCCTTACCCTTAACTTGCCTTGCTTTCCCTTGCCTTCCTTGCCTTCCGTTGCTCTTTGCTTACCTTCCGTGCATTGCCTAGCCTTGCGTTGTCGTGACTTAGCCTTGCCTCGCCTGACCGTGACTTCCCTTGCGTTACCCTTTCCTTGCCTTGCCGTGCATTGCCTAGACGTGCGGTGTTGTGCATTAGCCTTGCCTTTCCTCACCGTGCCTTCCCTTGCGTTACCCTTTCCTTGCCTTGCCGTGCATTGCCTAGCTTGCGTTGTCGTGCCTTACCCTTGTTTCTCCTTGCCGTGCCGTGCCTTTTGTTTCACTTGCCTTGCATTGCTTTGCCTTGCCTTCCTTTCCTTCTGTTACTCTTTCCTTGCCTAGCCTTGCACTGCCAAGCCTTGCGTTGTCGTGCATTAGCCTTGCCTCGACTGACCGTGCCTTGCCTTGCGTTACCCTTTCCTTGCCTTGCCGTGCATTGCCTAGCCTTGCGTTGTCGTGCCTTAGCCTTGTTTACCCTTGCCGTGCCGTTCCTTCCGTTACTCTTGCCTTGCCTTGTTTCCCTTGCATTCCTTGCCTTCCGTTACTCTTTCCTTGCCTTACCGTGCATTGCCTAGCCTTGCGTTGTCGTGCATTAGCCTTGCCTTGTCTGACCGTGCCTTGCCTTGCGTTACCCTTTCCTTGCCTTGCCGTACATTGCCTAGCTTGCGTTGTCGTGCCTTACCCTTTTTTCCCCTTACCGTGCCGTGCCTTTTGTTTCACTTGCCTTGCATTGCTTTGCCTTGCCTTCCTTTCCTTCTGTTACGCTTTCCTTCTCTAGCCGTGCACTGCCAAGCCTTGCGTTGTCGTGCATTAGCCTTGCCTCGACTGACCGTGCCTTGCCTTGCGTTACACTTTCCTTGCCTTGCCGTGCATTGCCTAGCCTTGCGTTGTCGTGCCTTAGCCTTGTTTCCCCTTGCCGTGCCGTGCCTTTTGTTTCACTTGCCTTGCATTGCTTTGCCTTGCGTTCTTTTCCTTCTGTTACGCTTTCCTTGCCTAGCCGTGCACTGCTAAGCCTTGCGTTGTCGTGCATTAGCCTTCCCTCGACTGACCGTGCCTGGCCTTGCGTTACCCTCTCCTTCCCTTGCCTTGCTTTGCCTAGCCGTGCGTTGTCGTGCATTAGCCATGCCATGCCGCACCGTGCCTTGCCTTGCGTTACCCTTTCCTTGCCTTGCCGTGCTTTGCCTAGCCTTGCGTTGTCGTGCCTTAGCCTTGTTTCCCCTTGCCGTGCCGTTCCTTCTGTTACTCTTGCCTTGCCTTGCTTTCCCTTGCATTCCTTACATTCCGTTACTCTTTCCTTGCCTTGCCGTGTATGGCCTAGCCTTCCGTTGTCGTACATTAGCCTTGCATTTCCTGACCGTGCCTTGCCTTGCGTTACCCTTTCCTTGCCTTGCCGTGCATTGCCTAGCTTGCGTTGTCATGCCTTAGCCCTGTTTCCCCTTGCCGTGCCGTTCCTTCCCTTACCCTTAACTTGCCTTGCTTTCCCTTGCCTTCCTTGCCTTCCGTTGCTCTTTGCTTACCTTCCGTGCATTGCCTAGCCTTGCGTTCTCGTGACTTAGCCTTGCCTCGCCTGACCGTGACTTCCCTTGCGTTACCCTTTCCTTGCCTTGCGGTGCATTGCCTAGACGTGCGTTGTTGTGCATTAGCCTTGCCTTTCCTCACCGTGGCTTCCCTTGCGTTACCCTTTCCTTGCCTTGCCGTGCATTGCCTAGCCTTGCGTTGTCGTGCCTTAGCCTTGTCTTGCCTGACCCTGCCTTGCCTTGCGTTACCCTTTCCTTGCCTTGCCGTGCATTGCCTAGCTTGCGTTGTCGTGCCTTAACCTTGTTTCCCCTTGCCGTGCCGTGCCTTTTGTTTCACTTGCCTTGCATTGCTTTGCCTTGCCTTCCTTTCCTTATGTTACGCTTTCCTTGCCTAGCCGTGCACTGGTAAGCCTTGCGTTGTCGTGCATTAGCCTTCCCTCGACTGACCGTGCCTGGCCTTGCGTTACCCTCTCCTTCCCTTGCCTTGCTTTGCCTAGCCGTGCGTTGTCGTGCATTAGCCTTGCCATGCCTCACCGTGCCTTGCCTTGCGTTACCCTTTCCTTGCCTTGCCGTGCTTTGCCTAGCTTGCGTTGTCGTGCCTTACCCTTTTTTCCCCTTGCCGTGCCGTGCCTTTGTTTTCACTTCCCTTGCATTGCTTTGCCTTTCCTTCCTTTCCTTCTGTTACGCTTTCCTTGCCTAGCCGTGCACTGCCAAGCCTTGCGATGTCGTGCATTAGCCTTTCCTTGACTGACCGTGCTTTGCCTTGCGTTACCCTTTCCTTGCCTTGCCCTGCATTGCCTAGCTTGCGTTGTCGTGTCTTAGCCTTGTTTCCCCTTGCCGTGCCGTGCCTTTTGTTTCACTTGCCTTGCATTGCTTTGCCTTGCCTTCCTTTCCTTCTGTTACGCTTTCCTTGCCTAGCCGTGCACTGCCAAGCCTTGCGTTGTCGTGCATTAGCCTTCCCTCCACTGACCGTGCCTGGCCTTGCGTTACCCTCTCCTTCCCTTGCCTTGCTTTGCCTAGCCGTGCGTTGTCGTGCATTAGCCTTGCCTTGCCTCACCGTGCCTTGCCTTGCGTTACCCTTTCCTTGCCTTGCCGTGCTTTGCCTAGCCTTGCGTTGTCGTGCCTTAGCCTTGTTTCCCCTTGCCGTGCCGTTCCTTCCGTTACTCTTGCCTTGCCTTGCTTTCCCTTGCATTCCTTTCATTCCGTTACTCTTTCCTTGCCTTGCCGTGCATTGCCTAGCCTTCCGTTGTCGTGCATTAGCCTTGCATTTCCTGACCGTGCCTTGCCTTGCGTTACCCTTTCCTTGCCTTGCCGTGCATTGCCTAGCTTGCGTTGTCGTGCCTTAGCCTTGTTTCCCCTTGCAGTGCCGTTCCTTACCTTACCCTTAACTTGCCTTGCTTTCCCTTGCCTTCCTTGCCTTCCGATACTCTTTGCTTACCTTCCGTGCATTGCCTAGCCTTGCGTTGTCGTGCCTTAGCCTTGCCTCGCCTGACAGAGCCTTGCCTTGCGTTACCCTTTCCTTGCCTTGCCGTGCATTGCCTAGCCTTGCGTTGTCGTGCATTAGCCTTGCCTTGCCTCACCGTGCCTTGCCTTGCGTTACCCTTTCCTCATGCCTTAGCCCTGTTTCCCCTTGCCGTGCCGTTCCTTCCCTTACCCTTAACTTGCCTTGCTTTCCCTTGCCTTCCTTGCCTTCCGTTGCTCTTTGCTTACCTTCCGTGCATTGCCTAGCCTTGCGTTGTCGTGACTTAGCCTTGCCTCGCCTGACCGTGACTTCCCTTGCGTTACCCTTTCCTTGCCTTGCCGTGCATTGCCTAGACGTGCGTTGTTGTGCATTAGCCTTGCCTTTCCTCACCGTGCCTTCCCTTGCGTTACCCTTTCCTTGCCTTGCCGTGCATTGCCTAGCCTTGCGTTGTCGTGCCTTAGCCTTGTCTCGCCTGACCGTGCCTTGCCTTGCGTTACCCTTTCCTTGCCTTGCCGTGCATTGCCTAGCTTGCGTTGTCGTGCCTTAGCCTTGTTTCCCCTTGCCGTGCCGTGCCTTTTGTTTCACTTGCCTTGCATTACTTTGCCTTGCCTTCCTTTCCTTCTGTTACGCTTTCCTTGCCTAGCCGTGCACTTCTAAGCCTTTCGTTGTCGTGCATTAGCCTTCCCTCGACTGACCGTGCCTGGCGTTGCGTTACCCTCTCCTTCCCTTGCCTTGCTTTGCCTAGCCGTGCGTTGTCGTGCATTAGCCTTGCCTTGCCTCACCGTGCCTTGCCTTGCGTTACCCTTTCCTTGCCTTGCCGTGCTTTGCCTAGCCTTGCGTTGTCGTGCCTTAGCCTTGTTTCCCCTTGCCGTGCCGTTCCTTCCGTTACTCTTGCCTTGCCTTGCTTTCCCTTGCATTCCTTACATTCCGTTACTCTTTCCTTGCCTAGCCGTGCACTGCCTAGCCTTGCGTTGTCGTGCATTAGCCTTGCCTTTCCTGACCGTGCCTTGCCTTGCGTTACCCTTTCCTTGCCTTGCCGTGCATTGCCTAGCTTGCGTTGTCGTGCCTTAGCCTTGTTTCCCCTTGCCGTGCCGTTCCTTCCCTTACCCTTAACTTGCCTTGCTTTCCCTTGCCTTCCTTGCCTTCCGTTACTCTTTGCTTACCTTCCGTGCATTGCCTAGCCTTGCGTTGTCGTGCTTAGCCTTGCCTCGCCTGACCGTGACTTCCCTTGCGTTACCCTTTCCTTGCCTTGCCGTGCATTGCCTAGCCGTGCGTTGTTGTGCATTAGCCTTGCCTTGCCTCACCGTGCCTTGCCTTGCGTTACCCTTTCCTTGCCTTGCCGTGCATTGCCTAGCTTGCGTTGTCGTGCCTTACCCTTGTTTCCCCTTGCCGTGCCGTGCCTTTTGTTTCACTTGCCTTGCATTGCTTT
Source organism: Macrotis lagotis (assembly GCF_037893015.1). Classification (NCBI taxonomy): domain Eukaryota; kingdom Metazoa; phylum Chordata; class Mammalia; order Peramelemorphia; family Peramelidae; genus Macrotis; species Macrotis lagotis. The sequence continues at coordinate 169,522 of NW_027422077.1, forward strand.
GCCTTGCCTTCCTTTCCTTCTGTTACTCTTTCCTTGCCTAGCCGTGCACTGCCAAGCCTTGCGTTGTCGTGCATTAGCCTTGCCTCGACTGACCGTGCCTTGCCTTGCGTTACCCTTTCCTTGCCTTGCCGTGCATTGCCTAGCTTGCGTTGTCGTGCCTTAGCCTTGTTTACCCTTGCCGTGCCGTTCCTTCCGTTACTCTTGCCTTGCCTTGCTTCCCTTGCCTTCCTTGCCTTCCGTTACTCTAGCCTTGCCTTGCCGTGCATTGCCTAGCCTTGCGTTGTCGTGCATTAGCCTTGCCTTGCCTGACCGTGCCTTGCCTTGCGTTACCCTTTCCTTGCCTTGCCGTGCATTGCCTAGCTTGCGTTGTCGTGCCTTACCCTTTTTTCCCCTTGCCGTGCCGTGCCTTTTGTTTCACTTGCCTTGCATTGCTTTGCCTTGCCTTCCTTTCCTTCTGTTACGCTTTCCTTGCCTAGCCGTGCACTGCCAAGCCTTGCGTTGTCGTGCATTAGCCTTGCCTCGACTGACCGTGCCTTGCCTTGCGTTACCCTTTCCTTGCCTTGCCGTGCATTGCCTAGCTTGCGTTGTCGTGCCTTAGCCTTGTTTCCCCTTGCCGTGCCGTGCCTTGTTTCTTGCCTCCCCTTGCCGTGCCGTGCCTTTTGTTACACTTGCCTTGCATTGCTTTGCCTTGCCTTCCTTTCCTTCTGTTACGCTTTCCTTGCCTAGCCGTTCACTGCTAAGCCTTGCGTTGTCGTGCATTAGCCTTCCCTCGACTGACCGTGCCTGGCCTTGCGTTACCCTCTCCTTCCCTTGCCTTGCTTTGCCTAGCCGTGCGTTGTCGTGCATTAGCCTTGCCTTGCCTCACCGTGCCTTGCCTTGCGTTACCCTTTCCTTGCCTTGCCGTGCTTTGCCTAGCCTTGCGTTGTCGTGCCTTAGCCTTGTTTCCCCTTGCCGTGCCGTTCCTTCCGTTACTCTTGCCTTGCCTTGCTTTCCCTTGCATTCCTTTCATTCCGTTACTCTTTCCTTGCCTTGCCGTGCATTGCCTAGCCTTCCGTTGTCGTGCATTAGCCTTGCATTTCCTGACCGTGCCTTGCCTTGCGTTACCCTTTCCTTGCCTTGCCGTGCATTGCCTAGCTTGCGTTGTCGTGCCTTAGCCTTGTTTCCCCTTGCAGTGCCGTTCCTTACCTTACCCTTAACTTGCCTTGCTTTCCCTTGCCTTCCTTGCCTTCCGATACTCTTTGCTTACCTTCCGTGCATTGCCTAGCCTTGCGTTGTCGTGCCTTAGCCTTGCCTCGCCTGACAGAGCCTTGCCTTGCGTTACCCTTTCCTTGCCTTGCCGTGCATTGCCTAGCCTTGCGTTGTCGTGCATTAGCCTTGCCTTGCCTGACAGTGCCTTGCCTTGCGTTACCCTTTCCTTGCCTTGCCGTGCATTGCCTAGCTTGCGTTGTCATGCCTTAGCCCTGTTTCCCCTTGCCGTGCCGTTCCTTCCCTTACCCTTAACTTGCCTTAGTTTCCCTTGCCTTCCTTGCCTTCCGTTACTCTTTGCTTGCCTTCCGTGCACTGCCTAGCCTTGCGTTTTCGTGCCTTAGCCTTGACTTGCCTCACCGTGCCTTGCCTTTCGTTACCCTTTCCTTGCCTGGCCGTGCATTGCCTAGCCGTGCGTAGCCGTGCCTTAGCCTTGTTTCCCCTTGCCGAGCCTTTCCTTCCGTTAACCTTGCCTTGCCTTGCTTTCCCTTGCCTTCCTTCCGTTCCGTTACTCCTTGCTTGCCTTACCTGCATTGCCTAGCCTTGCGTTGTCGTGCCTTAGCCTTGCCTCGCCTGACCGTGCCTTCCCTTGCGTTACCCTTTCCTTGCCTTGCCGTGCATTGCCTAGCTGTGCGTTGTTGTGCATTAGCCTTGCCTTGCCTCACCGTGCCTTGCCTTGCGTTACCCTTTCCTTGCCTTGCCGTGCATTGCCTAACTTGCGTTGTCGTGCCTTACACTTGTTTCCCCTTGCCGTGCCGTGCCTTTTGTTTCACTTGCCTTGCATTGCTTTGCCTTGCGTTCCTTTCCTTCTGTTACTCGTTCCTTGCCTAGCCGTGCACTGCCAAGCCTTGCGTTGTCGTGCATTAGCCTTGCCTCGACTGACCCTGCCTTGCCTTGCGTTACCCTTTCCTTGCCTTGCCGTGCATTGCCTAGCTTGCGTTGTCGTGCCTTAGCCTTGTTTCCCCTTGCCGTGCCGTGCCTTTTGGTTCACTTGCCTTGCCTTGCTTTGCCTTGCCTTTCATTCCTTCCGTTACTCGTTCCTTGCCTAGCCGTGCACTGCCTAGCCTTGCGTTGTCGTGCCTTAGCCTTGCCTCGCTTGACCGTGCCTTGCCTTGCGTTACCCTCTCCTTCCCTTGCCTTGCTTTGCCTAGCCGTGCGTTGTCGTGCATTAGCCTTGCCTTGCCTCACCGTGCCTTGCATTGCGTTACCCTTTCCTTGCCTTGCCGTGCTTTGCCTAGCCTTGCGTTGTCGTGCCTTAGCCTTGTTTCCCCTTGCCATGCCGTTCCTTCCGTTACTCTTGCCTTGCCTTGCTTTCCCTTGCATTCCTTACATTCCGTTACTCTTTCCTTGCCTTGCCGTGCATTGCCTAGACGTGCGTTGTTGTGCATTAGCCTTGCCTTTCCTCACCGTGCCTTGCCTTGCCTTACCCTTTCCTTGCCTTGCCGTGCATTGCCTAGCCTTGTGTTGTCGTGCCTTAGCCTTGTCTCGCCTGACCCTGCCTTTCCTTGCGTTACCCTTTCCTTGCCTTGCCGTGCATTGCCTAGCTTGCGTTGTCGTGCCTTAGCCTTGTTTCCCCTTGCCGTGCCGTGCCTTTTGTTACACTTGCCTTGCCTTGCTTTGCCTTGCCTTCCATTCCTTCCGTTACTCGTTCCTTGCCTAGCCGTGCACTGCCTAGCCTTGCGTTGTCGTGCATTAGCCTTGCCTTGCCTGACCGTGCCTTGCCTTGCGTTACCCTTTCCTTGCCTTGCCGTGCTTTGCCCAACTTGCGTTGTCGTGCCTTAGCCTTGTTTCCCCTTGCCCTGCCGTTCCTTCCCTTACTCTTGACTTGCCTTGCTTTCCCTTGCCTTCCTTGCCTTCCGTTACTCTTTGCTTACCATCCGTGCATTGCCTAGCCTTGCGTTGTCGTGCCGTAGCCTTGCCTCGCCTGACCGTGACTTCCCTTGCGTTACCCTTTCCTGCATTGCCTAGCCTTGCGTTGTCGTGCATTAGCCTTGCCTTGCCTGACCGTGCCTTGCCTTGCGTTACCCTTTCCTTGCCTTGCGGTGCATTGCCTAGCTTGCGTTGTCATGCCTTAGCCCTGTTTCCCCTTGCCGTGCCGTTCCTTCCCTTACCCTTAACTTGCCTTGCTTTCCCTTGCCTTCCTTGCCTTCCGTTACTCTTTGCTTGCCTTCCGTGCATTGCCTAGCCTTGCGTTGTCGTGCCTTAGCCTTGCCTCGCCTGACCGAGCCTTGCCTTGCGTTACCCTTTCCTTGCCTTGCCGTGCATTGCCTAGACGTGCGTTGTCGTGCATTAGCCTTGCCTTTCCTCACCGTGCCTTCCCTTGCGTTACCCTTTCCTTGCCTTGCCGTGCATTGCCTAGCCTTGCGTTGTCGTGCCTTAGCCTTGCCTCGCCTGACCGTGCCGTGCCTTGCGTTACCCTTTCCTTGCCTTGCCGTGCATTGCCTAGCTTGCGTTGTCGTGCCTTAGCATTGTTTCCCCTTGCCGTGCCGTTCCTTCCCTTACCCTTAACTTGCCTTGCTTTCCCTTGCCTTCCTTGCCTTCCGTTACTCTTTGCTTGCCTTCCGTGCATTGCCTAGCCTTGCGTTGTCGTGCCTTAGCCTTGCCTCGCCTGACCGTGACTTCCCTTGCGTTACCCTTTCCTTGCCTTGCCGTGCATTGCCTAGACGTGCGTTGTTGTGCATTAGCCTTGCCTTTCCTCACCGTGCCTTCCCTTGCGTTACCCTTTCCTTGCCTTGCCGTGCATTGCCTAGCCTTGCGTTGTCGTGCCTTAACCTTGTCTCGCCTGACCCTCCCTTGCCTTGCGTTACCCTTTCCTTGCCTTGCCGTGCATTGCCTAGCTTGCGTTGTCGTGCCTTAGCCTTGTTTCCCCTTGCCGTGCCGTGCCATTTGTTACACTTGCCTTGCCTTGCTTTGCCTTGCCTTCCATTCCTTCCGTTACTCGTTCCTTGCCTAGCCGTGCACTGCCTAGCCTTGCGTTGTCGTGCATTAGCCTTGACTTGCCTCACCGTGACTTGCCTTGCGTTACCCTTTCCTTGCCTTGCCGTCCATTGCCTAGCCCTGCGTTGTTGTGCATTAGCCTTGCCTTGCCTCACCGTGCCTTCCCTTACGTTACCCTTTCCTTGCCTTGCCGTGCATTGCCTAGCTTGCGTTGTCGTGCCTTACCCTTTTTTCCCCTTGCCGTGCCGTGCCTTTTTTTCACTTGCCTTGCATTGCTTTGCCTTGCCTTCCTTTCCTTCTGTTACGCTTTCCTTCCCTAGCCGTGCACTGCCAAGCCTTGCGTTGTCGTGCATTAGCCTTTCCTCGACTGACCGTGCCTTGCCTTGCGTTACACTTTCCTTGCCTTGCCGTGCATTGCCTAGCTTGCGTTGTCGTGCCTTAGCCTCGTTTCCCCTTGCCGTGCCGTGCCTTTTGTTTCACTTGCCTTGCATTGCTTTGCCTTGCCTTCCTTTCCTTCTGTTACGCTTTCCTTGCCTAGCCGTGCACTTCTAAGCCTTTCGTTGTCGTGCATTAGCCTTCCCTCGACTGACTGTGCCTGGCGTTGCGTTACCCTCTCCTTCCCTTGCCTTGCTTTGCCTAGCCGTGCGTTGTCGTGCATTAGCCTTGCCATGCCTCACCGTGCCTTGCCTTGCGTTACCCTTTCCTTGCCTTGCCGTGCTTTGCCTAGCCTTGCGTTGTCGTGCCTTAGCCTTGTTTCCCCTTGCCGTGCCGTTCCTTCCGTTACTCTTGCCTTGCCTTGCTTTCCCTTGCATTCCTTACATTCCGTTACTCTTTCCTTGCCTTGCCGTGCACTGCCTAGCCTTCCGTTGTCGTGCATTAGCCTTGCATTTCCTGACCATGCCTTGCCTTGCGTTACCCTTTCCTTGCCTTGCCGTGCATTGCCTAGCTTGCGTTGTCGTGCCTTAGCCTTGTTTCCCCTTGCCGTGCCGTTCCTTCCCTTACCCTTAACTTGCCTTGCTTTCCCTTGCCTTCCTTGCCTTCCGTTACTCTTTGCTTGCCTTCCGTGCATTGCCTAGCCTTGCGTTGTCGTGACTTAGCCTTGCCTCGCCTGACCGTGACTTCCCTTGCGTTACCCTTTCCTTGCCTTGCCGTGCATTGCCTAGACGTGCGGTGTTGTGCATTAGCCTTGCCTTTCCTCACCGTGCCTTCCCTTGCGTTACCCTTTCCTTGCCTTGCCGTGCATTGCCTAGCCTTGCGTTGTCGTGCCTTAGCCTTGTCTCGCCTGACCCTGCCTTGCCTTGCGTTACCCTTTCCTTGCCTTGCCGTGCATTGCCTAGCTTGCGTTGTCGTGCCTTAGCCTTGTTTCCCCTTGCCGTGCCGTGCCTTTTGTTACACTTGCCTTGCCTTGCTTTGCCTTGCCTTCCATTCCTTCCGTTACTCGTTCCTTGCCTAGCCGTGCACTGCCTAGCCTTGCGTTGTCGTGCATTAGCCTTGCCTTGCCTGACCGTGCCTTGCCTTGCGTTACCCTTTCCTTGCCTTGCCGTGCTTTGCCCAGCTTGCGTTGTCGTGCCTTAGCCTTGTTTCCCCTTGCCGTGCCGTTCCTTCCCTTACTCTTGAGTTGCCTTGCTTTCCCTTGCCTTGCCTTCCGTTACTCTTTGCTTGCCTTCCGTGCATTGCCTAGCCTTGCGTTGTCGTGCCGTAGCCTTGCCTCGCCTGACCGTGAATTCCCTTGCGTTACCCTTTCCTTGCCTTGCCGTCCATTTCCTAGCCGTGCGTTGTTGTGCATTAGCCTTGCCTTGCCTCACCGTGCCTTGCCTTACGTTACCCTTTCCTTGCCTTGCCGTGCATTGTCTAGCTTGCGTTGTCGTGCCTTAGCCTTGTTTCCCCTTGCCGTGCCGTGCCTTTTGTTTCACTTGCCTTGCATTGCTTTGCCTTGCCTTCCTTTCCTTCTGTTACTCTTTCCTTGCCTAGCCTTGCACTGCCAAGCCTTGCGTTGTCGTGCATTAGCCTTGCCTCGACTGACCGTGCCTTGCCTTGCGTTACCCTTTCCTTGCCTTGCCGTGCATTGCCTAGCTTGCGTTGTCGTGCCTTAGCCTTGTTTCCCCTTGCCGGGCCGTGCCGTTTGTTACACTTGCCTTGCCTTGCTTTGCCTTGCCTTCCTATCCTTCCGTTACTCTTTCATTTCCTAGCCGTGCACTGCCTAGCCTTGCGTTGTCGTGCATTAGCCTTGCCTCGCCTGACAGTGCCTTGCCTTGCGTTACCCTTTCCTTGCCTTGCCGTGCATTGCCTAGCTTGCGTTGTCGTGCCTTAGCCTTGTTTCCCCTTGCCGTGCCGTTCCTTCCGTTACTCTTGCCTTGCCTTGTTTCCCTTGCATTCCTTGCCTTCCGTTACTCTTTCCTTGCCTTACCGTGCATTGCCTAGCCTTGCGTTGTCGTGCATTAGCCTTGCCGCGCCTGATCGTGCCTTGCCTTGCGTTATCCTTTCCTTGCCTTGCCGTGCATTGCCTAGCTTGCGTTGTCGTGCCTTAGCCTTGTTTCCCCTTGCCGTGCCGTGCCTTTTGTTTCACTTGCCTTGCATTGCTTTGCCTTGCCTTCCTTTCCTTCTGTTACGCTTTCCTTCCCTAGCCGTGCACTGCCAAGCCTTGCGTTGTCGTGCATTAGCCTTGCCTCGACTGACCTTGCCTTGCCTTGCGTTACACTTTCCTTGCTTTGCCGTGCATTGCCTAGCTTGCGTTGTCGTGCCTTAGCCTTGTTTCCCCTTGCCGTGCCGTGCCTTTTGTTTCACTTCCCTTGCATTGCTTTGCCTTGCCTTCCTTTCCTTCTGTTACGCTTTCCTTGCCTAGCCGTGCACTGCCTAGCCTTGCGTTGTCGTGCATTAGCCTTGCCTTGACTGACCGTGCTTTGCCTTGCGTTACCCTTTCCTTGCTTTGCCCTGCATTGCCTAGCTTGCGTTGTCGTGTCTTAGCCTTGTTTCCCCTTGCCGTGCCGTGCCTTTTGTTTCACTTGCCTTGCATTGCTTTGCCTTGCCTTCCTTTCCTTCTGTTACGCTTTCCTTGCCTAGCCGTGCACTGCCAAGCCTTGCGTTGTCGTGCATTAGCCTTCCCTCCACTGACCGTGCCTGGCCTTGCGTTACCCTCTCCTTCCCTTGCCTTGCTTTGCCTAGCCGTGCGTTGTCGTGCATTAGCCTTGCCTTGCCTCACCGTGCCTTGCCTTGCGTTACCCTTTCCTTGCCTTGCCGTGCTTTGCCTAGCCTTGCGTTGTCGTGCCTTAGCCTTGTTTCCCCTTGCCGTGCCGTTCCTTCCGTTACTCTTGCCTTGCCTTGCTTTCCCTTGCATTCCTTCATTCCGTTACTCTTTCCTTGCCTTGCCGTGCATTGCCTAGCCTTCCGTTGTCGTGCATTAGCCTTGCATTTCCTGACCGTGCCTTGCCTTGCGTTACCCTTTCCTTGCCTTGCCGTGCATTGCCTAGCTTGCGTTGTCGTGCCTTAGCCTTGTTTCCCCTTGCAGTGCCGTTCCTTACCTTACCCTTAACTTGCCTTGCTTTCCCTTGCCTTCCTTGCCTTCCGATACTCTTTGCTTACCTTCCGTGCATTGCCTAGCCTTGCGTTGTCGTGCCTTAGCCTTGCCTCGCCTGACAGAGCCTTGCCTTGCGTTACCCTTTCCTTGCCTTGCCGTGCATTGCCTAGCCTTGCGTTGTCGTGCATTAGCGTTGCCTTGCCTGACCGTGCCTTGCCTTGCGTTACCCTTTCCTTGTCTTGCCGTGCATAGCCTAGCTTGCGTTGTCGTGCCTTAGCCCTGTTTCCCCTTGCCGTGCCGTTCCTTCCCTTACCCTTAACTTGCCTTGCTTTCCCTTGCCTTCCTTGCCTTCCGTTACTCTTTGCTTGCCTTCCGTGCACTGCCTAGCCTTGCGTTTTCGTGCCTTAACCTTGACTTGCCTCACCGTGCCTTGCCTTTCGTTACCCTTTCCTTGCCTGGCCGTGCATTGCCTAGCCGTGCGTAGCCGTGCCTTAGCCTTGTTTCCCCTTGCCGAGCCGTTCCTTCCGTTAACCTTGCCTTGCCTTGCTTTCCCTTGCCTTCCTTCCGTTCCGTTACTCCTTGCTTGCCTTACCTGCATTGCCTAGCCTTGCGTTGTCGTGCCTTAGCCTTGCCTCGCCTGACCGTGACTTCACTTGCGTTACCCTTTCCTTGCCTTGCCGTGCATTGCCTAGCTGTGCGTTGTTGTGCATTAGCCTTGCCTTGCCTCACCGTGCCTTGCCTTGCGTTACCCTTTCCTTGCCTTGCCGTGCATTGCCTAACTTGCGTTGTCGTGCCTTACCCTTGTTTCCCCTTGCCGTGCCGTGCCTTTTGTTTCACTTGCCTTGCATTGCTTTGCCTTGCGTTCCTTTCCTTCTGTTACTCGTTCCTTGCCTAGCCGTGCACTGCCAAGCCTTGCGTTGTCGTGCATTAGCCTTGCCTCGACTGACCCTGCCTTGCCTTGCGTTACCCTTTCCTTGCCTTGCCGTGCATTGCCTAGCTTGCGTTGTCGTGCCTTAGCCTTGTTTCCCCTTGCCGTGCCGTGCCTTTTGGTTCACTTGCCTTGCCTTGCTTTGCCTTGCCTTTCATGCCTTCCGTTACTCTTTCCTTGCCTTGCCGTGCATTGCCTAGCCTTGCGTTGTCGTGCCTTAGCCTTGCTTCGCTTGACCGTGCCTTGCCTTGCGTTACCCTCTCCTTCCCTTGCCTTGCTTTGCCTAGCCGTGCGTTGTCGTGCATTAGCCTTGCCTTGCCTCACCGTGCCTTGCATTGCGTCACCCTTTCCTTGCCTTGCCGTGCTTTGCCTAGCCTTGCGTTGTCGTGCCTTAGCCTTGTTTCCCCTTGCCATGCCGTGCCTTCCGTTACTCTTGCCTTGCCTTGCTTTCCCTTGCATTCCTTGCCTTCCGTTACTCTTTCCTTGCCTTGCCGTGCATTGCCTAGCCGTGCGTTGTCGTGCATTAGCCTTGCCTTGCCTGACCGTGCCTTGCCTTGCGTTACCCTTTCCTTGCCTTGCCGTGCATTGCCTAAGCCTTGCGTTTTCGTGCCTTAGCCTTGCCTTGCCGTGCATTGCCTAGCTTGCGTTGTCGTGCCTTAGCCTTGTTTCCCCTTGCCGTGCCGTGCCTTTTGTTACACTTGCCTTGCCTTGCTTTGCCTTGCCTTCCATTCCTTCCGTTACTCGTTCCTTGCCTAGCCGTGCACTGCCTAGCCTTGCGTTGTCGTGCATTAGCCTTGCCTTGCCTGACCGTGCCTTGCCTTGCGTTACCCTTTCCTTGCCTTGCCGTGCTTTGCCCAACTTGCGTTGTCGTGCCTTAGCCTTGTTTCCCCTTGCCCTGCCGTTCCTTCCCTTACTCTTGACTTGCCTTGCTTTCCCTTGCCTTCCTTGCCTTCCGTTACTCTTTGCTTACCATCCGTGCATTGCCTAGCCTTGCGTTGTCGTGCCGTAGCCATGCCTCGCCTGACCGTGACTTCCCTTGCGTTTCCCTTTCCTTGCCTTGCCGTGCATTGCCTAGCCTTGCGTTGTCGTGCATTAGCCTTGCCTTGCCTGACCGTGCCTTGCCTTGCGTTACCCTTTCCTTGCCTTGCGGTGCATTGCCTAGCTTGCGTTGTCATGCCTTAGCCCTGTTTCCCCTTGCCGTGCCGTTCCTTCCCTTACCCTTAACTTGCCTTGCTTTCCATTGCCTTCCTTGCCTTCCGTTGCTCTTTGCTTACCTTCCGTGCATTGCCTAGCCTTGCGTTGTCGTGCCTTAGCCTTGCCTCGCCTGACCGTGACTTGCCTTGCGTTACCCTTTCCTTGCCTTGCCGTGCATTGCCTAGACGTGCGGTGTTGTGCATTAGCCTTGCCTTTCCTCACCGTGCCTTCCCTTGCGTTACCCTTTCCTTGCCTTGCCGTGCATTGCCTAGCCTTGCGTTGTCGTGCCTTAGCCTTGTCTCGCCTGACCCTGCCTTGCCTTGCGTTACCCTTTCCTTGCCTTGCCGTGCATTGCCTAGCTTGCGTTGTCGTGCCTTAGCCTTGTTTCCCCTTGCCGTGCCGTTCCTTCCCTTACCCTTAACTTGCCTTGCTTTCCCTTGCCTTCCTTGCCTTCCGTTACTCTTTGCTTACCTTCCGTGCATTGCCTAGCCTTGCGTTGTCGTGACTTAGCCTTGCCTCGCCTGACCGTGACTTCCCTTGCGTTACCCTTTCCTTGCCTTGCCGTGCATTGCCTAGACGTGCGTTGTTGTGCATTAGCCTTGCCTTTCCTCACCGTGCCTTCCCTTGCGTTACCCTTTCCTTGCCTTGCCGTGCATTGCCTAGCCTTAGCCTTGTCTCGCCTGACCCTCCCTTGCCTTGCGTTACCCTTTCCTTGCCTTGCCGTGCATTGCCTAGCCTTGCGTTGTCGTGCCTTAGCCTTGTTTCCCCTTGCCGTGCCGTGCCTTTTGTTACACTTGCCTTGCCTTGATTTGCCTTGCCTTCCATTCCTTCCGTTACTCTTTCCTTGCCTAGCCGTGCACTGCCTAGCCTTGCGTTGTCGTGCATTAGCCTTGACTTGCCTCACCGTGCCTTGCCTTGCGTTACCCTTTCCTTGCCTTGCCGTGCATTGCCTAGCCGTGCGTTGTTGTGCATTAGCCTTGCCTTGCCTCACCGTGCCTTCCCTTACGTTACCCTTTCCTTGCCTTGCCGTGCATTGCCTAGCTTGCGTTGTCGTGCCTTACCCTTTTTTCTCCTTGCCGTGCCGTGCCTTTTGTTTCACTTGCCTTGCATTGCTTTGCCTTGCCTTCCTTTCCTTCTGTTACTCTTTCCTTGCCTAGCCTTGCACTGCCAAGCCTTGCGTTGTCGTGCATTAGCCTTGCCTCGACTGACCGTGCCTTGCCTTGCGTTACCCTTTCCTTGCCTTGCCGTGCATTGCCTAGCTTGCGTTTTCGTGCCTTAGCCTTGTTTCCCCTTGCCGTGCCGAGCCGTTTGTTACACTTGCCTTGCCTTGCTTTGCCTTGCCTTCCTATCCTTCCGTTACTCTTTCCTTTCCTAGCCGTGCATTGCCTAGCCTTGCGTTGTCGTGCATTAGCCTTGCCTCGCCTGACCGTGCCTTGCCTTGCGTTACCCTTTCCTTGCCTTGCGTTACCCTTTCCTTGCCTTGCCGTGCATTGCCTAGCCGTGCGTTGTCGTGCCTTAGCCTTGTTTCCCCTTGCCGTGCCGTTCCTTCCGTTACTCTTGCCTTGCCTTGTTTCCCTTGCATTCCTTGCCTTCCGTTACTCTTTCCTTGCCTTACCGTGCATTGCCTAGCCTTGCGTTGTCGTGCATTAGCCTTGCCTTGCCTGACCGTGCCTTGCCTTGCGTTAGCCTTTCCTTGCCTTGCCGTGCATTGCCTAGCTTGCGTTGTCGTGCCTTACCCTTTTTTCCCCTTACCGTGCCGTGCCTTTTCTTTCACTTGCCTTGCATTGCTTTGCCTTGCCTTCCTTTCCTTCTGTTACGCTTTCCTTCCCTAGCCGTGCACTGCCAAGCCTTGCGTTGCGTGCATTAGCCTTGCCTCGACTGACCGTGCCTTGCCTTGCGTTACACTTTCCTTGCTTTGCCGTGCATTGCCTAGCTTGCGTTGTCGTGCCTTAGCCTTGTTTCCCCTTGCCGTCCCGTGCCTTTTGTTTCACTTGCCTTGCATTGCTTTGCCTTGCCTTCCTTTCCTTCTGTTACGCTTTCCTTGCCTAGCCGTGCACTGCTAAGCCTTGCGTTGTCGTGCATTAGCCTTCCCTCGACTGACCGTGCCTGGCCTTGCGTTACCCTCTCCTTCCCTTGCCTTGCTTTGCCTAGCCGTGCGTTGTCGTGCATTAGCCTTGCCATGCCGCACCGTGCCTTGCCTTGCGTTACCCTTTCCTTGCCTTGCCGTGCTTTGCCTAGCCTTGCGTTGTCGTGCCTTAGCCTTGTTTCCCCTTGCCGTGCCGTTCCTTCCGTTACTCTTTCCTTGCCTTGCTTTCCCTTGCATTCCTTACATTCCGTTACTCTTTCCTTGCCTTGCCGTGCATTGCCTAGCCTTCCGTTGTCGTGCATTAGCCTTGCCTTGTCTGACCGTGCCTTGCCTTGCGTTAGCCTTTCCTTGCCTTGCCGTGCATTGCCTAGCTTGCGTTGTCGTGCCTTAGCCTTGTTTCCCCTTGCCGTGCCGTTCCTTCTGTTACTCTTGCCTTGCCTTGCTTTCCCTTGCATTCCTTACATTCCGTTACTCTTTCCTTGCCTTGCCATGCATTGCCTAGCCTTGCGTTGTCGTGCCTTAGCCTTGCCTCGCCTGACCGTGACTTCCCTTGCGTTACCCTTTCCTTGCCTTGCCGTGCATTGCCTAGACGTGCGTTGTTGTGCATTAGCCTTGCCTTTCCTCACCGTGCCTTGCCTTGCGTTACCCTTTCCTTGCCTTGCCGTGCATTGCCTAGCTTGCGTTGTCGTGCCTTAGCCTTGTTTCCCCTTGCCGTGCCGTGCCTTTTGTTACACTTGCCTTGCCTTGCTTTGCCTTGCCTTCCTTTCCTTCCGTTACTCTTTCCTTGCCTTGCCGTGCATTGCCTAGCCGTGCGTTGTCGTGCATTAGCCTTGACTTGCCTCACCGTGCCTTGCCTTGCGTTACCCTTTCCTTGCCTTGCCGTGCATTGCCTAGCCGTGCGTTGTCGTGCATTAGCCTTGCCTTGCCTCACCGTGCCTTCCCTTACGTTACCCTTTCCTTGCCTTGCCGTGCATTGCCTAGCTTGCGTTGTCGTGCCTTACCCTTTTTTCCCCTTGCCGTGCCGTGCCTTTTGTTTCACTTGCCTTGCATTGCTTTGCCTTGCCTTCCTTTCCTTCTGTTACGCTTTCCTTCCCTAGCCGTGCACTGCCAAGCCTTGCGTTGTCGTGCATTAGCCTTTCCTCGACTGACCGTGCCTTGCCTTGCGTTACACTTTCCTTGCCTTGCCGTGCATTGCCTAGCTTGCGTTGTCGTGCCTTAGCCTCGTTTCCCCTTGCCGTGCCGTGCCTTTTGTTTCACTTGCCTTGCATTGCTTTGCCTTGCCTTCCTTTCCTTCTGTTACGCTTTCCTTGCCTAGCCGTGCACTTCTAAGCCTTTCGTTGTCGTGCATTAGCCTTCCCTCGACTGATTGTGCCTGGCGTTGCTTTACCCTCTCCTTCCCTTGCCTTGCTTTGCCTAGCCGTGCGTTGTCGTGCATTAGCCTTGCCATGCCTCACCGTGCCTTGCCTTGCGTTACCCTTTCCTTGCCTTGCCGTGCTTTGCCTAGCCTTGCGTTGTCGTGCCTTAGCCTTGTTTCCCCTTGCCGTGCCGTTCCTTCCGTTACTCTTGCCTTGCCTTGCTTTCCCTTGCATTCCTTACATTCCGTTACTCTTTCCTTGCCTTGCCGTGCATTGCCTAGCCTTCCGTTGTCGTGCATTAGCCTTGCATTTCCTGACCGTGCCTTGCCTTGCGTTACCCTTTCCTTGCCTTGCCGTGCATTGCCTAGCCTTGCGTTGTCGTGCCTTAGCCTTGTTTCCCCTTGCCGTGCCGTTCCTTCCCTTACCCTTAACTTGCCTTGCTTTCCCTTGCCTTCCTTGCCTTCCGTTGCTCTTTGCTTACCTTCCGTGCATTGCCTAGCCTTGCGTTGTCGTGACTTAGTCTTGCCTCGCCTGACCGTGACTTCCCTTGCGTTACCCTTTCCTTGCCTTGCCGTGCATTGCCTAGACGTGCGGTGTTGTGCATTAGCCTTCCCTTTCCTCACCGTGCCTTCCCTTGCGTTACCCTTTCCTTGCCTTGCCGTGCATTGCCTAGCCTTGCGTTGTCGTGCCTTAGCCTTGTCTCGCCTGACCCTGCCTTGCCTTGCGTTACCCTTTCCTTGCCTTGCCGTGCATTGCCTAGCTTGCGTTGTCGTGCCTTAGCCTTGTTTCCCCTTGCCGTGCCGTGCCTTTTGTTACACTTGCCTTGCCTTGCTTTGCCTTGCCTTCCATTCCTTCCGTTACTCGTTCCTTGCCTAGCCGTGCACTGCCTAGCCTTGCGTTGTCGTGCATTAGCCTTGCCTTGCCTGACCGTGCCTTGCCTTGCGTTACCCTTTCCTTGCCTTGCCGTGCTTTGCCCAGCTTGCGTTGTCGTGCCTTAGCCTTGTTTCCCTTTGCCGTGCCGTTCCTTCCCTTACTCTTGACTTGCCTTGCTTTCCCTTGCCTTCCTTGCCTTCCGTTACTCTTTGCTTACCATCCGTGCATTGCCTAGCCTTGCGTTGTCGTGCCGTAGCCTTGCCTCGCCTGACCGTGCCTTCCCTTGCGTTACCCTTTCCGTGCCTTGCCGTGCATTGCCTAGCCTTCCGTTGTCGTGCCTTAGCCTTGCCTCGCCTGACCGTGCCTTGCCTTGCGTTACCCTTTCCTTGCCTTGCCGTGCATTGCCTAGCTTGCGTTGTCGTGCCTTAGCATTGTTTCCCCTTGCCGTGCCGTTCCTTCCCTTACCCTTAACTTGCCTTGCTTTCCCTTGCCTTCCTTGCCTTCCGTTGCTCTTTGCTTACCTTCCGTGCATTGCCTAGCCTTGCGTTCTCGTGACTTAGCCTTGCCTCGCCTGACCGTGACTTCCCTTGCGTTACCCTTTCCTTGCCTTGCCGTGCATTGCCTAGACGTGCGGTGTTGTGCATTAGCCTTGCCTTTCCTCACCGTGCCTTCCCTTGCGTTACCCTTTCCTTGCCTTGCCGTGCATTGCCTAGCCTTGCGTTGTCGTGCCTTAGCCTTGTCTCGCCTGACCCTGCCTTGCCTTGCGTTACCCTTTCCTTGCCTTGCCGTGCATTGCCTAGCTTGCGTTGTCGTGCCTTACCCTTGTTTCCCCTTGCCGTGCCGTGCCTTTTGTTTCACTTGCCTTGCATTTCTTTGCCTTGCCTTCCTTTCCTTCTGTTACTCTTTCCTTGCCTAGCCTTGCACTGCCAAGCCTTGCGTTGTCGTGCATTAGCCTTGCCTCGACTGACCGTGCCTTGCCTTGCGTTACCCTTTCCTTGCCTTGTCGTGCATTGCCTAGCTTGCGTTGTCGTGCCTTAGCCTTGTTTCCCCTTGCCGTGCCGAGCCGTTTGTTACACTTGCCTTGCCTTGCTTTGCCTTGCCTTCCTATCCTTCCGTTACTCTTTCCTTTCCTAGCCGTGCACTGCCTAGCCTTGCGTTGTCGTGCATTAGCCTTGCCTCGCCTGATAGTGCCTTGCCTTGCGTTACCCTTTCCTTGCCTTGCCGTGCATTGCCTAGCTTGCGTTGTCGTGCCTTAGCCTTGTTTCCCCTTGCCGTGCCGTTCCTTCCGTTACTCTTGCCTTGCCTTGTTTCCCTTGCATTCCTTGCCTTCCGTTACTCTTTCCTTGCCTTACCGTGCATTGCCTAGCCTTGCGTTGTCGTGCCTTAGCCTTGTTTCCCCTTGCCGTGCCGTGCCTTTTGTTTCACTTGCCTTGCATTGCTTTGCCTTGCCTTCCTTTCCTTCTGTTACGCTTTCCTTGCCTAGCCGTGCACTGCTAAGCCTTGCGTTGTCGTGCATTAGCCTTCCCTCGACTGACCGTGCCTGGCCTTGCGTTACCCTCTCCTTCCCTTGCCTTGCTTTGCCTAGCCGTGCGTTGTCGTGCATTAGCCTTGCCATGCCGCACCGTGCCTTGCCTTGCGTTACCCTTTCCTTGCCTTGCCGTGCTTTGCCTAGCCTTGCGTTGTCGTGCCTTAGCCTTGTTTCCCCTTGCCGTGCCGTTCCTTCCGTTACTCTTGCCTTGCCTTGCTTTCCCTTGCATTCCTTACATTCCGTTACTCTTTCCTTGCCTTGCCGTGCATGGCCTAGCCTTCCGTTGTCGTGCATTAGCCTTGCATTTCCTGACCGTGCCTTGCCTTGCGTTAGCCTTTCCTTGCCTTGCCGTGCATTGCCTAGCCTTGCGTTGTCGTGCCTTAGCCTTGTTTCCCCTTGCCGTGCCGTTCCTTCTGTTACCCTTGCCTTGCCTTGCTTTCCCTTGCTTTCCTTACATTCCGTTACTCTTTCCTTGCCTTGCCATGCATTGCCTAGCCTTCCGTTGTCGTGCCTTAGCCTTGCCTCGCCTGACCGTGACTTCCCTTGCGTTACCCTTTCCTTGCCTTGCCGTGCATTGCCTAGACGTGCGTTGTTGTGCATTAGCCTTGCCTTTCCTCACCGTGCCTTCCCTTGCGTTACCCTTTCCTTGCCTTGCCGTGCATTGCCTAGCCTTGCGTTGTCGTGCCTTAGCCTTGTCTTGCCTGACCCTGCCTTGCCTTGCGTTACCCTTTCCTTGCCTTGCCGTGCATTGCCTAGCTTGCGTTGTCGTGCCTTAACCTTGTTTCCCCTTGCCGTGCCGTGCCTTTTGTTTCACTTGCCTTGCATTGCTTTGCCTTGCCTTCCTTTCCTTATGTTACGCTTTCCTTGCCTAGCCGTGCACTGCTAAGCCTTGCGTTGTCGTGCATTAGCCTTCCCTCGACTGACCGTGCCTGGCCTTGCGTTACCCTCTCCTTCCCTTGCCTTGCTTTGCCTAGCCGTGCGTTGTCGTGCATTAGCCTTGCCATGCCTCACCGTGCCTTGCCTCGCGTTACCCTTTCCTTGCCTTGCCGTGCTTTGCCTAGCTTGCGTTGTCGTGCCTTACCCTTTTTTCCCCTTGCCGTGCCGTGCCTTTTGTTTCACTTCCCTTGCATTGCTTTGCCTTTCCTTCCTTTCCTTCTGTTACGCTTTCCTTGCCTAGCCGTGCACTGCCAAGCCTTGCGTTGTCGTGCATTAGCCTTGCATTGCCTGACCGTGCTTTGCCTTGCGTAACCCTTTCCTTGCCTTGCCCTGCATTGCCTAGCTTGCGTTGTCGTGCCTTAGCCTTGTTTCCCCTTGCCGTGCCGTGCCTTTTGTTTCACTTGCCTTGCATTGCTTTGCCTTGCATTCCTTTCCTTCTGTTACGCTTTCCTTGCCTATCCGTGCACTGCCAAGCCTTGCGTTGTCGTACATTAGCCTTGCCTCGACTGACCGTGCCTTGCCTTGCGTTACCCTCTCCTTCCCTTGCCTTGCTTTGCCTAGCCGTGCGTTGTCGTGCATTAGCCTTGCATTTCCTGACCGTGCCTTGCCTTGCGTTACCCTTTCCTTGCCTTGCCGTGCATTGCCTAGCTTGCGTTGTCGTGCCTTAGCCTTGTTTCCCCTTGCCGTGCCGTTCCTTAACTTACCCTTAACTTGCCTTGCTTTCCCTTGCCTTCCTTGCCTTCCGATACTCTTTGCTTACCTTCCGTGCATTGCCTAGCCTTGCGTTGTCGTGCCTTAGCCTTGCCTCGCCTGACAGAGCCTTGCCTTGCGTTACCCTTTCCTTGCCTTGCCGTGCATTGCCTAGCCTTGCGTTGTCGTGCATTAGCGTTGCCTTGCCTGACCGTGCCTTGCCTTGCGTTACCCTTTCCTTGTCTTGCCGTGCATAGCCTAGCTTGCGTTGTCATGCCTTAGCCCTGTTTCCCCTTGCCGTGCCGTTCCTTCCCTTACCCTTAACTTGCCTTGCTTTCCCTTGCCTTCCTTGCCTTCCGTTACTCTTTGCTTGCCTTCCGTGCACTGCCTAGCCTTGCGTTTTCGTGCCTTAACCTTGACTTGCCTCACCGTGCCTTGCCTTTCGTTACCCTTTCCTTGCCTGGCCGTGCATTGCCTAGCCGTGCGTAGCCGTGCCTTAGCCTTGTTTCCCCTTGCCGAGCCGTTCCTTCCGTTAACCTTGCCTTGCCTTGCTTTCCCTTGCCTTCCTTCCGTTCCGTTACTCCTTGCTTGCCTTACCTGCATTGCCTAGCCTTGCGTTGTCGTGCCTTAGCCTTGCCTCGCCTGACCGTGACTTAACTTGCGTTACCCTTTCCTTGCCTTGCTGTGCATTGCCTAGCTGTGCGTTGTCGTGCATTAGCCTTGCCTTGCCTCACCGTGCCTTGCGTTACCCTTTCCTTGCCTTGCCGTGCATTGCCTAGCTTGCGTTGTCGTGCCTTACCCTTGTTTCCCCTTGCCGTGCCGTGCCTTTTGTTTCACTTGCCTTGCATTGCTTTGCCTTGCGTTCCTTTCCTTCTGTTACTCGTTCCTTGCCTAGCCGTGCACTGCCAAGCCTTGCGTTGTCGTGCATTAGCCTTGCCTCGACTGACCCTGCCTTGCCTTGCGTTACCCTTTCCTTGCCTTGCCGTGCATTGCCGAGCTTGCGTTGTCGTCCCTTAGCCTTGTTTCCCCTTGCCGTGCCGTGCCTTTTGGTTCACTTGCCTTGCCTTGCTTTGCCTTGCCTTTCATTCCTTCCGTTACTCGTTCCTTGCCTAGCCGTGCACTGCCTAGCCTTGCGTTGTCGTGCATTAGCCTTGCCTTGCCTGACCGTGCCTTGCCTTGCGTTACCCTTTCCTTGCCTTGCCGTGCTTTGCCTAGCTTGCGTTTTCGTGCCTTAGCCTTGTTTCCCCTTGCCGTGCCGTTCCTTCCCTTACTCTTATCTTGCCTTGCTTTCCCTTGCCTTCCTTGCCTTCCGTTACTCTTTGCTTACCTTACGTGCATTGCCTAGCCTTGAGTTGTCGTGCCTTAGCCTTGCCTCGCTTGACCGTGCCTTGCCTTGCGTTACCCTCTCCTTCCCTTGCCTTGCTTTGCCTAGCCGTGCGTTGTCGTGCATTAGCCTTGCCTTGCCTCACCGTGCCTTGCCTTGCGTTACCCTTTCCTTGCCTTGCCGTGCTTTGCCTAGCCTTGCGTTGTCGTGCCTTAGCCTTGTTTCCCCTTGCCGTGCCGTTCCTTCCGTTACTCTTGCCTTGCCTTGCTTTCCCTTGCATTCCTTACATTCCGTTACTCTTTCCTTGCCTTGCCGTGCATTGCCTAGACGTGCGTTGTTGTGCATTAGCCTTGCCTTGCCTCACCGTGCCTTGCCTTGCGTTACCCTTTCCTTGCCTTGCCGTGCATTGCCAAGCCTTGCGTTGTCGTGCCTTAGCCTTGTCTCGCCTGACCCTGCCTTGCCTTGCGTTACCCTTTCCTTGCCTTGCCGTGCATTGCCTAGCTTGCGTTGTCGTGCCTTAGCCTTGTTTCCCCTTGCCGTGCCGTGCCTTTTGTTACACTTGCCTTGCCTTGCTTTGCCTTGCCTTCCATTCCTTCCGTTACTCGTTCCTTGCCTAGCCGTGCACTGCCTAGCCTTGCGTTGTCGTGCATTAGCCTTGCCTTGCCTGACCGTGCCTTGCCTTGCGTTACCCTTTCCTTGCCTTGCCGTGCATTGCCTAGCCTTGCGTTGTCGTGCCTTAGCCTTGTTTCCCCTTGCCGAGCCGTTCCTTCCGTTAACCTTGCCTTGCCTTGCTTTCCCTTGCCTTCCTTGCCTTCCGTTACTCTTTGCTTACCTTCCGTGCATTGCCTAGCATTGCGTTGTCGTGCCGTAGCCTTGCCTCGCTTGACCGTGACTTCCCTTGCGTTACCCTTTCCTTGCCTTGCCGTGCATTGCCTAGCCGTGCGTTGTTGTGCATTAGCCTTGCCTTGACTCACCGTGCCTTGCCTTACGTTACCCTTTCCTTGCCTTGCCGTGCATTGCCTAGCTTGCGTTGTCGTGCCTTACCCTTGTTTCCCCTTGCCGTGCCGTGCCTTTTGTTTCACTTGCCTTGCATTGCTTTGCCTTGCCTTCCTTTCCTTCTGTTACTCTTTCCTTGCCTAGCCTTGCACTGCCAAGCCTTGCGTTGTCGTGCATTAGCCTTGCCTCGCCTGACCGTGCCTTGCCTTGCGTTACCCTCTCCTTCCCTTGCCTTGCTTTGCCTAGCCGTGCGTTGTCGTGCATTAGCCTTGGCTTGCCTCACCGTGCCTTGCCTTGCGTTACCCTTTCCTTGCCTTGCCGTGCTTTGCCTAGCCTTGCGTTGTCGTGCCTTAGCCTTGTTTCCCCTTGCCGTGCCGTTCCTTCCGTTACTCTTGCCTTGCCTTGCTTTCCCTTGCATTCCTTACATTCCGTTACTCTTTCCTTGCCTTGCCGTGCATTGCCTAGCCTTCCGTTGTCGTGCATTAGCCTTGCATTTCCTGACCGTGCCTTGCCTTGCGTTACCCTTTCCTTGCCTTGCCGTGCATTGCCTAGCTTGCGTTGTCGTGCCTTAGCCTTGTTTCCCCTTGCCGTGCCGTTCCTTCCCTTACCCTTAACTTGCCTTGCTTTCCCTTGCCTTCCTTGCCTTCCGTTGCTCTTTGCTTACCTTCCGTGCATTGCCTAGCCTTGCGTTGTCGTGACTTAGCCTTGCCTGGCCTGACCGTGACTTCCCTTGCGTTACCCTTTCCTTGCCTTGCCGTGCATTGCCTAGACGTGCGGTGTTGTGCATTAGCCTTGCCTTTCCTCACCGTGCCTTCCCTTGCGTTACCCTTTCCTTGCCTTGCCGTGCATTGCCTAGCCTTGCGTTGTCGTCCATTAGCCTTGCCTCGACTGACCGTGCCTTGCCTTGCGTTACACTTTCCTTGAATTGCCGTGCATTGCCTAGCTTGCGTTGTCGTGCCTTAGCCTTGTTTCCCCTTGCCGTGCCGTGCCTTTTGTTTCACTTGCCTTGCATTGCTTTGCCTTGCCTTCCTTTCCTTCTGTTACGCTTTCCTTGCCTAGCCGTGCACTGCTAAGCCTTGCGTTGTCGTGCATTAGCCTTCCCTCGACTGACCGTGCCTGGCCTTGCGTTACCCTCTCCTTCCCTTGCCTTGCTTTGCCTAGCCGTGCGTTGTCGTGCATTAGCCTTGCCATGCCGCACCGTGCCTTGCCTTGCGTTACCCTTTCCTTGCCTTGCCGTGCTTTGCCTAGCCTTGCGTTGTCGTGCCTTAGCCTTGTTTCCCCTTGTCGTGCCGTTCCTTCCGTTACTCTTGCCTTGCCTTGCTTTCCCTTGCCTTCCTTGCCTTCCGTTACTCTTTCCTTGCCTTGCCGTGCATGGCCTAGCCTTCCGTTGTCGTGCATTAGCCTTGCATTTCCTGACCGTGCCTTGCCTTGCGTTACCCTTTCCTTGCCTTTCTGTGCATTGCCTAGCTTGCGTTGTCGTACCTTAGCCTTGTTTCCCCTAGCCGTGCCGTTCCTTCTGTTACTCTTGCCTTGCCTTGCTTTCCCTTGCATTCCTTACATTCCGTTACTCTTTCCTTGCCTTGCCATGCATTGCCTAGCCTTGCGTTGTCGTGCCTTAGCCTTGCCTCGCCTGACCGTGACTTGCCTTGCGTTACCCTTTCCTTGCCTTGCCGTGCATTGCCTAGCTTGCGTTGTCGTGCCTTAGCCTTGTTTCCCCTTGCCGTGCCGTGCCTTTTGTTTCACTTGCCTTGCATTGCTTTGCCTTGCCTTCCTTTCCTTCTGTTACGCTTTCCTTGCCTAGCCGTGCACTGCTAAGCCTTGCGTTGTCGTGCATTAGCCTTCCCTCGACTGACCGTGCCTGGCCTTGCGTTACCCTCTCCTTCCCTTGCCTTGCTTTGCCTAGCCGTGCGTTGTCGTGCATTAGCCTTGCCATGCCTCACCGTGCCTTGCCTTGCGTTACCCTTTCCTTGCCTTGCCGTGCTTTGCCTAGCTTGCGTTGTCGTGCCTTACCCTTTTTTCCCCTTGCCGTGCCGTGCCTTTTGTTTCACTTGCCTTGCATTGCTTTGCCTTTCCTTCCTTTCCTTCTGTTACGCTTTCCTTGCCTAGCCGTGCACTGCCAAGCCTTGCGATGTCGTGCATTAGCCTTGCCTTGACTGACCGTGCTTTGCCTTGCGTTACCCTTTCCTTGCCTTGCCGTGCATTGCCTAGCTTGCGTTGTCGTGCCTTAGCCTTGTTTCCCCTTGCCGTGCCGTGCCTTTTGTTTCACTTGCCTTGTATTGCTTTGCCTTGCCTTCCTTTCCTTCTGTTACGCTTTCCTTGCCTAGCCGTGCACTGCCAAGCCTTGCGTTGTCGTGCATTAGCCTTGCCTCGCCTGACCGTGCCTTGCCTTGCGTTACCCTCTCCTTGCCTTGCCGTGCATTGCCTAGCCTTGCGTTGTCGTGCCTTAGCCTTGCCTTGCCTCACCGTGCCTTGCCTTGCGTTACCCTTTCCTTGCCTTGCCGTGCATTGCCTAGCCTTGCGTTGTCGTGCCTTAGCCTTGTTTCCCCTTGCCGTGCCGTTCCTTCCGTTACTCTTGCCTTGCCTTGCTTTCCCTTGCATTCCTTACATTCCGTTACTCTTTCCTTGCCTTGCCGTGCATTGCCTAGCCTTCCGTTGTCGTGCATTAGCCTTGCATTTCCTGACCGTGCCTTGCCTTGCGTTACCCTTTCCTTGCCTTGCCGTGCATTGCCTAGCTTGCGTTGTCGTGCCTTAGCCTTGTTTCCCCTTGCAGTGCCGTTCCTTACCTTACCCTTAACTTGCCTTGCTTTCCCTTGCCTTCCTTGCCTTCCGATACTCTTTGCTTACCTTCCGTGCATTGCCTAGCCTTGCGTTGTCGTGCCTTAGCCTTGCCTCGCCTGACAGAGCCTTGCCTTGCGTTACCCTTTCCTTGCCTTGCCGTGCATTGCCTAGACGTGCGTTGTTGTGCATTAGCCTTGCCTTGCCTCACCGTGCCTTGCCTTTCGTTACCCTTTCCTTGCCTGGCCGTGCATTGCCTAGCCGTGCGTTGCCGTGCCTTAGCCTTGTTTCCCCTTGCCGTGCCGTTCCTTCCGTTACCCTTGCCTTGCCTTGCTTTCCCTTGCCTTCCTTGCCTTCCGTTACTCTTTGCTTGCCTTACCTGCATTGCCTAGCCTTGCGTTGTCGTGCCTTAGCCTTGCCTCGCCTGACCGTGCCTTCCCTTGCGTTACCCTTTCCCTGCCTTGCCGTGCATTGCCTAGCCGTGCGTTGTCGTGCATTAGCCTTGCCTTGCCTCACCGTGCCTTGCCTTGCGTTACCCTTTCCTTGCCTTGCCGTGCATTGCCTCGATTGCGTTGTCGTGCCTTAGCCTTGTTTCCCCTTGCCGTGCCGTGCCTTTTGTTACACTTGCCTTGCCTTGCTTTGCCTTGCCTTCCTTTCCTTCTGTTACTCATTCCTTGCCTAGCCGTGCACTGCCTAGCCTTGCGTTGTCGTGCATTAGCCTTGCCTCGACTGACCGTGCCTTGCCTTGCGTTACCCTTTCCTTGCCTTGCCGTGCATTGCCTAGCTTGCGTTGTCGTGCCTTAGCCTTGTTTCCCCTTGCCGTGCCGTGCCTTTTGGTTCACTTGCCTTGCCTTGCTTTGCCTTGCCTTTCATTCCTTCCGTTACTCGTTCCTTGCCTAGCCGTGCACTGCCTAGCCTTGCGTTGTCGTGCATTAGCCTTGCCTTGCCTGACCGTGCCTTGCCTTGCGTTACCCTTTCCTTGCCTTGCCGTGCTTTTCCTAGCTTTCGTTTTCGTGCCTTAGCCTTGTTTCCCCTTGCCGAGCCGTTCCTTCCGTTAACCTTGCCTTGCCTTGCTTTCCCTTGCCTTCCTTCCGTTCCGTTACTCCTTGCTTGCCTTACCTGCATTGCCTAGCCTTGCGTTGTCGTGCCTTAGCCTTGCCTCGCCTGACCGTGCCTTCACTTGCGTTACCCTTTCCTTGCCTTGCCGTGCATTGCCTAGCCGTGCGTTGTCGTGCATTAGCCTTGCCTTGCCTCACCGTGCCTTGCCTTGCGTTACCCTTTCCTTGCCTTGCCGTGCATTGCCTAGCTTGCGTTGTCGTGCCTTACCCTTGTTTCCCCTTGCCGTGCCGTGCCTTTTGTTTCACTTGCCTTGCATTGCTTTGCCTTGCGTTCCTTTCCTTCTGTTACTCGTTCCTTGCCTAGCCGTGCACTGCCAAGCCTTGCGTTGTCGTGCATTAGCCTTGCCTCGACTGACCCTGCCTTGCCTTGCGTTACCCTTTCCTTGCCTTGCCGTGCATTGCCTAGCTTGAGTTGTCGTGCCTTAGCCTTGTTTCCCCTTGCCGTGCCGTGCCTTTTGGTTCACTTGCCTTGCCTTGCTTTGCCTTGCCTTTCATTCCTTCCGTTACTCGTTCCTTGCCTAGCCGTGCACTGCCTAGCCTTGCGTTGTCGTGCATTAGCCTTGCCTTGCCTGACCGTGCCTTGCCTTGCGTTACCCTTTCCTTGCCTTGCCGTGCTTTTCCTAGCTTTCGTTTTCGTGCCTTAGCCTTGTTTCCCCTTGCCGTGCCGTTCCTTCCCTTACTCTTAACTTGCCTTGCTTTCCCTTGCCTTCCTTGCCTTCCGTTACTCTTTGCTTACCTTCCGTGCATTGCCTAGCCTTCCGTTGTCGTGCCTTAGCCTTGCCTCGCTTGACCGTGCCTTGCCTTGCGTTACCCTCTCCTTCCCTTGCCTTGCTTTGCCTAGCCGTGCGTTGTCGTGCATTAGCCTTGCCTTGCCTCACCGTGCCTTGCCTTGCGTTACCCTTTCCTTGCCTTGCCGTGCTTTGCCTAGCCTTGCGTTGTGGTGCCTTAGCCTTGTTTCCCCTTGCCGTGCGTTCCTTCCGTTACTCTTGCCTTGCCTTGCTTTCCCTTGCATTCCTTACATTCCGTTACTCTTTCCTTGCCTTGCCGTGCATTGCCTAGACGTGCGTTGTTGTGCATTAGCCTTGCCTTTCCTCACCGTGCCTTGCCTTGCGTTACCCTTTCCTTGCCTTGCCGTGCATTGCCTAGCCTTGCGTTGTCGTGCCTTAGCCTTGTCTCGCCTGACCCTGCCTTGCCTTGCGTTACCCTTTCCTTGCCTTGCCGTGCATTGCCTAGCTTGCGTTGTCGTGCCTTAGCCTTGTTTCCCCTTGCCGTGCCGTGCCTTTTGTTACACTTGCCTTGCCTTGCTTTGCCTTGCCTTCCGTGCATTGCCTAGCCTTGCGTTGTCGTGCCTTAGCCTTGCCTCGCCTGACCGTGCCTTGCCTTGCGTTACCCTTTCCTTGCCTTGCCGTGCTTTGCCCAGCTTGCGTTGTCGTGCCTTAGCCTTGTTTCCCCTTGCCCTGCCGTTCCTTCCCTTACTCTTGACTTGCCTTGCTTTCCCTTGCCTTCCTTGCCTTCCGTTACTCTTTGCTTACCATCCGTGCATTGCCTAGCCTTGCGTTGTCGTGCCGTAGCCTTGCCTCGCCTGACCGTGACTTCCCTTGCGTTACCCTTTCCTTGCCTTGCCGTGCATTGCCTAGCCTTGCGTTGTCGTGCCTTAGCCTTGCCTTGCCTGACCGTGCCTTGCCTTGCGTTACCCTTTCCTTGCCTTGCCGTGCATTGCCTAGCTTGCGTTGTCGTGCCTTAGCCTTGTTTCCCCTTGCCGTGCCGTTCCTTCCCTTACCCTTAACTTGCCTTGCTTTCCCTTGCCTTCCTTGCCTTCCGTTGCTCTTTGCTTACCTTCCGTGCATTGCCTAGCCTTGCGTTGTCGTGCCTTAGCCTTGCCTCGCCTGACCGTGACTTCCCTTGCGTTACCCTTTCCTTGCCTTGCCGTGCATTGCATAGACGTGCGGTGTTGTGCATTAGCCTTGCCTTTCCTCACCGTGCCTTCCCTTGCGTTACCCTTTCCTTGCCTTGCCGTGCATTGCCTAGCCTTGCGTTGTCGTGCCTTAGCCTTGCCTCGCCTGACCGTGCCGTGCCTTGCGTTACCCTTTCCTTGCCTTGCCGTGCATTGCCTAGCCTTGCGTTGTCGTGCCTTAGCATTGTTTCCCCTTGCCGTGCCGTTCCTTCCCTTACCCTTAACTTGCCTTGCTTTCCCTTGCCTTCCTTGCCTTCCGTTGCTCTTTGCTTACCTTCCGTGCATTGCCTAGCCTTGCGTTGTCGTGACTTAGCCTTGCCTCGCCTGACCGTGACTTCCCTTGCGTTACCCTTTCCTTGCCTTGCCGTGCATTGCCTAGACGTGCGTTGTTGTGCATTAGCCTTGCCTTTCCTCACCGTGCCTTCCCTTGCGTTACCCTTTCCTTGCCTTGCCGTGCATTGCCTAGCCTTGCGTTGTCGTGCCTTGCCTTGTCTCGCCTGACCCTGCCTTGCCTTGCGTTACCCTTT
Source organism: Macrotis lagotis (assembly GCF_037893015.1). Classification (NCBI taxonomy): domain Eukaryota; kingdom Metazoa; phylum Chordata; class Mammalia; order Peramelemorphia; family Peramelidae; genus Macrotis; species Macrotis lagotis. Next base: position 195,502 of record NW_027422077.1, read on the forward strand.
CCTTGCCTTGCCGTGCATTGCCTAGCTTGCGTTGTCGTGCCTTAGCCTTGTTTCCCCTTGCCGTGCCGTGCCTTTTGTTACACTTGCCTTGCCTTGCTTTGCCTTGCCTTCCATTCCTTCCGTTACTCGTTCCTTGCCTTGCCGTGCATTGCCTAGACGTGCGTTGTTGTGCATTAGCCTTGACTTGCCTCACCGTGCCTTGCCTTGCGTTACCCTTTCCTTGCCTTGCCGTCCATTGCCTAGCCCTGCGTTGTTGTGCATTAGCCTTGCCTTGCCTCACCGTGCCTTCCCTTACGTTACCCTTTCCTTGCCTTGCCGTGCATTGCCTAGCTTGCGTTGTCGTGTCTTACCCTTTTTTCCCCTTGCCGTGCCGTGCCTTTTGTTTCACTTGCCTTGCATTGCTTTGCCTTGCCTTCCTTTCCTTCTGTTACGCTTTCCTTCCCTAGCCGTGCACTGCCAAGCCTTTCCGTTGTCGTGCATTAGCCTTTCCTCGACTGACCGTGCCTTGCCTTGCGTTACACTTTCCTTGCCTTGCCGTGCATTGCCTAGCTTGCGTTGTCGTGCCTTAGCCTCGTTTCCCCTTGCCGTGCCGTGCCTTTTGTTTCACTTGCCTTGCATTGCTTTGCCTTGCCTTCCTTTCCTTCTGTTACGCTTTCCTTGCCTAGCCGTGCACTTCTAAGCCTTTCGTTGTCGTGCATTAGCCTTCCCTCGACTGACCGTGCCTGGCGTTGCGTTACCCTCTCCTTCCCTTGCCTTGCTTTGCCTAGCCGTGCGTTGTCGTGCATTAGCCTTGCCATGCCTCACCGTGCCTTGCCTTGCGTTACCCTTTCCTTGCCTTGCCGTGCTTTGCCTAGCCTTGCGTTGTCGTGCCTTAGCCTTGTTTCCCCTTGCCGTGCCGTTCCTTCCGTTACTCTTGCCTTGCCTTGCTTTCCCTTGCATTCCTTACATTCCGTTACTCTTTCCTTGCCTTGCCGTGCATTGCCTAGCCTTGCGTTGTCGTGCATTAGCCTTCCCTCGCCTGACCGTGACTTCCCTTGCGTTACCCTTTCCTTGCCTTGCCGTGCATTGCCTAGACGTGCGTTGTTGTGCATTAGCCTTGCCTTTCCTCACCGTGCCTTCCCTTGCGTTACCCTTTCCTTGCCTTGCCGTGCATTGCCTAGCCTTGCGTTGTCGTGCCTTAGCCTTGTCTCGCCTGACCCTGCCTTGCCTTGCGTTGCCCTTTCCTTGCCTTGCCGTGCATTGCCTAGCTTGCGTTGTCGTGCCTTAGCCTTGTTTCCCCTTGCCGTGCCGTGCCTTTTGTTACACTTGCCTTGCCTTGCTTTGCCTTGCCTTCCATTCCTTCCGTTACTCGTTCCTTGCCTAGCCGTGCACTGCCTAGCCTTGCGTTGTCGTGCATTAGCCTTGCCTTGCCTGACCGTGCCTTGCCTTGCGTTACCCTTTCCTTGCCTTGCCGTGCTTTGCCCAGCTTGCGTTGTCGTGCCTTAGCCTTGTTTCCCCTTGCCGTGCCGTTCCTTCCCTTACTCTTGACTTGCCTTGCTTTCCCTTGCCTTCCTTGCCTTCCGTTACTCTTTGCTTACCATCCGTGCATTGCCTAGCCTTGCGTTGTCGTGCCGTAGCCTTGCCTCGCCTGACCGTGAATTCCCTTGCGTTACCCTTTCCTTGCCTTGCCGTCCATTGCCTAGCCGTGCGTTGTTGTGCATTAGCCTTGCCTTGCCTCACCGTGCCTTGCCTTACGTTACCCTTCCTTGCCTTGCCGTGCATTGCCTAGCTGCGTTGTCGTGCCTTACCCTTGTTTCTCCTTGCCGTGCCGTGCCTTTTGTTTCACTTGCCTTGCATTGCTTTGCCTTGCCTTCTTTTCCTTCTGTTACTCTTTCCTTGCCTAGCCTTGCACTGCCAAGCCTTGCGTTGTCGTGCATTAGCCTTGCCTCGACTGACCGTGCCTTGCCTTGCGTTACCCTTTCCTTGCCTTGCCGTGCATTGCCTAGCTTGCGTTGTCGTGCCTTAGCCTTGTTTCCCCTTGCCGTGCCGAGCCGTTAGTTACACTTGCCTTGCCTTGCTTTGCCTTGCCTTCCTTTCCTTCCGTTACTCTTTCCTTTCCTAGCTGTGCACTGCCTAGCCTTGCGTTGTCGTGCATTAGCCTTGCCTCGCCTGACAGTGCCTTGCCTTGCGTTACCCTTTCCTTGCCTTGCCGTGCATTGCCTAGCTTGCGTTGTCGTGCCTTAGCCTTGTTTCCCCTTGCCGTGCCGTTCCTTCCGTTACTCTTGCCTTGCCTTGTTTCCCTTGCATTCCTTGCCTTCCGTTACTCTTTCCTTGCCTTACCGTGCATTGCCTAGCCTTGCGTTGTCGTGCATTAACCTTGCCTTGTCTAACCGTGCCTGGCCTTGCGTTACCCTTTCCTTGCCTTGCCGTGCATTGCCTAGCTTGCGTTGTCGTGCCTTACCCTTTTTTCCCCTTACCGTGCCGTGCCTTTTGTTTCACTTGCCTTGCATTGCTTTGCCTTGCCTTCCTTTCCTTCTGTTACGCTTTCCTTCCCTAGCCGTGCACTGCCAAGCCTTGCGTTGTCGTGCATTAGCCTTGCCTCGACTGACCGTGCCTTGCCTTGCGTTACACTTTCCTTGCTTTGCCGTGCATTGCCTAGCTTGCGTTGTCGTGCCTTAGCCTTGTTTCCCCTTGCCGTGCCGTGCCTTTTGTTTCACTTGCCTTGCATTGCTTTGCCTTGCCTTCCTTTCCTTCTGTTACGCTTTCCTTGCCTAGCCGTGCACTGCTAAGCCTTGCGTTGTCGTGCATTAGCCTTCCCTCGACTGACCGTGCCTGGCCTTGCGTTACCCTCTCCTTCCCTTGCCTTGCTTTGCCTAGCCGTGCGTTGTCGTGCATTAGCCTTGCCATGCCGCACCGTGCCTTGCCTTGCGTTACCCTTTCCTTGCCTTGCCGTGCTTTGCCTAGCCTTGCGTTGTCGTGCCTTAGCCTTGTTTCCCCTTGCCGTGCCGTTCCTTCCGTTACTCTTGCCTTGCCTTGCTTTCCCTTGCATTCCTTACATTCCGTTACTCTTTCCTTGCCTTGCCGTGCATGGCCAAGCCTTCCGTTGTCGTGCATTAGCCTTGCATTTCCTGACCGTGCCTTGCCTTGCGTTACCCTTTCCTTGCCTTGCTGTGCATTGCCTAGCTTGCGTTGTCGTGCCTTAGCCTTGTTTCCCCTTGCCGTGCAGTTCCTTCTGTTACTCTTGCCTTGCCTTGCTTTCCCTTGCATTCCTTACATTCCGTTACTCTTTCCTTGCCTTGCCATGCATTGCCTAGCCTTGCGTTGTCGTGCCTTAGCCTTGCCTCGCCTGACCGTGACTTCCCTTGCGTTACCCTTTCCTTGCCTTGCCGTGCATTGCCTAGACGTGCGTTGTTGTGCATTAGCCTTGGCTTTCCTCACCGTGCCTTGCCTTGCGTTACCCTTTCCTTGCCTTGCCGTGCATTGCCTAGCCTTGCGTTGTCGTGCCTTAGCCTTGTCTCGCCTGACCCTGCCTTGCCTTGCGTTACCCTTTCCTTGCCTTGCCGTGCATTGCCTAGCTTGCGTTGTCGTGCCTTAGCCTTGTTTCCCCTTGCCGTGCCGAGCCGTTTGTTACACTTGCCTTGCCTTGCTTTGCCTTAGCCTTCCATTCCTTCCGTTACTCGTTCCTTGCCTAGCCGTGCACTCCCTACCCTTGCGTTGTCGTGCATTAGCCTTGCCTTGCCTGACCGTGCCTTGCCTTGCGTTACCCTTTCCTTGTCTTGCCGTGCATAGCCTAGCTTGCGTTGTCATGCGTAGCCCTGTTTCCCCTTGCCGTGCCGTTCCTTCCCTTACCCTTAACTTGCCTTGCTTTCTCTTGCCTTCCTTGCCTTCCGTTACTCTTTGCTTGCCTTCCGTGCACTGCCTAGCCTTGCGTTTTCGTGCCTTATCCTTGACTTGCCTCACCGTGCCTTGCCTTTCGTTACCCTTTCCTTGCCTGGCCGTGCATTGCCTAGCCGTGCGTAGCCGTGCCTTAGCCTTGTTTCCCCTTGCCGAGCCGTTCCTTCCGTTAACCTTGCCTTGCCTTGCTTTCCCTTGCCTTCCTTCCGTTCCGTTACTCCTTGCTTGCCTTACCTGCATTGCCTAGCCTTGCGTTGTCGTGCCGTAGCCATGCCTCGCCTGACCGTGACTTCCCTTGCGTTACCCTTTCCTTGCCTTGCCGTCCATTGCCTAGCCGTGCGTTGTTGTGCATTAGCCTTGCCTTGCCTCACCGTGCCTTCCCTTACGTTACCCTTTCCTTGACTTGCCGTGCATTGCCTAGCTTGCGTTGTCGTGCCTTACCCTTTTTTCCCCTTGCCGTGCCGTGCCTTTTGTTTCACTTGCCTTTCATTGTTTTGCCTTGCCTTCCTTTCCTTCTGTTACGCTTTCCTTCCCTAGCCGTGCACTGCCAAGCCTTGCGTTATCGTGCATTAGCCTTGCCTCGACTGACCGTGCCTTGCCTTTCGTTACACTTTCCTTGCCTTGCCGTGCATTGCCTAGCTTGCGTTGTCGTGCCTTAGCCTTGTTTCCCCTTGCCGTGCCGTGCCTTTTGTTTCACTTGCCTTGCATTGCTTTGCCTTGCCTTCATTTCCTTCTGTTACGCTTTCCTTGCCTAGCCGTGCACTTCTAAGCCTTTCGTTGTCGTGCATTAGCCTTCCCTCGTCTGACCGTGCCTGGCCTTGCTTTACCCTCTCCTTCCCTTGCCTTTCTTTGCCTAGCCGTGCGTTTTCGTGCATTAGCCTTGCCATGCCTCACCGTGCCTTGCCTTGCGTTACCCTTTCCTTGCCTTGCCGTGCATTGCCTAGCTTGCGTTGTCGTGCCTTAGCCTTGTTTCCCCTTGCCGTGCCGTTCCTTCCGCTACTCTTGCCTTGCCTTGCTTTCCCTTGCATTCCTTACATTCCGTTACTCTTTCCTTGCCTTGCCGTGCATTGCCTAGCCTTCCGTTGTCGTGCATTAGCCTTGCATTTCCTGACCGTGCCTTGCCTTGCGTTACCCTTTCCTTGCCTTGCCGTGCATTGCCTAGCTTGCGTTGTCGTGCCTTAGCCTTGTTTCCCCTTGCCGTGCCGTTCCTTCCCTTACCCTTAACTTGCCTTGCTTTCCCTTGCCTTCCTTGCCTTCCGTTGCTCTTTGCTTACCTTCCGTGCATTGCCTAGCCTTGCGTTGTCGTGACTTAGCCTTGCCTCGCCTGACCGTGACTTCCCTTGCGTTACCCTTTCCTTGCCTTGCCGTGCATTGCCTAGACGTGCGGTGTTGTGCATTAGCCTTGCCTTTCCTCACCGTGCCTTCCCTTGCGTTACCCTTTCCTTGCCTTGCCGTGCATTGCCTAGCCTTGCGTTGTCGTGCCTTAGCCTTGTCTCGCCTGACCCTGCCTTGCCTTGCGTTACCCTTTCCTTGCCTTGCCGTGCATTGCCTGGCTTGCGTTGTCGTGCCTTAGCCTTGTTTCCCCTTGCCGTGCCGTGCCTTTTGTTACACTTGCCTTGCCTTGCTTTGCCTTGCCTTCCATTCCTTCCGTTACTCGTTCCTTGCCTAGCCGTGCACTGCCTAGCCTTGCGTTGTCGTGCATTAGCCTTGCCTTGCCTGACCGTGCCTTGCCTTGCGTTACCCTTTCCTTGCCTTGCCGTGCTTTGCCCAGCTTGCGTTGTCCTGCCTTAGCCTTGTTTCCCCTTGCCGTGCCGTTCCTTCCCTTACTCTTGACTTGCCTTGCTTTCCCTTGCCTTCCTTGCCTTCCGTTACTCTTTGCTTACCATCCGTGCATTGCCTAGCCTTGCGTTGTCGTGCCGTAGCCTTGCCTCGCCTGACCGTGACTTCCCTTGCGTTACCCTTTCCTTGCCTTGCCGTCCATTGCCTAGCCGTGCGTTGTTGTGCATTAGCCTTGCCTTGCCTCACCGTGCCTTGCCTTACGTTACCCTTTCCTTGCCTTGCCGTGCATTGCCTAGCTTGCGTTGTCGTGCCTTACCCTTGTTTCTCCTTGCCGTGCATTGCCTTTTGTTTCACTTGCCTTGCATTGCTTTGCCTTGCCTTCCTTTCCTTCTGTTACTCTTTCCTTGCCTAGCCGTGCACTGCCTAGCCTTGCGTTGTCGTGCATTAGCCTTGCCTCGCCTGACCGTGCCTTGCCTTGCGTTACCCTTTACTTGCCTTGCCGTGCATTGCCTAGCTTGCGTTGTCGCGCCTTAGCCTTGTTTCCCCTTGCCGTGCCGAGCCGTTTGTTTCACTTGCCTTGCCTTGCTTTGCCTTGCCTTCCTATCCTTCCGTTACTCTTTCCTTGCCTAGCCGTGCACTGCCTAGCCTTGCGTTGTCGTGCATTAGCCTTGCCTCGCCTGATCGTGCCTTGCCTTGCGTTACCCTTTCCTTGCCTTGCCGTGCATTGCCTAGCATGCGTTGTCGTGCCTTAGCCTTGTTTCCCCTTGCCGTGCCGTTCCTTCCCTTACCCTTGCCTTGCCTTGCTTTCCCTTGCCTTCCTTGCCTTCCGTTACTCTTTGCTTGCCTTCCGTGCATTGCCTAGCCTTGCGTTTTCGTGCCTTAGCCTTGCCTTGCCTCACCGTGCCTTGCCTTGCGTTACCCTTTCCTTCCCTTGCCGTGCATTGCCTAGCCTTGCGTTGTCGTGCCTTAGCCTTGCTTCCCCTTGCCGTGCCGTTCCTTCCGTTACTCTTGCCTTGCCTTGTTTCCCTTGCATTCCTTGCCTTCCGTTACTCTTTCCTTGCCTTACCGTGCATTGCCTAGCCTTGCGTTGTCGTGCATTAGCCTTGCCTTGTCTGACCGTGCCTTGCCTTGCGTTACCCTTTCCTTGCCTTGCCGTGCATTGCATAGCTTGCGTTGTCGTGCCTTACACTTTTTTTCCCCTTACCGTGCCGTGCCTTTTGTTTCACTTGCCTTGCATTGCTTTGCCTTGCCTTCCTTTCCTTCTGTTACGCTTTCCTTCCCTAGCCGTGCACTGCCAAGCCTTGCGTTGTCGTGCATTAGCCTTCCCTCCACTGACCGTGCCTGGCCTTGCGTTACCCTCTCCTTCCCTTGCCTTGCTTTGCCTAGCCGTGCGTTGTCGTGCATTAGCCTTGCCTTGCCTCACCGTGCCTTGCCTTGCGTTACCCTTTCCTTGCCTTGCCGTGCTTTGCCTAGCCTTGCGTTGTCGTGCCTTAGCCTTGTTTCCCCTTGCCGTGCCGTTCCTTCCGTTACTCTTGCCTTGCCTTGCTTTCCATTGCATTCCTTACATTCCGTTACTCTTTCCTTGCCTTGCCGTGCATTGCCTAGCCTTCCGTTGTCGTGCATTAGCCTTGCATTTCCTGACCGTGCCTTGCCTTGCGTTACCCTTTCCTTGCCTTGCCGTGCATTGCCTAGCTTGCGTTGTCGTGCCTTAGCCTTGTTTCCCCTTGCAGTGCCGTTCCTTACCTTACCCTTAACTTGCCTTGCTTTCCCTTGCCTTCCTTGCCTTCCGATACTCTTTGCTTACCTTCCGTGCATTGCCTAGCCTTGCGTTGTCGTGCCTTAGCCTTGCCTCGCCTGACAGAGCCTTGCCTTGCGTTACCCTTTCCTTGCCTTGCCGTGCATTGCCTAGCCTTGCGTTGTCGTGCATTAGCCTTGCCTTCCCTCACCGTGCCTTGCCTTGCGTTACCCTTTCCTTGCCTGGCCGTGCATTGCCTAGCCGTGCGTTGCCGTGCCTTAGCCTTGTTTCCCCTTGCCGAGCCGTTCCTTCCGTTAACCTTGCCTTGCCTTGCTTTCCCTTGCTTTCCTTCCGTTCCGTTACTCCTTGCTTGCCTTACCTGCATTGCCTAGCCTTGCGTTGTCGTGCCTTAGCCTTGCCTCGCCTGACCGTGACTTCACTTGCGTTACCCTTTCCTTGCCTTGCCGTGCATTGCTTAGCCGTGCGTTGTTGTGCATTAGCCTTGCCTTGCCTGACCGTGCCTTGCCTTGCGTTACCCTTTCCTTGCCTTGCCGTGCATTGCCTAGCTTGCGTTGTCGTGCCTTAACCTTGTTTCCCCTTGCCGTGCCGTGCCTTTTGTTTCACTTGCCTTGCATTGCTTTGCCTTGCCTTCCTTTCCTTCTGTTACTCGTTCCTTGCCTAGCCGTGCACTGCCAAGCCTTGCGTTGTCGTGCATTAGCCTTGCCTCGACTGACCCTGCCTTGCCTTGCGTTACCCTTTCCTTGCCTTGCCGTGCATTGCCTAGCTTGCGTTGTCGTGCCTTAGCCTTATTTCCCCTTGCCGTGCCGTGCCTTTTGTTTCACTTGCCTTGCCTTGCTTTGCCTTGCCTTCCTTTCCTTCCGTTACTCTTTCCTTGCCTTGCCGTGCATTGCCTAGCCTTGCGTTGTCGTGCATTAGCCTTGCCTTGCCTGACTGTGCCTTGCCTTGCGTTACCCTTTCCTTGCCTTGCCGTGCTTTTCCTAGCTTTCGTTTTCGTGCCTTAGCCTTGTTTCCCCTTGCCGAGCCGTTCCTTCCGTTAACCTTGCCTTGCCTTGCTTTCCCTTGCCTTCCTTCCGTTCCGTTACTCCTTGCTTGCCTTACCTGCATTGCCTAGCCTTGCGTTGTCGTGCCTTAGCCTTGCCTCGCCTGACCGTGACTTCACTTGCGTTACCCTTTCCTTGCCTTGCCGTGCATTGCCTAGCCGTGCGTTGTTGTGCATTAGCCTTGCCTTGCCTCACCGTGCCTTGCCTTGCGTTACCCTTTCCTTGCCTTGCCGTGCATTGCCTAGCTTGCGTTGTCGTGCCTTACCCTTGTTTCCCCTTGCCGTGCCGTGCCTTTTGTTTCACTTGCCTTGCATTGCTTTGCCTTGCGTTCCTTTCCTTCTGTTACTCGTTCCTTGCCTAGCCGTGCACTGCCAAGCCTTGCGTTGTCGTGCATTAGCCTTGCCTCGACTGACCCTGCCTTGCCTTGCGTTACCCTTTCCTTGCCTTGCCGTGCATTGCCTAGCTTGAGTTGTCGTGCCTTAGCCTTGTTTCCCCTTGCCGTGCCGTGCCTTTTGTTTCACTTGCCTTGCCTTGCTTTGCCTTGCCTTTCATTCCTTCCGTTACTCGTTCCTTGCCTAGCCGTGCACTGCCTAGCCTTGCGTTGTCGTGCATTAGCCTTGCCTTGCCTGACCGTGCCTTGCCTTGCGTTACCCTTTCCTTGCCTTGCCGTGCTTTGCCTAGCTTGCGTTTTCGTGCCTTAGCCTTGTTTCCCCTTGCCGTGCCGTTCCTTCCCTTACTCTTAACCTGCCTTGCTTTCCCTTGCCTTCCTTGCCTTCCGTTACTCTTTGCTTACCTTCCGTGCATTGCCTAGCCTTCGATTGTCGTGCCTTAGCCTTGCCTCGCTTGACCGTGCCTTGCCTTGCGTTACCCTCTCCTTCCCTTGCCTTGCTTTCCCTAGCCGTGCGTTGTCGTGCATTAGCCTTGCATTGCCTCACCGTGCCTTGCCTTGCCTTAACCTTTCTTTGCCTTGCCGTGCTTTGCCTAGCCTTGCGTTGTGGTGCCTTAGCCTTCTTTCCCCTTGCCGTGCCGTTCCTTCCGTTACTCTTGCCTTGCCTTGCTTTCCCTTGCATTCCTTACATTCCGTTACTCTTTCCTTGCCTTGCCGTGCATTGCCTAGACGTGCGTTGTTGTGCATTAGCCTTGCCTTTCCTCACCGTGCCTTCCTTGCGTTACCATTTCCTTGCCTTGCCGTGCATTGCCTAGCCTTGCGTTGTCGTGCCTTAGCCTTGTCTCGCCTGACCCTGCCTTGCCTTGCGTTACCCTTTCCTTGCCTTGCCGTGCATTGCCTAGCTTGCGTTGTCGTGCCTTAGCCTTGTTTCCCCTTGCCGTGCCGTGCCTTTTGTTACACTTGCCTTGCCTTGCTTTGCCTTGCCTTCCATTCCTTCCGTTACTCGTTCCTTGCCTAGCCGTGCACTGCCTAGCCTTGCGTTGTCGTGCATTAGCCTTGCCTTGCCTGACCGTGCCTTGCCTTGCGTTACCCTTTCCTTGCCTTTCCGTGCATTGCCCAGCTTGCGTTGTCGTGCCTTAGCCTTGTTTCCCCTTGCCGTGCCGTTCCTTCCCTTACTCTTGACTTGCCTTGCTTTCCCTTGCCTTCCTTGCCTTCCGTTACTCTTTGCTTACCATCCGTGCATTGCCTAGCCTTGCGTTGTCGTGCCGTAGCCATGCCTCGCCTGACCGTGACTTCCCTTGCGTTACCCTTTCCTTGCCTTGCCGTCCATTGCCTAGCCGTGCGTTGTTGTGCATTAGCCTTGCCTTGCCTCACCGTGCCTTCCCTTACGTTACCCTTTCCTTGCCTTGCCGTGCATTGCCTAGCTTGCGTTGTCGTGCCTTACCCTTTTTTCCCCTTGCCGTGCTGTGCCTTTTGTTTCACTTGCCTTGCATTGCTTTGCCTTGCCTTCCTTTCCTTCTGTTACGCTTTCCTTGCCTAGCCGTGCACTGCCAAGCCTTGCGTTTTCGTGCATTAGCCTTGCCTCGACTGACCGTGCCTTGCCTTGCGTTACCCTTTCCTTGCCTTGCCGTGCATTGCCTAGCCTTGCGTTGTCGTGCATTAGCCTTGCCTTGCCTGACCGTGCCTTGCCTTGCGTTACCCTTTCCTTGCCTTGCCGTGCATAGCCTAGCTTGCGTTGTCATGCCTTAGCCCTGTTTCCCCTTGCCGTGCCGTTCCTTCCCTTACCCTTAACTTGCCTTGCTTTCCCTTGCCTTCCTTGCCTTCCGTTACTCTTTGCTTGCCTTCCGTGCACTGCCTAGCCTTGCGTTTTCGTGCCTTAACCTTGACTTGCCTCACCGTGCCTTGCCTTTCGTTACCCTTTCCTTGCCTGGCCGTGCATTGCCTAGCCGTGCGTAGCCGTGCCTTAGCCTTGTTTCCCCTTGCCGAGCCGTTCCTTCCGTTAACCTTGCCTTGCCTTGCTTTCCCTTGCCTTCCTTCCGTTCCGTTACTCCTTGCTTGCCTTACCTGCATTGCCTAGCCTTGCGTTGTCGTGCCTTAGCCTTGCCTCGCCTGACCGTGACTTCACTTGCGTTACCCTTTCCTTGCCTTGCCGTGCATTGCCTAGACGTGCGTTGTTGTGCATTAGCCTTCCCTTGCCTCACCGTGCCTTGCCTTGCGTTACCCTTTCCTTGCCTTGCCGTGCATTGCCTAACTTGCGTTGTCGTGCCTTACCCTTGTTTCCCCTTGCCGTGCCGTGCCTTTTGTTTCACTTGCCTTGCATTGCTTTGCCTTGCGTTCCTTTCCTTCTGTTACTCGTTCCTTGCCTAGCCGTGCACTGCCAAGCCTTGCGTTGTCGTGCATTAGCCTTGCCTCGACTGACCCTGCCTTGCCTTGCGTTACCCTTTCCTTGCCTTGCCGTGCATTGCCTAGCTTGCGTTGTCGTGCCTTAGCCTTGTTTCCCCTTGCCGTGCCGTGCCTTTTGGTTCACTTGCCTTGCCTTGCTTTGCCTTGCCTTTCATTCCTTCCGTTACTCGTTCCTTGCCTAGCCGTGCACTGCCTAGCCTTCCGTTGTCGTGCCTTAGCCTTGCCTCGCTTGACCGTGCCTTGCCTTGCGTTACCCTCTCCTTCCCTTGCCTTGCTTTGCCTAGCCGTGCGTTGTCGTGCATTAGCCTTGCCTTGCCTCACCGTGCCTTGCATTGCGTTACCCTTTCCTTGCCTTGCCGTGCTTTGCCTAGCCTTGCGTTGTCGTGCCTTAGCCTTGTTTCCCCTTGCCGTGCCGTTCCTTCCGTTACTCTTGCCTTGCCTTGCTTTCCCTTGCATTCCTTACATTCCGTTACTCTTTCCTTGCCTTGCCGTGCATTGCCTAGACGTGCGTTGTTGTGCATTAGCCTTGCCTTTCCTCACCGTGCCTTGCCTTGCGTTACCCTTTCCTTGCCTTGCCGTGCATTGCCTAGCCTTGTGTTGTCGTGCCTTAGCCTTGTCTCGCCTGACCCTGCCTTTCCTTGCGTTACCCTTTCCTTGCCTTGCCGTGCATTGCCTAGCTTGCGTTGTCGTGCCTTAGCCTTGTTTCCCCTTGCCGTGCCGTGCCTTTTGTTACACTTGCCTTGCCTTGCTTTGCCTTGCCTTCCATTCCTTCCGTTACTCGTTCCTTGCCTAGCCGTGCACTGCCTAGCCTTGCGTTGTCGTGCATTAGCCTTGCCTTGCCTGACCGTGCCTTTCCTTGCGTTACCCTTTCCTTGCCTTGCCGTGCATTGCCTAGACTTGCGTTGTCGTGCCTTAGCCTTGTTTCCCCTTGCCTTGCCGTTCCTTCCCTTACTCTTGACTTGCCTTGCTTTCCCTTGCCTTCCTTGCCTTCCGTTACTCTTTGCTTACCATCCGTGCATTGCCTAGCCTTGCGTTGTCGTGCCGTAGCCATGCCTCGCCTGACCGTGACTTCCCTTGCGTTTCCCTTTCCTTGCCTTGCCGTGCATTGCCTAGCCTTGCGTTGTCGTGCATTAGCCTTGCCTTGCCTGACCGTGCCTTGCCTTGCGTTACCCTTTCCTTGCCTTGCCGTGCATTGCCTAGCTTGCGTTGTCATGCCTTAGCCCTGTTTCCCCTTGCCGTGCCGTTCCTTCCCTTACCCTTAACTTGCCTTGCTTTCCATTGCCTTCCTTGCCTTCCGTTGCTCTTTGCTTACCTTCCGTGCATTGCCTAGCCTTGCGTTGTCGTGACTTAGCCTTGCCTCGCCTGACCGTGACTTCCCTTGCGTTACCCTTTCCTTGCCTTGCCGTGCATTGCCTAGACGTGCGGTGTTGTGCATTAGCCTTGCCTTTCCTCACCGTGCCTTCCCTTGCGTTACCCTTTCCTTGCCTTGCCGTGCATTGCCTAGCCTTGCGTTGTCGTGCCTTAGCCTTGTCTCGCCTGACCGTGCCGTGCCTTGCGTTACCCTTTCCTTGCCTTGCCGTGCATTGCCTAGCTTGCGTTGTCGTTCCTTAGCATTATTTCCCCTTGCCGTGCCGTTCCTTCCCTTACCCTTAACTTGCCTTGCTTTCCCTTGCCTTCCTTGCCTTCCGTTGCTCTTTGCTTACCTTCCGTGCATTGCCTAGCCTTGCGTTGTCGTGACTTAGCCTTGCCTCGCCTGACCGTGACTTCCCTTGCGTTACCCTTTCCTTGCCTTGCCGTGCATTGCCTAGACGTGCGTTGTTGTGCATTAGCCTTGCCTTTCCTCACCGTGCCTTCCCTTGCGTTACCCTTTCCTTGCCTTGCCGTGCATTGCCTAGCCTTGCGTTGTCGTGCCTTAACCTTGTCTCGCCTGACCCTCCCTTGCCTTGCGTTACCCTTTCCTTGCCTTGCCGTGCATTGCCTAGCTTGCGTTGTCGTGCCTTAGCCTTGTTTCCCCTTGCAGTGCCGTGCCATTTGTTACACTTGCCTTGCCTTGCTTTCCCTTGCCTTCCATTCCTTCCGTTACTCGTTCCTTGCCTAGCCGTGCACTGCCTAGCCTTGCATTGTCGTGCATTAGCCTTGACTTGCCTCACCGTGCCTTGCCTTGCGTTACCCTTTCCTTGCCTTGCCGTCCATTGCCTAGCCCTGCGTTGTTGTGCATTAGCCTTGCCTTGCCTCACCGTGCCTTCCCTTACGTTACCCTTTCCTTGCCTTGCCGTGCATTGCCTAGCTTGCGTTGTCGTGTCTTACCCTTTTTTCCCCTTGCCGTGCCGTGCCTTTTTTTCACTTGCCTTGCATTGCTTTGCCTTGCCTTCCTTTCCTTCTGTTACGCTTTCCTTCCCTAGCCGTGCACTGCCAAGCCTTGCGTTGTCGTGCATTAGCCTTTCCTCGACTGACCGTGCCTTGCCTTGCGTTACACTTTCCTTGCCTTGCCGTGCATTGCCTAGCTTGCGTTGTCGTGCCTTAGCCTCGTTTCCCCTTGCCGTGCCGTGCCTTTTGTTTCACTTGCCTTGCATTGCTTTGCCTTGCCTTCCTTTCCTTCTGTTACGCTTTCCTTGCCTAGCCGTGCACTTCTAAGCCTTTCGTTGTCGTGCATTAGCCTTCCCTCGACTGACTGTGCCTGGCGTTGCGTTACCCTCTCCTTCCCTTGCCTTGCTTTGCCTAGCCGTGCGTTGTCGTGCATTAGCCTTGCCATGCCTCACCGTGCCTTGCCTTGCGTTACCCTTTCCTTGCCTTGCCGTGCTTTGCCTAGCCTTGCGTTGTCGTGCCTTAGCCTTGTTTCCCCTTGCCGTGCCGTTCCTTCCGTTACTCTTGCCTTGCCTTGCTTTCCCTTGCATTCCTTACATTCCGTTACTCTTTCCTTGCCTTGCCGTGCATTGCCTAGCCTTCCGTTGTCGTGCATTAGCCTTGCACTTCCTGACCGTGCCTTGCCTTGCGTTACCCTTTCCTTGCCTTGCCGTGCATTGCCTAGCTTGCGTTGTCGTGCCTTAGCCTTGTTTCCCCTTGCCGTGCCGTTCCTTCCCTTACCCTTAACTTGCCTTGCTTTCCCTTGCCTTCCTTGCCTTCCGTTGCTCTTTGCTTACCTTCCGTGCATTGCCTAGCCTTGCGTTGTCGTGACTTAGCCTTGCCTCGCCTGACCGTGACTTCCCTTGCGTTACCCTTTCCTTGCCTTGCCGTGCATTGCCTAGACGTGCGGTGTTGTGCATTAGCCTTGCCTTTCCTCACCGTGCCTTCCCTTGCGTTACCCTTTCCTTGCCTTGCCGTGCATTGCCTAGCCTTGCGTTGTCGTGCCTTAGCCTTGTCTCGCCTGACCCTGCCTTGCCTTGCGTTACCCTTTCCTTGCCTTGCCGTGCATTGCCTAGCTTGCGTTGTCGTGCCTTAGCCTTCTTTCCCCTTGCCGTGCCGTGCCTTTTGTTACACTTGCCTTGCCTTGCTTTGCCTTGCCTTCCATTCCTTCCGTTACTCGTTCCTTGCCTAGCCGTGCACTGCCTAGCCTTGCGTTGTCGTGCATTAGCCTTGCCTTGCCTGACCGTGCCTTGCCTTGCGTTACCCTTTCCTTGCCTTGCCGTGCTTTGCCCAGCTTGCGTTGTCGTGCCTTAGCCTTGTTTCCCCTTGCCGTGCCGTTCCTTCCCTTACTCTTGACTTGCCTTGCTTTCCCTTGCCTTCCTTGCCTTCCGTTACTCTTTGCTTACCATCCGTGCATTGCCTAGCCTTGCGTTGTCGTGCCTTAGCCTTGCCTCGCCTGACCGTGATTTCCCTTGCGTTACCCTTTCCTTGCCTTGCCGTGCATTGCCTAGCCGTGCGTTGTTGTGCATTAGCCTTGCCTTGCCTCACCGTGCCTTGCCTTACGTTACACTTTCCTTGCCTTGCCGTGCATTGCCTAGCTTGCGTTGTCGTGGCTTACCCTTGTTTCTCCTTGCCGTGCCGTGCCTTTTGTTTCACTTGCCTTGCATTGCTTTGCCTTGCCTTCCTTTCCTTCTGTTACTCTTTCCTTGCCTAGCCTTGCACTGCCAAGCCTTGCGTTGTCGTGCATTAGCCTTGCCTCGACTGACCGTGCCTTGCCTTGCGTTACCCTTTCCTTGCCTTGCCGTGCATTGCCTAGCTTGCGTTGTCGTGCCTTAGCCTTGTTTCCCCTTGCCGTGCCGTTCCTTCCGTTACTCTTGCCTTGCCTTGTTTCCCTTGCATTCCTTGCCTTCCGTTACTCTTTCCTTGCCTTACCGTGCATTGCCTAGCCTTGCGTTGTCGTGCATTAGCCTTGCCTTGTCTGACCGTGCCTTGCCTTGCGTTAGCCTTTCCTTGCCTTGCCGTGCATTGCCTAGCTTGCGTTGTCGTGCCTTACCCTTTTTTCCCCTTACCGTGCCGTGCCTTTTGTTTCACTTGCCTTGCATTGCTTTGCCTTGCCTTCCTTTCCTTCTGTTACGCTTTCCTTCCCTAGCCGTGCACTGCCAAGCCTTGCGTTGTCGTGCATTAGCCTTGCCTCGACTGACCGTGCCTTGCCTTGCGTTACACTTTCCTTGCTTTGCCGTGCATTGCCTAGCTTGCGTTGTCGTGCCTTAGCCTTGTTTCCCCTTGCCGTGCCGTGCCTTTTGTTTCACTTGCCTTGCATTGCTTTGCCTTGCCTTCCTTTCCTTCTGTTACGCTTTCCTTGCCTAGCCGTGCACTGCTAAGCCTTGCGTTATCGTGCATTAGCCTTCCCTCGACTGACCGTGCCTGGCCTTGCGTTACCCTCTCCTTCCCTTGCCTTGCTTTGCCTAGCCGTGCATTGTCGTGCATTAGCCTTGCCATGCCGCACCGTGCCTTGCCTTGCGTTACCCTTTCCTTGCCTTGCCGTGCTTTGCCTAGCCTTGCGTTGTCGTGCCTTAGCCTTGTTTCCCCATGCCGTGCCGTTCCTTCCGTTACTCTTGCCTTGCCTTGCTTTCCCTTGCATTCCTTACATTCCGTTACTCTTTCCTTGCCTTGCCGTGCATGGCCAAGCCTTCCGTTGTCGTGCATTAGCCTTGCATTTCCTGACCGTGCCTTGCCTTGCGTTACCCTTTCCTTGCCTTGCCGTGCATTGCCTAGCTTGCGTTGTCGTGCCTTAGCCTTGTTTCCCCTTGCCGTGCCGTTCCTTCTGTTACTCTTGCCTTGCCTTGCTTTCCCTTGCATTCCTTACATTCCGTTACTCTTTCCTTGCCTTGCCATACATTGCCTAGCCTTGCGTTGTCGTGCCTTAGCCTTGCCTCGCCTGACCATGACTTCCCTTGCGTTACCCTTTCCTTGCCTTGCCGTGCATTGCCTAGACGTGCGTTGTTGTGCATTAGCCTTGCCTTTCCTCACCGTGCCTTGCCTTGCGTTACCCTTTCCTTGCCTTGCCGTGCATTGCCAAGCCTTGCGTTGTCGTGCCTTAGCCTTGTCTCGCCTGACCCTGCCTTGCCTTGCGTTACCCTTTCCTTGCCTTGCCGTGCATTGCCTAGCTTGCGTTGTCGTGCCTTAGCCTTGTTTCCCCTTGCCGTGCCGTGCCTTTTGTTACACTTGCCTTGCCTTGCTTTGCCTTGCCTTCCATTCCTTCCGTTACTCGTTCCTTGCCTAGCCGTGCACTGCCTACCCTTGCGTTGTCGTGCATTAGCCTTGCCTTGCCTGACCGTGCCTTGCCTTGCGTTACCCTTTCCTTGTCTTGCCGTGCATAGCCTAGCTTGCGTTGTCATGCGTAGCCCTGTTTCCCCTTGCCGTGCCGTTCCTTCCCTTACCCTTAACTTGCCTTGCTTTCCCTTGCCTTCCTTGCCTTCCGTTACTCTTTGCTTGCCTTCCGTGCACTGCCTAGCCTTGCGTTTTCGTGCCTTAACCTTGACTTGCCTCACCGTGCCTTGCCTTTCGTTACCCTTTCCTTGCCTGGCCGTGCATTGCCTAGCCGTGCGTAGCCGTGCCTTAGCCTTGTTTCCCCTTGCCGAGCCGTTCCTTCCGTTAACCTTGCCTTGCCTTGCTTTCCCTTGCCTTCCTTCCGTTCCGTTACTCCTTGCTTGCCTTACCTGCATTGCCTAGCCTTGCGTTGTCATGCCGTAGCCATGCCTCGCCTGACCGTGACTTCCCTTGCGTTACCCTTTCCTTGCCTTGCCGTCCATTGCCTAGCCGTGCGTTGTTGTGCATTAGCCTTGCCTTGCCTCACCGTGCCTTCCCTTACGTTACCCTTTCCTTGCCTTGCCGTGCATTGCCTAGCTTGCGTTGTCGTGCCTTACCCTTTTTTCCCCTTGCCGTGCCGTGCCTTTTGTTTCACTTGCCTTGCATTGCTTTGCCTTGCCTTCCTTTCCTTCTGTTACGCTTTCCTTCCCTAGCCGTGCACTGCCAAGCCTTGCGTTGTCGTGCATTAGCCTTGCCTCGACTGACCGTGCCTTGCCTTGCGTTACCCTTTCCTTGCCTTGCCGTGCATTGCCTAGCTTGCGTTGTCGTGCCTTAGCCTTGTTTCCCCTTGCCGTGCCGTTCCTTCCCTTACCCTTAACTTGCCTTGCTTTCCCTTGCCTTCCTTGCCTTCCGTTGCTCTTTGCTTACCTTCCGTGCATTGCCTAGCCTTGCGTTGTCGTGACTTAGCCTTGCCTCGCCTGACCGTGACTTCCCTTGCGTTACCCTTTCCTTGCCTTGCCGTGCATTGCCTAGACGTGCGGTGTTGTGCATTAGCCTTGCCTTTCCTCACCGTGCCTTCCCTTGCGTTACCCTTTCCTTGCCTTGCCGTGCATTGCCTAGCCTTGCGTTGTCGTGCCTTAGCCTTGTCTCGCCTGACCCTGCCTTGCCTTGCGTTACCCTTTCCTTGCCTTGCCGTGCATTGCCTAGCTTGCGTTGTCGTGCCTTAGCCTTGTTTCCCCTTGCCGTGCCGTGCCTTTTGTTACACTTGCCTTGCCTTGCTTTGCCTTGCCTTCCATTCCTTCCGTTACTCGTTCCTTGCCTAGCCGTGCACTGCCTAGCCTTGCGTTGTCGTGCATTAGCCTTGCCTTGCCTGACCGTGCCTTGCCTTGCGTTACCCTTTCCTTGCCTTGCCGTGCTTTGCCCAGCTTGCGTTGTCGTGCCTTAGCCTTGTTTCCCCTTGCCGTGCCGTTCCTTCCCTTACTCTTGACTTGCCTTGCTTTCCCTTGCCTTCCTTGCTTTCCGTTACTCTTTGCTTACCTTCTGTGCATTGCCTAGCCTTGCGTTGTCGTGCCGTAGCCTTGCCTCGCTGACCGTGCCTTCCCTTGCGTTACCCTTTCCTTGCCTTGCCGTCCATTGCCTAGCCGTGCGTTGTTGTGCATTAGCCTTGCCTTGCCTCACCGTGCCTTGCCTTACGTTACCCTTTCCTTGCCTTGCCGTGCATTGCCTAGCTTGCGTTGTCGTGCCTTACCCTTGTTTCTCCTTGCCGTGCCGTGCCTTTTGTTTCACTTGCCTTGCATTGCTTTGCCTTGCCTTCCTTTCCTTCTGTTACTCTTTCCTTGCCTAGCCTTGCACTGCCAAGCCTTGCGTTGTCGTGCATTAGCCTTGCCTCGACTGACCGTGCCTTGCCTTGCGTTACCCTTTCCTTGCCTTGCCGTGCATTGCCTAGCTTGCGTTGTCGTGCCTTAGCCTTGTTTCCCCTTGCCGTGCCGAGCCGTTTGTTACACTTGCCTTGCCTTGCTTTGCCTTGCCTTCCTATCCTTCCTTTACTCTTTCCTTTCCTAGCCGTGCACTGCCTAGCCTTGCGTTGTCGTGCATTAGCCTTGCCTCGCCTGACAGTGCCTTGCCTTGCGTTACCCTTTCCTTGCCTTGCCGTGCATTGCCTAGCTTGCGTTGTCGTGCCTTAGCCTTGTTTCCCCTTGCCGTGCCGTTCCTTCCGTTACTCTTGCCTTGCCTTGTTTCCCTTGCATTCCTTGCCTTCCGTTACTCTTTCCTTGCCTTACCGTGCATTGCCTAGCCTTGCGTTGTCGTGCATTAGCCTTGCCTTGTCTGACCGTGCCTTGCCTTGCGTTAGCCTTTCCTTGCCTTGCCGTGCATTGCCTAGCTTGCGTTGTCGTGCCTTACCCTTTTTTCCCCTTACCGTGCCGTGCCTTTTGTTTCACTTGCCTTGCATTGCTTTGCCTTGCCTTCCTTTCCTTCTGTTACGCTTTCCTTCCCTAGCCGTGCACTGCCAAGCCTTGCGTTGTCGTGCATTAGCCTTGCCTCGACTGACCGTGCCTTGCCTTGCGTTACACTTTCCTTGCTTTGCCGTGCATTGCCTAGCTTGCGTTGTCGTGCCTTAGCCTTGTTTCCCCTTGCCGTGCCGTGCCTTTTGTTTCACTTGCCTTGCATTGCTTTGCCTTGCCTTCCTTTCCTTCTGTTACGCTTTCCTTGCCTAGCCGTGCACTGCTAAGCCTTGCGTTATCGTGCATTAGCCTTCCCTCGACTGACCGTGCCTGGCCTTGCGTTACCCTCTCCTTCCCTTGCCTTGCTTTGCCTAGCCGTGCATTGTCGTGCATTAGCCTTGCCATGCCGCACCGTGCCTTGCCTTGCGTTACCCTTTCCTTGCCTTGCCGTGCTTTGCCTAGCCTTGCGTTGTCGTGCCTTAGCCTTGTTTCCCCATGCCGTGCAGTTCCTTCCGTTACTCTTGCCTTGCCTTGCTTTCCCTTGCATTCCTTACATTCCGTTACTCTTTCCTTGCCTTGCCGTGCATGGCCAAGCCTTCCGTTGTCGTGCATTAGCCTTGCATTTCCTGACCGTGCCTTGCCTTGCGTTACCCTTTCCTTGCCTTGCCGTGCATTGCCTAGCTTGCGTTGTCGTGCCTTAGCCTTGTTTCCCCTTGCCGTGCCGTTCCTTCTGTTACTCTTGCCTTGCCTTGCTTTCCCTTGCATTCCTTACATTCCGTTACTCTTTCCTTGCCTTGCCATGCATTGCCTAGCCTTGCGTTGTCGTGCCTTAGCCTTGCCTCGCCTGACCGTGACTTCCCTTGCGTTACCCTTTCCTTGCCTTGCCGTGCATTGCCTAGACGTGCGTTGTTGTGCATTAGCCTTGCCTTTCCTCACCGTGCCTTGCCTTGCGTTACCCTTTCCTTGCCTTGCCGTGCATTGCCTAGCCTTGCGTTGTCGTGCCTTAGCCTTGTCTCGCCTGACCCTGCCTTGCCTTGCGTTACCCTTTCCTTGCCTTGCCGTGCATTGCCTAGCTTGCGTTGTCGTGCCTTAGCCTTGTTTCCCCTTGCCGTGCCGTGCCTTTTGTTACACTTGCCTTGCCTTGCTTTGCCTTGCCTTCCTTTCCTTCCGTTACTCTTTCCTTGCCTAGCCGTGCACTGCCTACCCTTGCGTTGTCGTGCATTAGCCTTGCCTCGCCTGACCGTGCCTTGCCTTGCGTTACCCTTTCCTTGTCTTGCCGTGCATAGCCTAGCTTGCGTTGTCATGCCTTAGCCCTGTTTCCCCTTGCCGTGCCGTTCCTTCCCTTACCCTTAACTTGCCTTGCTTTCCCTTGCCTTCCTTGCCTTCCGTTACTCTTTGCTTGCCTTCCGTGCACTGCCTAGCCTTGCGTTTTCGTGCCTTAACCTTGACTTGCCTCACCGTGCCTTGCCTTTCGTTACCCTTTCCTTGCCTGGCCGTGCATTGCCTAGCCGTGCGTAGCCGTGCCTTAGCCTTGTTTCCCCTTGCCGAGCCGTTCCTTCCGTTAACCTTGCCTTGCCTTGCTTTCCCTTGCCTTCCTTCCGTTCCGTTACTCCTTGCCTTGCCGTGCATTGCCTAGCCTTGCGTTGTCATGCCGTAGCCATGCCTCGCCTGACCGTGACTTGCCTTGCGTTACCCGTTCCTTGCCTTGCCGTGCATTGCCTAGACGTGCGTTGTTGTGCATTAGCCTTGCCTTGCCTCACCGTGCCTTCCCTTACGTTACCCTTTCCTTGCCTTGCCGTGCATTGCCTAGCTTGCGTTGTCGTGCCTTACCCTTTTTTCCCCTTGCCGTGCCGTGCCTTTTGTTTCACTTGCCTTGCATTGTTTTGCCTTGCCTTCCTTTCCTTCTGTTACGCTTTCCTTCCCTAGCCGTGCACTGCCAAGCCTTGCGTTATCGTGCATTAGCCTTGCCTCGACTCACCGTGCCTTGCCTTGCGTTACCCTTTCCTTGCCTTGCCGTGCATTGCCTAGCTTGCGTTGTCGTGCCTTAGCCTTGTTTCCCCTTGCCGTACCGTGCCTTTTGTTTCACTTGCCTTGCATTGCTTTGCCTTGCCTTCATTTCCTTCTGTTACGCTTTCCTTGCCTAGCCGTGCACTTCTAAGCCTTTCGTTGTCGTGCATTAGCCTTCCCTCGTCTGACCGTGCCTGGCCTTGCTTTACCCTCTCCTTCCCTTGCCTTTCTTTGCCTAGCCGTGCGTTGTCGTGCATTAGCCTTGCCTTGCCTCACCGTGCCTTGCCTTGCGTTACCCTTTCCTTGCCTTGCCGTGCTTTGCCTAGCCTTGCGTTGTCGTGCCTTAGCCTTGTTTCCCCTTGCCGTGCCGTTCCTTCCCTTACCCTTAACTTGCCTTGCTTTCCCTTGCCTTCCTTGCCTTCCGTTGCTCTTTGCTTACCTTCCGTGCATTGCCTAGCCTTGCGTTGTCGTGACTTAGCCTTGCCTCGCCTGACCGTGACTTCCCTTGCGTTACCCTTTCCTTCCCTTGCCGTGCATTGCCTAGACGTGCGGTGTTGTGCATTAGCCTTGCCTTTCCTCACCGTGCCTTCCCTTGCGTTACCCTTTCCTTGCCTTGCCGTGCATTGCCTAGCCTTGCGTTGTCGTGCCTTAGCCTTGTCTCGCCTGACCGTGCCTTGCCTTGCGTTACCCTTTCCTTGCCTTGCCGTGCATTGCCTGGCTTGCGTTGTCGTGTCTTAGCCTTGTTTCCCCTTGCCGTGCCGTGCCTTTTGTTACACTTGCCTTGCCTTGCTTTGCCTTGCCTTCCATTCCTTCCGTTACTCGTTCCTTGCCTAGCCGTGCACTGCCTAGCCTTGCGTTGTCGTGCATTAGCCTTGCCTTGCCTGACCGTGCCTTGCCTTGCGTTACCCTTTCCTTGCCTTGCCGTGCTTTGCCCAGCTTGCGTTGTCCTGCCTTAGCCTTGTTTCCCCTTGCCGTGCCGTTCCTTCCCTTACTCTTGACTTGCCTTGCTTTCCCTTGCCTTCCTTGCCTTCCGTTACTCTTTGCTTACCATCCGTGCATTGCCTAGCCTTGCGTTGCCGTGCCGTAGCCTTGCCTCCCCTGACCGTGACTTCCCTTGCGTTACCCTTTCCTTGCCTTGCCGTCCATTGCCTAGCCGTGCGTTGTTGTGCATTAGCCTTGCCTTGCCTCACCGTGCCTTGCCTTACGTTACCCTTTCCTTGCCTTGCCGTGCATTGCCTAGCTTGCGTTGTCGTGCCTTACCCTTGTTTCTCCTTGCCGTGCCGTGCCTTTTGTTTCACTTGCCTTGCATTGCTTTGCCTTGCCTTCCTTTCCTTCTGTTACTCTTTCCTTGCCTAGCCTTGCACTGCCAAGCCTTGCGTTGTCGTGCATTAGCCTTGCCTCGACTGACCGTGCCTTGCCTTGCGTTACCCTTTCCTTGCCTTGCCGTGCATTGCCTAGCTTGCGTTGTCGCGCCTTAGCCTTGTTTCCCCTTGCCGTGCCGAGCCGCTTGTTACACTTGCCTTGCCTTGCTTTGCCTTGCCTTCCTATCCTTCCGTTACTCTTTCCTTGCCTAGCCGTGCACTGCCTAGCCTTGCGTTGTCGTGCATTAGCCTTACCTCGCCTGATCGTGCCTTGCCTTGCGTTACCCTTTCCTTGCCTTGCCGTGCATTGCCTAGCTTGCGTTGTCGTGCCTTAGCCTTGTTTCCCCTTGCCGTGCCGTTCCTTCCCTTACCCTTGCCTTGCCTTGCTTTCCCTTGCCTTCCTTGCCTTCCGTTACTCTTTGCTTGCCTTCCGTGCATTGCCTAGCCTTGCGTTTTCGTGCCTTAGCCTTGCCTTGCCTCACCGTGCCTTGCCTTGCGTTACCCTTTCCTTGCCTTGCCGTGCATTGCCTAGCTTGCGTTGTCGTGCCTTAGCCTTGTTTCCCCTTGCCGTGCCGTTCCTTCCGTTACACTTGCCTTGCCTTGCTTTCCCTTGCCTTCCTTTCCTTCCGTTACTCTTTCCTTGCCTTACCGTGCATTGCCTAGCCTTGCGTTGTCGTGCATTAGCCTTGCCTTGCCTGACCGTGCCTTGCCTTGCGTTACCCTTTCCTTGCCTGCCGTGCATTGCATAGCTTGCGTTGTCGTGCCTTACCCTTTTTTCCCCATACCGTGCCGTGCCTTTTGTTTCACTTGCCTTGCATTGCTTTGCCTTGCCTTCCTTTCCTTCTCTTACGCTTTCCTTCCCTAGCCGTGCACTGCCAAGCCTTGCGTTGTCGTCCATTAGTCTTGCCTCGACTGACCGTGCCTTGCCTTGCGTTACACTTTCCTTGATTTGCCGTGCATTGCCTAGCTTGCGTTGTCGTGCCTTAGCCTTGTTTCCCCTTGCCGTGCCGTGCCTTTTGTTTCACTTGCCTTGCATTGCTTTGCCTTGCCTTCCTTTCCTTCTGTTACGCTTTCCTTGCCTAGCCGTGCACTGCTAAGCCTTGCGTTGTCGTGCATTAGCCTTCCCTCGACTGACCGTGCCTGGCCTTGCGTTACCCTCTCCTTCCCTTGCCTTGCTTTGCCTAGCCGTGCGTTGTCGTGCATTAGCCTTGCCTTGCCTCACCGTGCCTTGCCTTGCGTTACCCTTTCCTTGCCTTGCCGTGCATTGCCTAGCTTGCGTTGTCGTGCCTTAGCCTTGTTTCCCATTGCCGTGCCGTTCCTTCCGTTACTCTTGCCTTGCCTTGCTTTCCCTTGCATTCCTTACATTCCGTTACTCTTTCCTTGCCTTGCCGTGCATGGCCTAGCCTTCCGTTGTCGTGCATTAGCCTTGCATTTCCTGACCGTGCCTTGCCTTGCGTTACCCTTTCCTTGCCTTGCCGTGCATTGCCTAGCTTGCGTTGTCGTGCCTTAGCCTTGTTTCCCCTTGCCGTGCCGTTCCTTCTGTTACTCTTGCCTTGCCTTGCTTTCCCTTGCATTCCTTACATTCCGTTACTCTTTCCTTGCCTTGCCATGCATTGCCTAGCCTTGCGTTGTCGTGCCTTAGCCTTGCCTCGCCTGACCGTGACTTCCCTTGCGTTACCCTTTCCTTGCCTTGCCGTGCATTGCCTAGCTTGCGTTGTCGTGCCTTAACCTTGTTTCCCCTTGCCGTGCCGTGCCTTTTGTTTCACTTGCCTTGCATTGCTTTGCCTTGCCTTCCTTTCCTTATGTTACGCTTTCCTTGCCTAGCCGTGCACTGCTAAGCCTTGCGTTGTCGTGCATTAGCCTTGCCTCGACTGACCGTGCCTTGCCTTGCGTTACCCTCTCCTTCCCTTGCCTTGCTTTGCCTAGCCGTGCGTTGTCGTGCATTAGCCTTGCCATGCCTCACCGTGCCTTGCCTTGCGTTACCCTTTCCTTGCCTTGCCGTGCATTGCCTAGCTTGCGTTGTCGTGCCTTAGCCTTGTTTCCCCTTGCCGTGCCGTGCCTTTTGTTTCACTTGCCTTGCATTGCTTTGCCTTGCCTTCCTTTCCTTCTGTTACGCTTTCCTTGCCTAGCCGTGCACTGCCAAGCCTTGCGTTGTCGTGCATTAGCCTTCCCTCCACTGACCGTGCCTGGCCTTGCGTTACCCTTTCCTTGCCTTGCCGTGCTTTGCCTAGCCGTGCGTTGTCGTGCATTAGCCTTGCCTTGCCTCACCGTGCCTTGCCTTGCGTTACCCTTTCCTTGCCTTGCCGTGCTTTGCCTAGCCTTGCGTTGTCGTGCCTTAGCCTTGTTTCCCCTTGCCGTGCCGTTCCTTCCGTTACTCTTGCCTTGCCTTGCTTTCCATTGCATTCCTTACATTCCGTTACTCTTTCCTTGCCTTGCCGTGCATTGCCTAGCCTTCCGTTGTCGTGCATAGCCTTGCATTTCCTGACCGTGCCTTGCCTTGCGTTACCCTTTCCTTGCCTTGCCGTGCATTGCCTAGCTTGCGTTGTCGTGCCTTAGCCTTGTTTCCCCTTGCAGTGCCGTTCCTTACCTTACCCTTAACTTGCCTTGCTTTCCCTTGCCTTCCTTGCCTTCCGATACTCTTTGCTTACCTTCCGTGCATTGCCTAGCCTTGCGTTGTCGTGCCTTAGCCTTGCCTCGCCTGACAGAGCCTTGCCTTGCGTTACCCTTTCCTTGCCTTGCCGTGCATTGCCTAGCCTTGCGTTGTCGTGCATTAGCCTTGCCTTGCCTGACCGTGCCTTGCCTTGCGTTACCCTTTCCTTGCCTAGCCGTGCATAGCCTAGCTTGCGTTGTCATGCCTTAGCCCTGTTTCCCCTTGCCGTGCTGTTCCCTCCCTCACCCTTAACTTGCCTTGCTTTCCCTTGCCTTCCTTGCCTTCCGTTACTCTTTGCTTGCCTTCCGTGCACTGCCTAGCCTTGCGTTTTCGTGCCTTAACCTTGACTTGCCTCACCGTGCCTTGCCTTTCGTTACCCTTTCCTTGCCTGGCCGTGCATTGCCTAGCCGTGCGTAGCCGTGCCTTAGCCTTGTTTCCCCTTGCCGAGCCGTTCCTTCCGTTAACCTTGCCTTGCCTTGCTTTCCCTTGCCTTCCTTCCGTTCCGTTACTCCTTGCTTGCCTTACCTGCATTGCCTAGCCTTGCGTTGTCGTGCCTTAGCCTTGCCTCGCCTGACCGTGACTTCACTTGCGTTACCCTTTCCTTGCCTTGCCGTGCATTGCCTAGCCGTGCGTTGTTGTGCATTAGCCTTGCCTTGCCTCACCGTGCCTTGCCTTGCGTTACCCTTTCCTTGCCTTGCCGTGCATTGCCTAGCTTGCGTTGTCGTGCCTTAACCTTGTTTCCCCTTGCCGTGCCGTGCCTTTTGTTTCACTTGCCTTGCATTGCTTTGCCTTGCGTTCCTTTCCTTCTGTTACTCGTTCCTTGCCTAGCCGTGCACTGCCAAGCCTTGCGTTGTCGTGCATTAGCCTTGCCTCGACTGACCCTGCCTTGCCTTGCGTTACCCTTTCCTTGCCTTGCCGTGCATTGCCTAGCTTGCGTTGTCGTGCCTTAGCCTTGTTTCCCCTTGCCGTGCCGTGCCTTTTGTTTCACTTGCCTTGCATTGCTTTGCCTTGCCTTCCTTTCCTTCTGTTACGCTTTCCTTGCCTAGCCGTGCACTGCTAAGCCTTGCGTTGTCGTGCATTAGCCTTCCCTCGACTGACCGTGCCTGGCCTTGCGTTACCCTCTCCTTCCCTTGCCTTGCTTTGCCTAGCCGTGCGTTGTCGTGCATTAGCCTTGCCATGCCGCACCGTGCCTTGCCTTGTGTTACCCTTTCCTTGCCTTGCCGTGCATTGCCTAGCCTTGCGTTGTCGTGCCTTAGCCTTGTTTCCCCTTGCCGTGCCGTTCCTTCCGTTACTCTTGCCTTGCCTTGCTTTCCCTTGCATTCCTTACATTCCGTTACTCTTTCCTTGCCTTGCCGTGCATTGCCTAGCCTTGCGTTGTCGTGCATTAGCCTTGCCTTGCCTGACCGTGCCTTGCCTTGCGTTACCCTTTCCTTGCCTTGCCGTGCATTGCCTAGCTTGCGTTGTCGTGCCTTAGCCTTGTTTCCCCTTGCCGTGCCGTTCCTTCTGTTACTCTTGCCTTGCCTTGCTTTCCCTTGCATTCCTTACATTCCGTTACTCTTTCCTTGCCTTGCCATGCATTGCCTAGCCTTGCGTTGTCGTGCCTTAGCCTTGCCTCGCCTGACCGTGCCTTCCCTTGCGTTACCCTTTCCTTGCCTTGCCGTGCATTGCCTAGCTTGCGTTGTCGTGCCTTACCCTTTTTCCCCTTGCCGTGCCGTGCCTTTTGTTTCACTTGCCTTGCATTGCTTTGCCTTGCCTTCCTTTCCTTCTGTTACGCTTTCCTTGCCTAGCCGTGCACTGCTAAGCCTTGCGTTGTCGTGCATTAGCCTTGCCTTGCTTTGCCTAGCCGTGCGTTGTCGTGCATTAGCCTTGCCATGCCTCACCGTGCCTTGCCTTGCGTTACCCTTTCCTTGCCTTGCCGTGCATTGCCTAGCTTGCGTTGTCGTGCCTTAGCCTTGTTTCCCCTTGCCGTGCCGTGCCTTTTGTTTCACTTGCCTTGCATTGCTTTGCCTTGCCTTCCTTTCCTTCTGTTACGCTTTCCTTGCCTAGCCGTGCACTGCCAAGCC
Organism: Macrotis lagotis; assembly: GCF_037893015.1. Taxonomy (NCBI): domain Eukaryota; kingdom Metazoa; phylum Chordata; class Mammalia; order Peramelemorphia; family Peramelidae; genus Macrotis; species Macrotis lagotis. Next base: position 222,915 of record NW_027422077.1, read on the forward strand.
TTGCGTTTTCGTGCATTAGCCTTCCCTCGACTGACCGTGCCTGGCGTTGCGTTACCCTCTCCTTCCCTTGCCTTGCTTTGCCTAGCCGTGCGTTGTCGTGCATTAGCCTTGCCTTGCCTCACCGTGCCTTGCCTTGCGTTACCCTTTCCTTGCCTTGCCGTGCTTTGCCTAGCCTTGCGTTGTCGTGCCTTAGCCTTGTTTCCCCTTGCCGTGCCGTTCCTTCCGTTACTCTTGCCTTGCCTTGCTTTCCCTTGCATTCCTTACATTCCGTTACTCTTTCCTTGCCTTGCCGTGCATTGCCTAGCCTTCCGTTGTCGTGCATTAGCCTTGCATTTCCTGACCGTGCCTTGCCTTGCGTTACCCTTTCCTTGCCTTGCCGTGCATTGCCTAGCTTGCGTTGTCGTGCCTTAGCCTTGTTTCCCCTTGCAGTGCCGTTCCTTACCTTACCCTTAACTTGCCTTGCTTTCCCTTGCCTTCCTTGCCTTCCGATACTCTTTGCTTACCTTCCGTGCATTGCCTAGCCTTGCGTTGTCGTGCCTTAGCCTTGCCTCGCCTGACAGAGCCTTGCCTTGCGTTACCATTTCCTTGCCTTGCCCTGCATTGCCTAGCCTTGCGTTGTCGTGCCTTAGCCTTGCCTCGCCTGACCGTGCCTTGCCTTGCGTTACCCTTTCCTTGCCTTGCCGTGCATAGCCTAGCTTGCGTTGTCATGCCTTAGCCCTGTTTCCCCTTGCCGTGCCGTTCCTTCCCTTACCCTTAACTTGCCTTGCTTTCCCTTGCCTTCCTTGCCTTCCGTTACTCTTTGCTTGCCTTCCGTGCACTGCCTAGCCTTGCGTTTTCGTGCCTTAACCTTGACTTGCCTCACCGTGCCTTGCCTTTCGTTACCCTTTCCTTGCCTTGCCGTGCATTGCCTAACCGTGCGTTGTCGTGCCTTAGCCTTGTTTCCCCTTGCCGTGTCTTTCCTTCCGTTAACCTTGCCTTCCCTTGCTTTCCCTTGCCTTCCTTCCGTTCCGTTACTCCTTGCTTGCCTTACCTGCATTGCCTAGCCTTGCGTTGTCGTGCCTTAGCCTTGCCTCGCCCGACCGTGACTTCACTTGCGTTACCCTTTCCTTGCCTTGCCGTGCATTGCTTAGCCGTGCGTTGTTGTGCATTAGCCTTGCCTTGCCTCACCGTGCCTTGCCTTGCGTTAGCCTTTCCTTGCCTTGCCGTGCATTGCCTAGCTTGCGTTGTCGTGCCTTACCCTTGTTTCCCCTTGCCGTGCCGTGCCTTTTGTTTCACTTGCCTTGCATTGCTTTGCCTTGCCTTCCATTCCTTCCGTTACTCGTTCCGTGCCTAGCCGTGCACTGCCTAGCCTTGCGTTGTCGTGCATTAGCCTTGCCTTGCCTGACCGTGCCTTGCCTTGCGTTACCCTTTCCTTGCCTTGCCGTGCTTTGCCTAGCTTGCGTTGTCGTGCCTTAGCCTTGTTTCCCCTTGCCGTGCCGTGCCTTTTGTTTCACTTGCCTTGCCTTGCTTTGCCTTGCCTTCCTTTCCTTCCGTTACTCTTTCCTTGCCTAGCCGTGCACTGCCTAGCCTTGCGTTGTCGTGCATTAGCCTTGCCTTGCCTGACCGTGCCTTGCCTTGCGTTACCCTTTCCTTGCCTTCCCGTGCTTTGCCTAGCTTGCGTTTTCGTGCCTTAGCCTTGTTTCCCCTTGCCGAGCCGTTCCTTCCGTTAACCTTGCCTTGCCTTGCTTTCCCTTGCCTTCCTTCCGTTCCGTTACTCCTTGCTTGCCTTACCTGCATTGCCTAGCCTTGCGTTGTCGTGCATTAGCCTTGCCTCGCCTGACCGTGACTTCCCTTGCGTTACCCTTTCCTTGCCTTGCCGTGCATTGCCTAGCCGTGCGTTGTTGTGCATTAGCCTTGCCTTGCCTCACCGTGCCTTGACTTGCGTTACCCTTTCCTTGCCTTGCCGTGCATTGCCTAGCTTGCGTTGTCGTGCCTTACCCTTGTTTCCCCTTGCCGTGCCGTGCCTTTTGTTTCACTTGCCTTGCATTGCTTTGCCTTGCGTTCCTTTCCTTCTGTTACTCGTTCCTTGCCTAGCCGTGCACTGCCAAGCCTTGCGTTGTCGTGCATTAGCCTTGCCTCGACTGACCCTGCCTTGCCTTGCGTTACCCTTTCCTTGCCTTGCCGTGCATTGCCTAGCTTGCGTTGTCGTGCCTTAGCCTTGTTTCCCCTTGCCGTGCCGTGCCTTTTGGTTCACTTGCCTTGCCTTGCTTTGCCTTGCCTTTCATTCCTTCCGTTACTCGTTCCTTGCCTAGCCGTGCACTGCCTAGCCTTGCGTTGTCGTGCATTAGCCTTGCCTTGCCTGACCGTGCCTTGCCTTGCGTTACCCTTTCCTTGCCTTGCCGTGCTTTTCCTAGCTTTCGTTTTCGTGCCTTAGCCTTGTTTCCCCTTGCCGTGCCGTTCCTTCCCTTACTCTTAACTTACCTTGCTTTCCCTTGCCTTCCTTGCCTTCCGTTACTCTTTGCTTACCTTCCGTGCATTGCCTAGCCTTGCGTTGTCGTGCCTTAGCCTTGCCTCGCTTGACCGTGCCTTGCCTTGCGTTACCCTCTCCTTCCCTTGCCTTGCTTTGCCTAGCCGTGCGTTGTCGTGCATTAGCCTTGCCTTGCCTTACCGTGCCTTGCCTTGCGTTGCCCTTTCCTTGCCTTGCCGTGCATTGCCTAGCCTTGCGTTGTGGTGCCTTAGCCTTGTTTCCCCTTGCCGTGCCGTTCCTTCCGTTACCCTTGCCTAGCCTTGCTTTCCCTTGCCTTCCTTGCATTCCGTTACTCTTTCCTTGCCTTGCCGTGCATTGCCTAGCCGTGCGTTGTCGTGCATTAGCCTTGCCTTTCCTCACCGTGCCTTGCCTTGCGTTATCCTTTCCTTGCCTTGCCGTGCATTGCCTAGCCTTGCGTTGTCGTGCCTTAGCCTTGTCTCGCCTGACCCTGCCTTGCCTTGCGTTACCCTTTCCTTGCCTTGCCGTGCATTGCCTAGCTTGCGTTGTCGTGCCTTAGCCTTGTTTCCCCTTGCCGTGCCGTGCCTTTTGTTACACTTGCCTTGCCTTGCTTTGCCTTGCCTTCCATTCCTTCCGTTACTCGTTCCTTGCCTAGCCGTGCACTGCCTAGCCTTGCGTTGTCGTGCATTAGCCTTGCCTTGCCTGACCGTGCCTTGCCTTGCGTTACCCTTTCCTTGCCTTTCCGTGCTTTGCCCAGCTTGCGTTGTCGTGCCTTAGCCTTGTTTCCCCTTGCCGTGCCGTTCCTTCCCTTACTCTTGACTTGCCTTGCTTTCCCTTGCCTTCCTTGCCTTCCGTTACTCTTTGCTTACCATCCGTGCATTGCCTAGCCTTGCGTTGTCGTGCCGTAGCCATGCCTCGCCTGACCGTGACTTCCCTTGCGTTACCCTTTCCTTGCCTTGCCGTCCATTGCCTAGCCGTGCGTTGTTGTGCATTAGCCTTGCCTTGCCTCACCGTGCCTTCCCTTGCGTTACCCTTTCCTTGCCTTGCCGTGCATTGCCTAGCCTTGCGTTGTCGTGCCTTAGCCTTTTGTTTCACTTGCCTTGCATTGCTTTGCCTTGCCTTCCTTTCCTTCTGTTACGCTTTCCTTCCCTAGAGGTGCACTGCCAAGCCTTGCGTTGTCGTGCATTACCCTTGCCTCGACTGACCGTGCCTTGCCTTGCGTTACCCTTTCCTTGCCTTGCCGTGCATTGCCTAGCTTGCGTTGTCGTGCCTTAGCCTTGTTTCCCCTTGCCGTGCCGCGCCTTTTGTTTCACTTGCCTTGCATTGCTTTGCCTTGCCTTCCTTTCCCTCTGTTACGCTTTCCTTGCCTAGCCGTGCACTGCTAAGCCTTGCGTTGTCGTGCCTTAGCCTTGCCTCGACTGACCGTGCCTAGCCTTGCGTTACCCTCTCCTTCCCTTGCCTTGCTTTGCCTAGCCGTGCGTTGTCGTGCATTAGCCTTGCCATGCCTCACCGTGCCTTGCCTTGAGTTACCCTTTCCTTGCCTTGCCGTGCTTTGCCTAGCCTTGCGCTGTCGTGCCTTAGCCTTGTTTCCCCTTGCCGTGCCGTTCCTTCCGTTACTCTTGCCTTGCCTTGCTTTCCCTTGCATTCCTTACATTCCGTTACTCTTTCCTTGCCTTGCCGTGCATTGCCTAGCCTTCCGTTGTCGTGCATTAGCCTTGCATTTCCTGACCGTGCCTTGCCTTGCGTTACCCTTTCCTTGCCTTGCCGTGCATTGCCTAGCTTGCGTTGTCGTGCCTTAGCCTTGTTTCCCCTTGCCGTGCCGTTCCTTCTGTTACTCTTGCCTTGCCTTGCTTTCCCTTGCATTCCTTACATTCCGTTACTCTTTCCTTGCCTTGCCGTGCATTGCCTAGCCTTGCGTTGTCGTGCCTTAGCCTTGCCTCGCCTGACCGTGACTTCCCTTGTGTTACCCTTTCCTTGCCTTGCCGTGCATTGCCTAGACGTGCGTTGTTGTGCATTAGCCTTGCCTTTCCTCACCGTGCCTTCCCTTGCGTTACCCTTTCCTTGCCTTGCCGTGCATTGCCTAGCCTTGCGTTGTCGTGCCTTAGCCTTGTCTCGCCTGACCCTGCCTTGCCTTGCGTTACCCTTTCCTTGCCTTGCCGTGCATTGCCTAGCTTGCGTTGTCGTGCCTTAGCCTTGTTTCCCCTTGCCGTGCCGTGCCTTTTGTTACACTTGCCTTGCCTTGCTTTGCCTTGCCTTCCATTCCTTCCGTTACTCGTTCCTTGCCTAGCCGTGCACTGCCTAGCCTTGCGTTGTCGTGCATTAGCCTTGCCTTGCCTGACCGTGCCTTGCCTTGCGTTACCCTTTCCTTGCCTTGCCGTGCTTTGCCCAGCTTGCGTTGTCGTGCCTTAGCCTTGTTTCCCCTTGCCGTGCCGTTCCTTCCCTTACTCTTGACTTGCCTTGCTTTCCCTTGCCTTCCTTGCCTTCCGTTACTCTTTGCTTACCATCCGTGCATTGCCTAGCCTTGAGTTGTCGTGCCGTAGCCTTGCCTCGCCTGACCGTGACTTCCCTTGCGTTACCCTTTCCTTGCCTTGCCGTCCATTGCCTAGCCGTGCGTTGTTGTGCATTAGCCTTGCCTTGCCTCACCGTGCCTTGCCTTGCGTTACCCTTTCCTTGCCTTGCCGTGCTTTGCCTAGCTTGCGTTGTCGTGCCTTAGCCTTGTTTCCCCTTGCCGTGCCGTGCCTTTTGTTTCACTTGCCTTGCATTGCTTTGCCTTGCGTTCCTTTCCTTCTGTTACTCGTTCCTTGCCTAGCCGTGCACTGCCAAGCCTTGCGTTGTCGTGCATTAGCCTTGCCTCGACTGACCCTGCCTTGCCTTGCGTTACCCTTTCCTTGCCTTGCCGTGCTTTGCCTAGCTTGCGTTTTCGTGCCTTAGCCTTGTTTCCCCTTGCCGTGCCGTTCCTTCCCTTACTCTTAACTTGCCTTGCTTTCCCTTGCCTTCCTTGCCTTCCGTTACTCTTTGCTTACCTTCCGTGCATTGCCTAGCCTTGCGTTGTCGTGCCTTAGCCTTGCCTCGCTTGACCGTGCCTTGCCTTGCGTTACCCTCTCCTTCCCTTGCCTTGCTTTGCCTAGCCGTGCGTTGTCGTGCATTAGCCTTGCCTTGCCTGACCGTGCCTTGCCTTGCGTTACCCTTTCCTTGCCTTGCCGTGCTTTGCCTAGCTTGCGTTGTCGTGCCTTAGCCTTGTTTCCCCTTGCCGTGCCGTTCCTTCCCTTACTCTTAACTTGCCTTGCTTTCCCTTGCCTTCCTTGCCTTCCGTTACTCTTTGCTTACCTTCCGTGCATTGCCTAGCCTTGCGTTGTCGTGCCTTAGCCTTGCCTCGCTTGACCGTGCCTTGCCTTGCGTTACCCTCTCCTTCCCTTGCCTTGCTTTGCCTAGCCGTGCGTTGTCGTGCATTAGCCTTGCCTTGCCTCACCGTGCCTTGCCTTGCGTTACCCTTTCCTTGCCTTGCCGTGCATTGCCTAGCCTTGCGTTGTCGTGCCTTAGCCTTGTTTCCCCTTGCCGTGCCGTTCCTTCCGTTACTCTTGCCTTGCCTTGCTTTCCCTTGCATTCCTTCCATTCCGTTACTCTTTCCTTGCCTTGCCGTGCATTGCCTAGACGTGCGTTGTTGTGCATTAGCCTTGCCTTTCCTCACCGTGCCTTGCCTTGCGTTACCCTTTCCTTGCCTTGCCGTGCATTGCCTAGCCTTGCGTTGTCGTGCATTAGCCTTGCCTCGCCTGACCCTGCCTTGCCTTGCGTTACCCTTTCCTTGCCTTGCCGTGCATTGCCTAGCTTGCGTTGTCGTGCCTTAGCCTTGTTTCCCCTTGCCGTGCCGTGCCTTTTTTGACACTTGCCTTGCCTTGCTTTGCCTTGCCTTCCATTCCTTCCGTTACTCGTTCCTTGCCTAGCCGTGCACTGCCTATCCTTGCGTTGTCGTGCATTAGCCTTGCCTTGCCTGACCGTGCCTTGCCTTGCGTTACCCTTTCCTTGCCTTACCGTGCTTTGCCCAGCTTGCGTTGTCGTGCCTTAGCCTAGTTTCCCCTTGCCCTGCCGTTCCTTCCCTTACTCTTGACTTGCCTTGCTTTCCCTTGCCTTCCTTGCCTTCCGTTACTCTTTGCTTACCATCCGTGCATTGCCTAGCCTTGCGTTGTCGTGCCGTAGCCATGCCTCGCCTGACCGTGACTTCCCTTGCGTTACCCTTTCCTTGCCTTGCCGTCCATTGCCTAGCCGTGCGTTGTTGTGCATTAGCCTTGCCTTGCCTCACCGTGCCTTCCCTTACGTTACCCTTTCCTTGCCTTGCCGTGCATTGCCTAGCTTGCGTTGTCGTGCCTTACCCTTGTTTCCCCTTGCCGTGCCGTGCCTTTTGTTTCACTTGCCTTGCATTGTTTTGCCTTGCCTTCCTTTCCTTCTGTTACGCTTTCCTTGCCTAGCCGTGCACTGCCAAGCCTTGCGTTGTCGTGCATTAGCCTTCCCTCGACTGACCGTGCCTGGCCTTGGGTTACCCTCTCCTTCCCTTGCCTTGCTTTGCCTAGCCGTGCGTTGTCGTGCATTAGCCCTGCCATGCCTCACCGTGCCTTGCGTTGAGTTACCCTTTCCTTGCCTTGCCGTGCTTTGCCTAGCCTTGCGTTGTCGTGCCTTAGCCTTGTTTCCCCTTGCCGTGCCGTTCCTTCCGTTACTCTTGCCTTGCCTTGCTTTCCCTTGCATTCCTTACATTCCGTTACTCTTTCCTTGCCTTGCCGTGCATTGCCTAGCCTTCCGTTGTCGTGCATTAGCCTTGCATTTCCTGACAGTGCCTTGCCTTGCGTTACCCTTTCCTTGCCTTGCCGTGCATTGCCTAGCTTGCGTTGTCGTGCCTTAGCCTTGTTTCCCCTTGCCGTGCCGTTCCTTCTGTTACTCTTGCCTTGCCTTGCTTTCCCTTGCATTCCTTACATTCCGTTACTCTTTCCTTGCCTTGCCGTGCATTGCCTAGCCTTGCGTTGTCGTGCCTTAGCCTTGCCTCGCCTGACCGTGACTTCCCTTGTGTTACCCTTTCCTTGCCTTGCCGTGCATTGCCTAGACGTGCGTTGTTGTGCATTAGCCTTGCCTTTCCTCACCGTGCCTTCCCTTGCGTTACCCTTTCCTTGCCTTGCCGTGCATTGCCTAGCCTTGCGTTGTCGTGCCTTAGCCTTGTCTCGCCTGACCCTGCCTTGCCTTGCGTTACCCTTTCCTTGCCTTGCCGTGCTTTGCCCAGCTTGCGTTGTCGTGCCTTAGCCTTGTTTCCCCTTGCCGTGCCGTTCCTTCCCTTACTCTTGACTTGCCTTGCTTTCCCTTGCCTTCCTTGCCTTCTGTTACTCTTTGCTTACCAGCCGTGCGTTGCCTAGCCTTGAGGTGTCGTGCCGTAGCCTTGCCTCGTCTGACCGTGACTTCCCTTGAGTTACCGTTTCCTTGCCTTGCCGTCCATTGCCTAGCCGTGCGTTGTTGTGCATTAGCCTTGCCTTGCCTCACCGTGCCTTGCCTTGCGTTACCCTTTCCTTGCCTTGCCGTGCATTGCCTAGCTTGCGTTGTCGTGCCTTAGCCTTGTTTCCTCTTGCCGTGCCGTTCCTTACCTTACCCTTAACTTGCCTTGCTTTCCCTTGCCTTCCTTCCCTTCCGTTACTCCTTGCTTGCCTTACCTGCATTGCCTAGCCTTGCGTTGTCGTGCCTTAGCCTTGCCTCGCCTGACCGTGACTTCCCTTGCGTTACCCTTTCCTTGCCTTGCCGTGCATTGCCTAGACGTGCGTTGTTGTGCATTAGCCTTGCCTTTCCTCACCGTTCCTTCCCTTGCGTTACCCTTTCCTTGCCTTGCCGTGCATTGCCTAGCCTTGCGTTGTCGTGCCTTAGCCTTGTCTCGCCTGACCCTGCCTTGCCTTGCGTTACCCTTTCCTTGCCTTGCCGTGCATTGCCTAGCTTGCGTTGTCGTGCCTTAGCCTTGTTTCCCCTTGCCGTGCCGTGCCTTTTGTTTCACTTGCCTTGCATTGCTTTGCCTTGCCTTCCTTTCCTTCTGTTACGCTTTCTTTGCCTAGCCGTGCACTGCTAAGGCTTGCGTTGTCGTGCATTACCCTTCCCTCTACTGACCGTGCCTGGCCTTGCGTTACCCTATTCTTCCCTTGCCTTGCTTTGCCTAGCCGTGCGTTGTCGTGCATTAGCCTTGCCATGCCTCACCGTGCCTTGCCTTGCGTTACCCTTTCCTTGCCTTGCCGTGCTTTGCCTAGCCTTGCGTTGTCGTGCCTTAGCCTTGTTTCCCCTTGCCGTGCCGTTCCTTCCGTTACACTTGCCTTGCCTTGCTTTCTCTTGCATTCCTTACATTCCGTTACTCTTTCCTTGCCTTGCCGTGCATTGCCTAGCCTTCCGTTGTCGTGCATTAGCCTTGCATTTCCTGACCGTGCCTTGCCTTGCGTTACCATTTCCTTGCCTTGCCGTGCATTGCCTAGCTTGCGTTGTCGTGCCTTAGCCTTGTTTCCCCTTGCCGTGCCGTTCCTTCCGTTACTCTTGCCTTGCCTTGCTTTCCCTTGCCTTCCTTGCCTTCCGTTACTCTTTGCTTGCCTTCCCTGCATTGCCTAGCCTTGCGTTGTCGTGCCTTAGCCTTGCCTCAACTGACCGTGACTTCCCTTGCGTTACCCTTTCCTTGCCTTGCCGTGCATTGCCTAGACGTGCGTTGTTGTGCATTAGCCTTGCCTTGCCTGACCGTGCCTTGCCTTGCGTTACCCTTTCCTTGCCTTGCCGTGCTTTGCCCAGCTTGCGTTGTCGTGCCTTAGCCTTGTTTCCCCTTGCCGTGCCGTTCCTTCCCTTACTCTTGACTTGCCTTGCTTTCCCTTGCCTTCCTTGCCTTCCGTTACTCTTTCCTTGCCTTGCCGTGCATTGCCTAGCCTTGCGTTGTCGTGCATTAGCCTTGCCTCGCCTGACCGTGACTTCCCTTGGGTTACCCTTTCCTTGCCTTGCCGTGCATTGCCTAGCCGTGCGTTGTTGTGCATTAGCCTTGCCTTGTCTCACCGTGCCTTGCCTTGCGTTACCCTTTCCTTGCCTTGCCGTGCATTGCCTAGCTTGCGTTGTCGTGCCTTACCCTTGTTTCCCCTTGCCGTGCCGTGCCTTTTGTTTCACTTGCCTTGCATTGCTTTGCCTTGCCTTCCTTTCCTTCTGTTACTCTTTCCTTGCCTAGCCTTGCACTGCCAAGCCTTGCGTTGTCGTGCATTAGCCTTGCCTCGACTGACCGTGCCTTGCCTTGCGTTACCCTTTCCTTGCCTTGCCGTGCATTGCCTAGCTTGCGTTGTCGTGCCTTAGCCTTGTTTCCCCTTGCCGTGCCGTTCCTTCTGTTACTCTTGCCTTGCCTTGCTTTCCCTTGCATTCCTTACATTCCGTTACTCTTTCCTTGCCTTGCCGTGCATTGCCTAGCCTTGCGTTGTCGTGCCTTAGCCTTGCCTCGCCTGACCGTGACTTCCCTTGTGTTACCCTTTCCTTGCCTTGCCGTGCATTGCCTAGACGTGCGTTGTTGTGCATTAGCCTTGCCTTTCCTCACCGTGCCTTCCCTTGCGTTACCCTTTCCTTGCCTTGCCGTGCATTGCCTAGCCTTGCGTTGTCGTGCCTTAGCCTTGCCTCGCCTGACCCTGCCTTGCCTTGCGTTACCCGTTCCTTGCCTTGCTTTCCCTTGCATTCCTTGCCTTCCGTTACTCTTTCCTTGCCTTGCCGTGCATTGCCTAGCCTTGCGTTTTCGTGCCTTAGCCTTGCCTTGCCTCACCGTGCCTTGCCTTGCGTTACCCTTTCCTTGCCTTGCCGTGCATTGCCTACCCTTGCGTTGTCGTGCCTTAGCCTTGTTTCCCCTTGCCGTGCCGTGCCTTCCGTTACTCTTGCCTTGCCTTGCTTTCCCTTGCCTTCCTTGCCTTCCGTTACTCTTTCCTTGCCTTGCCGTGCATTGCCTAGCCTTGCGTTGTCGTGCATTAGCCTTGCCTTGCCGTGCCTTGCCTTCCGTTACCCTTTCCTTGCCTTGCCGTGCATTGCATAGCTTGCGTTTTCGTGCCTTACCCTTTTTTCCCCTTACCGTGCCGTGCCTTTTGTTTCACTTGCCTTGCATTGCTTTGCCTTGCCTTCCTTTCCTTCTGTTACGCTTTCCTTCCCTAGCCGTGCACTGCCAAGCCTTGCGTTGTCGTGCATTAGCCTTGCCTCGACTGACCGTGCCTTGCCTTGCGTTACCCTTTCCTTGCCTTGCCGTGCATTGCCTAGCTTGCGTTGTCGTGCCTTAGCCTTGTTTCCCCTTGCCGTGCCGTGCCTTTTGTTACACTTGCCTTGCCTTGCTTTGCCTTGCCTTCCTTTCCTTCCGTTACGCTTTCCTTGCCTAGCCGTGCACTGCTAAGCCTTGCGTTGTCGTGCATTAGCCTTCCCTCGACTGACCGTGCCTGGCCTTGCGTTACCCTCTCCTTCCCTTGCCTTGCTTTGCCTAGCCGTGCCTTGTCGTGCATTAGCCTTGCCATGCCGCACCGTGCCTTGCCTTGTGTTACCCTTTCCTTGCCTTGCCGTGCTTTGCCTAGCCTTGCGTTGTCGTGCCTTAGCCTTGTTTCCCCTTGCCGTGCCGTTCCTTCCGTTACTCTTGCCTTGCCTTGCTTTCCCTTGCATTCCTTACATTCCGTTACTCTTTCCTTGCCTTGCCGTGCATGGCCTAGCCTTCCGTTGTCGTGGATTAGCCTTGCATTTCCTGACCGTGCCTTGCCTTGCGTTACCCTTTCCTTGACTTGCCGTGCATTGCCTAGCTTGCGTTGTCGTGCCTTAGCCTTGTTTCCCCTTGCCGTGCCGTTCCTTCTGTTACTCTTGCCTTGCCTTGCTTTCCCTTGCATTCCTTACATTCCGTTACTCTTTCCTTGCCTTGCCGTGCATTGCCTAGCCTTGCGTTGTCGTGCCTTAGCCTTGCCTCGCCTGACCGTGACTTCCCTTGCGTTACCCTTTCCTTGCCTTGCCGTGCATTGCCTAGCTTGCGTTGTCGTGCCTTACCCTTGTTTCCCCTAGCTGTGCCGTGCCTTTTGTTTCCCTTGCCTTGCATTGCTTTGCCTTGCCTTCCTTTCCTTCTGTTACTCTTTCCTTGCCTAGCCGTGCACTGCCAAGACTTGCGTTGTCGTGCATTAGCCTTGCCTCGACTGACCGTGCCTTGCCTTGCGTTACCCTTTCCTTGCCTTGCCGTGCATTGCCTAGCCTTGCGTTGTCGTGCCTTAGCCTTGCCTTGCCTCACCGTGCCTTGCCTTGCGTTACCCTTTCCTTGCCTTGCCGTGCTTTGCCTAGCTTGCGTTGTCGTGCCTTACCCTTTTTTCCCCTTGCCGTGCCGTGCCTTTTGTTTCACTTGCCTTGCATTGCTTTGCCTTTCCTTCCTTTCCTTGTGTTACGCTTTCCTTGCCTAGCCGTGCACTGCCAAGCCTTGCGATGTCGTGCATTAGCCTTGCCTTGACTGACCGTGCTTTGCCTTGCGTTACCCTTTCCTTGCCTTGCCGTGCATTGCCTAGCTTGCGTTGTCGTGCCTTAGCCTTGTTTCCCCTTGCCGTGCCGTGCCTTTTGTTTCACTTGCCTTGCATTGCTTTGCCTTGCCTTCCTTTCCTTCTGTTACGCTTTCCTTGCCTAGCCGTGCACTGCCAAGCCTTGCGTTGTCGTGCATTAGCCTTCCCTCCACTGACCGTGCCTGGCCTTGCGTTACCCTCTCCTTCCCTTGCCTTGCTTTGCCTAGCCGTGCGTTGTCGTGCATTAGCCTTGCCTTGCCTCACCGTGCCTTGCCTTGCGTTACCCTTTCCTTGCCTTGCCGTGCTTTGCCTAGCCTTGCGTTGTCGTGCCTTAGCCTTGTTTCCCCTTGCCGTGCCGTTCCTTCCGTTACTCTTGCCTTGCCTTGCTTTCCCTTGCATTCCTTACATTCCGTTACTCTTTCCTTGCCTTGCCGTGCATTGCCTAGCCTTCCGTTGTCGTGCATTAGCCTTGCCTCGCCTGACCGTGCCTTGCCTTGCGTTACCCTTTCCTTGCCTTGCCGTGCATTGCCTAGCCGTGCGTTGTCGTGCCTTAGCCTTGTTTCCCCTTGCCGTGCCGTTCCTTCCGTTACCCTTGCCTTGCTTTCCCTTGCCTTCCTTGCCTTCCGTTACTCTTTGCTTACCTTCCGTGCATTCCCTAGCCTTGCGTTGTCGTGCCTTAGCCTTGCCTCGCCTGACAGAGCCTTGCCTTGCGTTACCCTTTCCTTGCCTTGCCGTGCATTGCCTAGCCTTGCGTTGTCGTGCATTAGCCTTGCCTTGCCTGACCGTGCCTTGCCTTGCGTTACCCTTTCCTTGCCTTGCCGTGCATAGCCTAGCTTGCGTTGTCATGCCTTAGCCCTGTTTCCCCTTGCCGTGCTGTTCCCTCCCTTACCCTTAACTTGCCTTGCTTTCCCTTGCCTTCCTTGCCTTCCGTTACTCTTTGCTTGCCTTCCGTGCACTGCCTAGCCTTGCGTTTTCGTGCCTTAACCTTGACTTGCCCCACCGTGCCTTGCCTTTCGTTACCCTTTCCTTGCCTGGCCGTGCATTGCCTAGCCGTGCCTAGCCGTGCCTTAGCCTTGTTTCCCCTTGCCGAGCCGTTCCTTCCGTTAACCTTGCCTTGCCTTGCTTTCCCTTGCCTTCCTTCCGTTCCGTTACTCCTTGCTTGCCTTACCTGCATTGCCTAGCCTTGCGTTGTCGTGCCTTAGCCTTGCCTCGCCCGACCGTGACTTCACTTGCGTTACCCTTTCCTTGCCTTGCCGTGCATTGCCTAGCCGTGCGTTGTTGTGCATTAGCCTTGCCTTGCCTCTCCGTGCCTTGCCTTGCGTTACCCTTTCCTTGCCTTGCCGTGCATTGCCTAGCTTGCGTTGTCGTGCCTTACCCTTGTTTCCCCTTGCCGTGCCGTGCCTTTTGTTTCACTTGCCTTGCATTGCTTTGCCTTGCGTTCCTTTCCTTCTGTTACTCGTTCCTTGCCTAGCCGTGCACTGCCAAGCCTTGCGTTGTCGTGCATTAGCCTTGCCTCGACTGACCCTGCCTTGCCTTGCGTTACCCTTTCCTTGCCTTGCCGTGCATTGCCTAGCTTGCGTTGTCGTGCCTTAGCCTTGTTTCCCCTTGCCGTGCCGTGCCTTTTGGTTCACTTGCCTTGCCTTGCTTTGCCTTGCCTTTCATTCCTTCCGTTACTCGTTCCTTGCCTAGCCGTGCACTGCCTAGCCTTGCGTTGTCGTGCATTAGCCTTGCCTTGCCTGACCGTGCCTTGCCTTGCGTTACCCTTTCCTTGCCTTGCCGTGCTTTGCCTAGCTTGCGTTGTCGTGCCTTAGCCTTGTTTCCCCTTGCCGAGCCGTTCCTTCCGTTAACCTTGCCTTGCCTTGCTTTCCCTTGCCTTCCTTCCGTTCCGTTACTCCTTGCTTGCCTTACCTGCATTGCCTAGCCTTGCGTTGTCGTGCCTTAGCCTTGCCTCGCCTGACCGTGACTTCACTTGCGTTACCCTTTCCTTGCCTTGCCGTGCATTGCCTAGCCTTGCGTTGTCGTGCCTTAGCCTTGCCTCGCCTGACCGTGCCTTGCCTTGCGTTACCCTTTCCTTGCCTTGTTTCCCTTGCATTCCTTGCCTTCCGTTACTCTTTCCTTGCCTTGCCGTGCATTGCCTAGCCTTGCGTTTTCGTGCCTTAGCCTTGCCTTGCCTCACCGTGCCTTGCCTTGCGTTACCCTTTCCTTCCCTTGCCGTGCATTGCCTAGCCTTGCGTTGTCGTGCCTTAGCCTTGCTTCCCCTTGCCGTGCCGTTCCTTCCGTTACTCTTGCCTTGCCTTGTTTCCCTTGCATTCCTTGCCTTCCGTTACTCTTTCCTTGCCTTACCGTGCATTGCCTAGCCTTGCGTTGTCGTGCATTAGCCTTGCCTTGTCTGACCGTGCCTTGCCTTGCGTTACCCTTTCCTTGCCTTGCCGTGCATTGCCTAGCTTGCGTTGTCGTGCCTTACCCTTTTTTCCCCTTACCGTGCCGTGCCTTTTGTTTCACTTGCCTTGCATTGCTTTGCCTTGCCTTCCTTTCCTTCTGTTACGCTTTCCTTCCCTAGCCGTGCACTGCCAAGCCTTGCGTTGTCGTGCATTAGCCTTGCCTCGACTGACCGTGCCTTGCCTTGCGTTACACATTCCTTGCCTTGCCGTGCATTGCCTAGCTTGCGTTGTCGTGCCTTAGCCTTGTTTCCCCTTGCCGTGCCGTGCCTTTTGTTTCACTTGCCTTGCATTGCTTTGCCTTGCCTTCCTTTCCTTCTGTTACGCTTTCCTTGCCTAGCCGTGCACTGCTAAGCCTTGCGTTGTCGTGCATTAGCCTTCCCTCTACTGACCGTGCCTGGCCTTGCGTTACCCTCTTCTTCCCTTGCCTTGCTTTGCCTAGCCGTGCCTTGTCGTGCATTAGCCTTGCCATGCCTCACCGTGCCTTGCCTTACTTTACCCTTTCCTTGCCTTGCCGTGCTTTGCCTAGCCTTGCGTTGTCGTGTGTTAGCCTTGTTTCCCCTTGCCGTGCCGTTCCTTCCGTTACTCTTGCCTTGCCTTGCTTTCCCTTCCATTCCTTACATTCCGTTACTCTTTCCTTGCCTTGCCGTGCATGGCCTAGCCTTCCGTTGTCGTGGATTAGCCTTGCATTTCCTGACCGTGCCTTGCCTTGCGTTACCCTTTCCTTGACTTGCCGTGCATTGCCTAGCTTGCGTTGTCGTGCCTTAGCCTTGTTTCCCCTTGCCGTGCCGTTCCTTCTGTTACTCTTGCCTTGCCTTGCTTTCCCTTGCATTCCTTACATTCCGTTACTCTTTCCTTGCCTTGCCGTGCATTGCCTAGCCTTGCGTTGTCGTGCCTTAGCCTTGCCTCGCCTGACCGTGACTTCCCTTGCGTTACCCTTTCCTTGCCTTGCCGTTCATTGCCTAGCTTGCGTTGTCGTGCCTTAGCCTTGTTTCCCCTTGCCGTGCCGTGCCTTTTGTTTCACTTGCCTTGCATTGCTTTGCCTTGCCTTCCTTTCCTTATGTTACGCTTTCCTTGCCTAGCCGTGCACTGCTAAGCCTTGCGTTGTCGTGCATTAGCCTTCCCTCGACTGACCGTGCCTGGCCTTGCGTTACCCTCTCCTTCCCTTGCCTTGCTTTGCCTAGCCGTGCGTTGTCGTGCATTAGCCTTGCCATGCCTCACCGTGCCTTGCCTTGCGTTACCCTTTCCTTGCCTTGCCGTGCTTTGCCTAGCTTGCGTTGTCGTGCCTTACCCTTTTTTCCCCTTGCCGTGCCGTGCCTTTTGTTTCACTTGCCTTGCATTGCTTTGCCTTTCCTTCCTTTCCTTCTGTTACGCTTTCCTTGCCTAGCCGTGCACTGCCAAGCCTTGCGATGTCGTGCATTAGCCTTGCCTTGACTGACCGTGCCTTGCCTTGCGTTACCCTTTCCTTGCCTTGCCGTGCATTGCCTAGCTTGCGTTGTCGTGCCTTAGCCTTGTTTCCCCTTGCCGTGCCGTGCCTTTTGTTTCACTTGCCTTGCATTGCTTTGCCTTGCCTTCCTTTCCTTCTGTTACGCTTTCCTTGCCTAGCCGTGCACTGCCAAGCCTTGCGTTGTCGTGCATTAGCCTTCCCTCGACTGACCGTGCCTGGCCTTGCGTTACCCTCTCCTTGCCTTGCCTTGCTTTGCCTAGCCGTGCGTTGTCGTGCATTAGCCTTGCCTTGCCTCACCGTGCCTTGCCTTGCGTTACCCTTTCCTTGCCTTGCCGTGCATTGCCTAGCCTTGCGTTGTCGTGCCTTAGCCTTGTTTCCCCTTGCCGTGCCGTTCCTTCCGTTACTCTTGCCTTGCCTTGCTTTCCCTTGCATTCCTTACATTCCGTTACTCTTTCCTTGCCTTGCCGTGCATTGCCTAGCCTTCCGTTGTCGTGCATTAGCCTTGCATTTCCTGACCGTGCCTTGCCTTGCGTTACCCTTTCCTTGCCTTGCCGTGCATTGCCTAGCTTGCGTTGTCGTGCCTTAGCCTTGTTTCCCCTTGCAGTGCCGTTCCTTACCTTACCCTTAACTTGCCTTGCTTTCCCTTGCCTTCCTTGCCTTCCGATACTCTTTGCTTACCTTCCGTGCATTGCCTAGCCTTGCGTTGTCGTGCCTTAGCCTTGCCTCGCCTGACAGAGCCTTGCCTTGCGTTACCCTTTCCTTGCCTTGCCGTGCATTGCCTAGACGTGCGTTGTTGTGCATTAGCCTTGCCTTGTCTCACCGTGCCTTGCCTTGCGTTACCCTTTCCTTGCCTTGCCGTGCATTGCCTAGCTTGCGTTGTCGTGCCTTACCCTTGTTTCCCCTTGCCGTGCCGTGCCTTTTGTTTCACTTGCCTTGCATTGCTTTGCCTTGCCTTCCTTTCCTTCTGTTACTCTTTCCTTGCCTAGCCTTGCACTGCCAAGCCTTGCGTTGTCGTGCATTAGCCTTGCCTCGACTGACCGTGCCTTGCCTTGCGTTACCCTTTCCTTGCCTTGCCGTGCATTGCCTAGCTTGCGTTGTCGTGCCTTACCTTGTTTCCCCTTGCCGTGCCGTTCCTTCTGTTACTCTTGCCTTGCCTTGCTTTCCCTTGCATTCCTTACATTCCGTTACTCTTTCCTTGCCTTGCCGTGCATTGCCTAGCCTTGCGTTGTCGTGCCTTAGCCTTGCCTCGCCTGACCGTGACTTCCCTTGTGTTACCCTTTCCTTGCCTTGCCGTGCATTGCCTAGACGTGCGTTGTTGTGCATTAGCCTTGCCTTTCCTCACCGTGCCTTCCCTTGCGTTACCCTTTCCTTGCCTTGCCGTGCATTGCCTAGCCTTGCGTTGTCGTGCCTTAGCCTTGTCTCGCCTGACCCTGCCTTGCCTTGCGTTACCCTTTCCTTGCCTTGTTTCCCTTGCATTCCTTGCCTTCCGTTACTCTTTCCTTGCCTTACCGTGCATTGCCTAGCCTTGCGTTGTCGTGCCTTAGCCTTGCCTTGCCTCACCGTGCCTTGCCTTGCGTTACCCTTTCCTTCCCTTGCCGTGCATTGCCTAGCCTTGCGTTGTCGTGCCTTAGCCTTGTTTCCCCTTGCCGTGCCGTTCCTTCCGTTACTCTTGCCTTGCCTTGTTTCCCTTGCATTCCTTGCCTTCCGTTACTCTTTCCTTGCCTTACCGTGCATTGCCTAGCCTTGCGTTGTCGTGCATTAGCCTTGCCTTGCCTCACCGTGCCTTGCCTTGCGTTACCCTTTCCTTGCCTTGCCGTGCATTGCCTAGCTGGCGTTGTCGTGCCTTACCCTGGTTTCCCCTTTCCGTGCCGTGCCTTTTGTTTCACTTGCCTTGCATTGCTTTGCCTTGCCTTCCTTTCCTTGTGTTACGCTTTCCTTGCCTAGCCGTGCACTGCCAAGCCTTGCGTTGTCGTGCATTAGCCTTGCCTCGACTGACCGTGCCTTGCCTTGCGTTACACTTTCCTTGCCTTGCCGTGCATTGCCTAGCTTGCGTTGTCGTGCCTTAGCCTTGTTTCCCCTTGCCGTGCCGTGCCTTTTGTTTCACTTGCCTTGCATTTCTTTGCCTTGCCTTCCTTTCCTTCTGTTACGCTTTCCTTGCCTAGCCGTGCACTGCTAAGCCTTGCGTTGTCGTGCATTAGCCTTCCCTCGACTGACCGTGCCTGGCCTTGCGTTACCCTCTCCTTCCCTTGCCTTGCTTTGCCTAGCCGTGCCTTGTCGTGCATTAGCCTTGCCTTGCCTCACCGTGCCTTGCCTTGTGTTACCCTTTCCTTGCCTTGCCGTGCATTGCCTAGCCTTGCGTTGTCGTGCCTTAGCCTTGTTTCCCCTTGCCGTGCCGTTCCTTCCGTTACTCTTGCCTTGCCTTGCTTTCCCTTGCATTCCTTACATTCCGTTACTCTTTCCTTGCCTTGCCGTGCATGGCCTAGCCTTCCGTTGTCGTGGATTAGCCTTGCATTTCCTGACCGTGCCTTGCCTTGCGTTACCCTTTCCTTGACTTGCCGTGCATTGCCTAGCTTGCGTTGTCGTGCCTTAGCCTTGTTTCCCCTTGCCGTGCCGTTCCTTCTGTTACTCTTGCCTTGCCTTGCTTTCCCTTGCATTCCTTACATTCCGTTACTCTTTCCTTGCCTTGCCATGCATTGCCTAGCCTTGCGTTGTCGTGCCTTAGCCTTGCCTCGCCTGACCGTGACTTCCCTTGCGTTACCCTTTCCTTGCCTTGCCGTGCATTGCCTAGCTTGCGTTGTCGTGCCTTAACCTTGTTTCCCCTTGCCGTGCCGTGCCTTTTGTTTCACTTGCCTTGCATTGCTTTGCCTTGCCTTCCTTTCCTTATGTTACGCTTTCCTTGCCTAGCCGTGCACTGCTAAGCCTTGCGTTGTCGTGCATTAGCCTTCCCTCGACTGACCGTGCCTGGCCTTGCGTTACCCTCTCCTTCCCTTGCCTTGCTTTGCCTAGCCGTGCGTTGTCGTGCCTTAGCCTTGCCTTGCCTCACCGTGCCTTGCCTTGCGTTACCCTTTCCTTTCCTTGCCTTGCCGTGCATTGCCTAGCTTGCGTTGTCGTGCCTTACCCTTTTTTCCCCTTGCCGTGCCGTGCCTTTTGTTTCACTTGCCTTGCATTGCTTTGCCTTGCCTTCCTTGCTTCTGTTACGCTTTCCTTGCCTAGCCGTGCACTGCCAAGCCTTGCGATGTCGTGCATTAGCCTTGCCTTGACTGACCGTGCTTTGCCTTGCGTTACCCTTTCCTTGCCTTGCCGTGCATTGCCTAGCTTGCGTTGTCGTGCCTTAGCCTTGTTTCCCCTTGCCGTGCCGTGCCTTTTGTTTCACTTGCCTTGCATTGCTTTGCCTTGCCTTCCTTTCCTTCTGTTACGCTTTCCTTGCCTAGCCGTGCACTGCCAAGCCTTGCGTTGTCGTGCATTAGCCTTCCCTCCACTGACCGTGCCTGGCCTTGCGTTACCCTCTCCTTCCCTTGCCTTGCTTTGCCTAGCCGTGCGTTGTCGTGCCTTAGCCTTGTTTCCCCTTGCCGTGCCGTTCCTTCCGTTACTCTTGCCTTGCCTTGCTTTCCCTTGCATTCCTTACATTCCGTTACTCTTTCCTTGCCTTGCCGTGCATTGCCTAGCCTTCCGTTGTCGTGCATTAGCCTTGCATTTCCTGACCGTGCCTTGCCTTGCGTTACCCTTTCCTTGCCTTGCCGTGCATTGCCTAGCTTGCGTTGTCGTTCCTTAGCCTTGTTTCCCCTTGCAGTGCCGTTCCTTACCTTACCCTTAACTTGCCTTGCTTTCCCTTGCCTTCCTTGCCTTCCGATACTCTTTGCTTACCTTCCGTGCATTGCCTAGCCTTGCGTTGTCGTGCCTTAGCCTTGCCTCGCCTGACAGAGCCTTGCCTTGCGTTACCCTTTCCTTGCCTTGCCGTGCATTGCCTAGCCTTGCGTTGTCGTGCATTAGCCTTGCCTTGCCTGACCGTGCCTTGCCTTGCGTTACCCTTTCCTTGCCTTGCCGTGCATAGCCTAGCTTGCGTTGTCATGCCTTAGCCCTGTTTCCCCTTGCCGTGCTGTTCCCTCCCTTACCCTTAACTTGCCTTGCTTTCCCTTGCCTTCCTTGCCTTCCGTTACTCTTTGCTTGCCTTCCGTGCACTGCCTAGCCTTGCGTTTTCGTGCCTTAACCTTGACTTGCCTCACCGTGCCTTGCCTTTCGTTACCCTTTCCTTGCCTGGCCGTGCATTGCCTAGCCGTGCCTAGCCGTGCCTTAGCCTTGTTTCCCCTTGCCGAGCCGTTCCTTCCGTTAACCTTGCCTTGCCTTGCTTTCCCTTGCCTTCCTTCCGTTCCGTTACTCCTTGCTTGCCTTACCTGCATTGCCTAGCCTTGCGTTGTCGTGCCTTAGCCTTGCCTCGCCTGACCGTGACTTCACTTGCGTTACCCTTTCCTTGCCTTGCCGTGCATTGCTTAGCCGTGCGTTGTTGTGCATTAGCCTTGCCTTGCCTCACCGTGCCTTGCCTTGCGTTACCCTTTCCTTGCCTTGCCGTGCATTGCCTAGCTTGCGTTGTCGTGCCTTAACCTTGTTTCCCCTTGCCGTGCCGTGCCTTTTGTTTCACTTGCCTTGCATTGCTTTGCCTTGCGTTCCTTTCCTTCTGTTACTCGTTCCTTGCCTAGCCGTGCACTGCCAAGCCTTGCGTTGTCGTGCATTAGCCTTGCCTCGACTGACCCTGCCTTGCCTTGCGTTACCCTTTCCTTGCCTTGCCGTGCATTGCCTAGCTTGCGTTGTCGTGCCTTAGCCTTGCTTCCCCTTGCCGTGCCGTGCCTTTTGTTTCACTTGCCTTGCCTTGCTTTGCCTTGCCTTCCATTCCTTCCGTTACTCGTTCCTTGCCTAGCCGTGCACTGCCTAGCCTTGCGTTGTCGTGCATTAGCCTTGCCTTGCCTGACCGTGCCTTGCCTTGCGTTACCCTTTCCTTGCCTTGCCGTGCTTTGCCTAGCTTGCGTTGTCGTGCCTTAGCCTTGTTTCCCCTTGCCGTGCCGTTCCTTCCCTTACTCTTAACTTGCCTTGCTTTCCCTTGCCTTCCTTGCCTTCCGTTACTCTTTGCTTACCTTCCGTGCATTGCCTAGCCTTGCGTTGTCGTGCCTTAGCCTTGCCTCGCCTGACCGTGACTTCCCTTGCGTTACCCTTTCCTTGCCTTGCCGTGCATTGCCTAGCCGTGCGTTGTTGTGCATTAGCCTTGCCTTGCCTCACCGTGCCTTGCCTTGCGTTACCCTTTCCTTGCCTTGCCGTGCATTGCCTAGCTTGCGTTGTCGTGCCTTAACCTTGTTTCCCCTTGCCGTGCCGTGCCTTTTGTTTCACTTGCCTTGCATTGCTTTGCCTTGCGTTCCTTTCCTTCTGTTACTCGTTCCTTGCCTAGCCGTGCACTGCCAAGCCTTGCGTTGTCGTGCATTAGCCTTGCCTCGACTGACCGTGCCTTGCCTTGCGTTACCCTTTCCTTGCCTTGCCGTGCATTGCCTAGCTTGCGTTGTCGTGCCTTAGCCTTGTTTCCCCTTGCCGTGCCGTGCCTTTTGGTTCACTTGCCTTGCCTTGCTTTGCCTTGCCTTTCATTCCTTCCGTTACTCGTTCCTTGCCTAGCCGTGCACTGCCTAGCCTTGCGTTGTCGTGCATTAGCCTTGCCTTGCCTGACCGTGCCTTGCCTTGCGTTACCCTTTCCTTGCCTTGCCGTGCTTTTCCTAGCTTTCGTTTTCGTGCCTTAGCCTTGTTTCCCCTTGCCGAGCCGTTCCTTCCGTTAACCTTGCCTTGCCTTGCTTTCCCTTGCCTTCCTTCCGTTCCGTTACTCCTTGCTTGCCTTACCTGCATTGCCTAGCCTTGCGTTGTCGTGCCTTAGCCTTGCCTCGCCTGACCGTGACTTCACTTGCGTTACCCTTTCCTTGCCTTGCCGTGCATTGCCTAGCCGTGCGTTGTTGTGCATTAGCCTTGCCTTGCCTCACCGTGCCTTGCCTTGCGTTACCCTTTCCTTGCCTTGCCGTGCATTGCCTAGCTTGCGTTGTCGTGCCTTACCCTTCTTTCCCCTTGCCGTGCCGTGCCTTTTGTTTCACTTGCCTTGCATTGCTTTGCCTTGCCTTCCTTTCCTTCTGTTACTCTTTCCTTGCCTAGCCGTGCACTGCCAAGCCTTGCGTTGTCGTGCATTAGCCTTGCCTCGACTGACCCTGCCTTGCCTTGCGTTACCCTTTCCTTGCCTTGCCGTGCATTGCCTAGCTTGCGTTGTCGTGCCTTAGCCTTGTTTCCCCTTGCCGTGCCGTGCCTTTTGTTTCACTTGCCTTGCATTGCTTTGCCTTGCCTTCCTTTCCTTCCGTTACTCGTTCCTTGCCTAGCCGTGCACTGCCTAGCCTTGCGTTGTCGTGCATTAGCCTTGCCTTGCCTGACCGTGCCTTGCCTTGCGTTACCCTTTCCTTGCCTTGCCGTGCTTTGCCTAGCTTTCGTTTTCGTGCCTTAGCCTTGTTTCCCCTTGCCGTGCCGTTCCTTCCCTTACTCTTAACTTACCTTGCTTTCCCTTGCCTTCCTTGCCTTCCGTTACTCTTTGCTTACCTTCCGTGCATTGCCTAGCCTTCCGTTGTCGTGCCTTAGCCTTGCCTCGCTTGACCGTGCCTTGCCTTGCGTTACCCTCTCCTTCCCTTGCCTTGATTTGCCTAGCCGTGCGTTGTCGTGCATTAGCCTTGCCTTGCCTCACCGTGCCTTGCCTTGCGTTACCCTTTCCTTGCCTTGCCGTGCTTTGCCTAGCCTTGCGTTGTGGTGTCTTAGCCTTGTTTCCCCTTGCCGTGCCGTTCCTTCCGTTACTCTTGCCTTGCCTTGCTTTCCCTTGCATTCCTTACATTCCGTTACTCTTTCCTTGCCTTGCCGTGCATTGCCTAGACGTGCATTGTTGTGCATTAGCCTTGCCTTTCGTCACCGTGCCTTGCCTTGCGTTACCCTTTCCTTGCCTTGCCGTGCATTGCCTAGCCTTGCGTTGTCGTGCCTTAGCCTTGTCTCGCCTGACCCTGCCTTGCCTTGCGTTACCCTTTCCTTGCCTTGCCGTGCATTGCCTAGCTTGCGTTGTCGTGCCTTAGCCTTGTTTCCCCTTGCCGTGCCGTGCCTTTTGTTACACTTGCCTTGCCTTGCTTTGCCTTGCCTTCCATTCCTTCCGTTACTCGTTCCTTGCCTAGCCGTGCACTGCCTAGCCTTGCGTTGTCGTGCATTAGCCTTGCCTTGCCTGACCGTGCCTTGCCTTGCGTTACCCTTTCCTTGCCTTTCCGTGCTTTGCCCAGCTTGCGTTGTCGTGCTTTAGCCTTGTTTCCCCTTGCCCTGCCGTTCCTTCCCTTACTCTTGACTTGCCTTGCTTTCCCTTGCCTTCCTTGCCTTCCGTTACTCTTTGCTTACCATCCGTGCATTGCCTAGCCTTGCGTTGTCGTGCCGTAGCCATGCCTCGCCTGACCGTGACTTCCCTTGCGTTACCCTTTCCTTGCCTTGCCGTCCATTGCCTAGCCGTGCGTTGTTGTGCATTAGCCTTGCCTTGCCTCACCGTGCCTTCCCTTACGTTACCCTTTCCTTGCCTTGCCGTGCATTGCCTAGCTTGCGTTGTCGTGCCTTACCCTTTTTTCCCCTTGCCGTGCTGTGCCTTTTGTTTCACTTGCCTTGCATTGCTTTGCCTTGCCTTCCTTTCCTTCTGTTACGCTTTCCTTCCCTAGCCGTGCACTGCCAAGCCTTGCGTTGTCGTGCATTAGCCTTGCCTCGACTGACCGTGCCTTGCCTTGCGTTACACTTTCCTTGCCTTGCCGTGCATTGCCTAGCCTTGCGTTGTCGTGCCTTAGCCTTGTTTCCCCTTGCCGTGCCGTGCCTTTTGTTTCACTTGCCTTGCATTGCTTTGCCTTGCCTTCCTTTCCCTCTGTTACGCTTTCCTTGCCTAGCCGTGCACTGCTAAGCCTTGCGTTGTCGTGCATTAGCCTTCCCTCGACTGACCGTGCCTGGCCTTGCGTTACCCTCTCCTTCCCTTGCCTTGCTTTGCCTAGCCGTGCGTTGTCGTGCATTAGCCTTGCCATGCCTCACCGTGCCTTGCCTTGAGTTACCCTTTCCTTGCCTTGCCGTGCTTTGCCTAGCCTTGCGCTGTCGTGCCTTAGCCTTGTTTCCCCTTGCCGTGCCGTTCCTTCCGTTACTCTTGCCTTGCCTTGCTTTCCCTTGCATTCCTTACATTCCGTTACTCTTTCCTTGCCTTGCCGTGCATTGCCTAGCCTTCCGTTGTCGTGCATTAGCCTTGCATTTCCTGACCGTGCCTTGCCTTGCGTTACCCTTTCCTTGCCTTGCCGTGCATTGCCTAGCTTGCGTTGTCGTGCCTTAGCCTTGTTTCCCCTTGCCGTGCCGTTCCTTCTGTTACTCTTGCCTTGCCTTGCTTTCCCTTGCATTCCTTACATTCCGTTACTCTTTCCTTGCCTTGCCGTGCATTGCCTAGCCTTGCGTTGTCGTGCCTTAGCCTTGCCTCGCCTGACCGTGACTTCCCTTGTGTTACCCTTTCCTTGCCTTGCCGTGCATTGCCTAGACGTGCGTTGTTGTGCATTAGCCTTGCCTTTCCTCACCGTGCCTTCCCTTGCGTTACCCTTTCCTTGCCTTGCCGTGCATTGCCTAGCCTTGCGTTGTCGTGCCTTAGCCTTGTCTCGCCTGACCCTGCCTTGCCTTGCGTTACCCATTCCTTGCCTTGCCGTGCATTGCCTAGCTTGCGTTGTCGTGCCTTAGCCTTGTTTCCCCTTGCCGTGCCGTGCCTTTTGTTACACTTGCCTTGCCTTGCTTTGCCTTGCCTTCCATTCCTTCCGTTACTCGTTCCTTGCCTAGCCGTGCACTGCCTAGCCTTGCGTTGTCGTGCATTAGCCTTGCCTTGCCTGACCGTGCCTTGCCTTGCGTTACCCTTTCCTTGCCTTGCCGTGCTTTGCCCAGCTTGCGTTGTCGTGCCTTAGCCTTGTTTCCCCTTGCCGTGCCGTTCCTTCCCTTTCTCTTGACTTGCCTTGCTTTCCCTTGCCTTCCTTGCCTTCCGTTACTCTTTGCTTACCATCCGTGCATTGCCTAGCCTTGAGTTGTCGTGCCGTAGCCTTGCCTCGCCTGACCGTGACTTCCCTTGCGTTACCCTTTCCTTGCCTTGCCGTGCATTGCCTAGCCGTGCGTTGTCGTGCATTAGCCTTGCCTTGCCTGACCGTGCCTTGCCTTGCGTTACCCTTTCCTTCCCTTGCCGTGCTTTGCCTAGCTTGCGTTGTCGTGCCTTAGCCTTGTTTCCCCTTGCCGTGCCGTGCCTTTTGTTTCACTTGCCTTGCATTGCTTTGCCTTGCCTTCCTTTCCTTCTGTTACTCTTTCCTTGCCTAGCCTTGCACTGCCAAGCCTTGCGTTGTCGTGCATTAGCCTTGCCTCGACTGACCGTGCCTTGCCTTGCGTTACCCTTTCCTTGCCTTGCCGTGCATTGCCTAGCTTGCGTTGTCGTGCCTTACCTTGTTTCCCCTTGCCGTGCCGTGCCGTTTGTTACACTTCCCTTGCCTTGCTTTGCCTTGCCTTCCTATCCTTCCGTTACTCTTTCCTTGCCTAGCCGTGCACTGACTAGCCTTGCGTTGTCGTGCCTTAGCCTTGCCTCGCCTGACCGTGACATCACTTGCGTTACCCTTTCCTTGCCTTGCCGTGCATTGCCTAGCCGTGCGTTCTTGTGCATTAGCCTTGCCTTGCCTCACCGTGCCTTGCCTTGCGTTACCCTTTCCTTGCCTTGCCGTCCATTGCCTAGCTTGCGTTGTCGTGCCTTACCCTTGTTTCCCCTTGCCGTGCCGTGCCTTTTGTTTCACTTGCCTTGCATTTCTTTGCCTTGCGTTCCTTTCCTTCTGTTACTCGTTCCTTGCCTAGCCGTGCACTGCCAAGCCTTGCGTTGTCGTGCCTTAGCCTTGCCTCGCTTGACCGTGCCTTGCCTTGCGTTACCCTCTCCTTCCCTTGCCTTGCTTTGCCTAGCCGTGCGTTGTCGTGCATTAGCCTTGCCTTGCCTGACCGTGCCTTGCCTTGCGTTACCCTTTCCTTGCCTTGCCGTGCTTTGCCTAGCTTGCGTTTTCGTGCCTTAGCCTTGTTTCCCCTTGCCGTGCCGTTCCTTCCCTTACTCTTAACTTGCCTTGCTTTCCCTTGCCTTCCTTGCCTTCCGTTACTCTTTGCTTACCTTCCGTGCATTGCCTAGCCTTGCGTTGTCGTGCCTTAGCCTTGCCTCGCTTGACCGTGCCTTGCCTTGCGTTACCCTCTCCTTCCCTTGCCTTGCTTTGCCTAGCCGTGCGTTGTCGTGCATTAGCCTTGCCTTGCCTCACCGTGCCTTGCCTTGCGTTACCCTTTCCTTGCCTTGCCGTGCTTTGCCTAGCTTGCGTTGTCGTGCCTTAGCCTTGTTTCCCCTTGCCGTGCCGTTCCTTCCGTTACTCTTGCCTTGCCTTGCTTTCCCTTGCATTCCTTACATTCCGTTACTCTTTCCTTGCCTTGCCGTGCATTGCCTAGACGTGCGTTGTTGTGCATTAGCCTTGCCTTTCCTCACCGTGCCTTGCCTTGCGTTACCCTTTCCTTGCCTTGCCGTGCATTGCCTAGCCTTGCGTTGTCGTGCCTTAGCCTTGCCTCGCCTGACCCTGCCTTGCCTTGCGTTACCCTTTCCTTGCCTTGCCGTGCATTGCCTAGCTTGCGTTGTCGTGCCTTAGCCTTGTTTCCCCTTGCCGTGCCGTGCCTTTTTTTACACTTGCCTTGCCTTGCTTTGCCTTGCCTTCCATTCCTTCCGTTACTCGTTCCGTGCCTAGCCGTGCACTGCCTAGCCTTGCGTTGTCGTGCATTAGCCTTGCCTTGCCTGACCGTGCCTTGCCTTGCGTTACCCTTTCCTTGCCTTGCCGTGCTTTGCCCAGCTTGCGTTGTCGTGCCTTAGCCTTGTTTCCCCTTGCCCTGCCGTTCCTTCCCTTACTCTTCACTTGCCTTGCTTTCCCTTGCCTTCCTTGCCTTCCGTTACTCTTTGCTTACCATCCGTGCATTGCCTAGCCTTGCGTTGTCGTGCCGTAGCCATGCCTCGCCTGACCGTGACTTCCCTTGCGTTACCCTTTCCTTGCCTTGCCGTCCATTGCCTAGCCGTGCGTTGTTGTGCATTAGCCTTGCCTTGCCTCACCGTGCCTTCCCTTACGTTACCCTTTCCTTGCCTTGCCGTGCATTGCCTAGCCTTGCGTTGTCGTGCCTTAGCCTTGTTTCCCCTTGCCGTGCCGTGCCTTTTGTTTCACTTGCCTTGCATTGCTTTGCCTTGCCTTCCTTTCCTTCTGTTACGCTTTCCTTGCCTAGCCGTGCACTGCTAAGCCTTGCGTTGTCGTGCATTAGCCTTCCCTCGACTGACCGTGCCTGGCCTTGCGTTACCCTCTCCTTCCCTTGCCTTGCTTTGCCTAGCCGTGCGTTGTCGTGCATTAGCCTTGCCTTGCCTCACCGTGCCTTGCCTTGCGTTACCCTTTCCTTGCCTTGCCGTGCTTTGCCTAGCCTTGCGTTGTCGTGCCTTAGCCTTGTTTCCACTTGCCGTGCCGTTCCTTCCGTTACTCTTGCCTTGCCTTGCTTTCCCTTGCATTCCTTACATTCCGTTACTCTTTCCTTGCCTTGCCGTGCATTGCCTAGCCTTCCGTTGTCGTGCATTAGCCTTGCATTTCCTGACCGTGCCTTGCCTTGCGTTACCCTTTCCTTGCCTTGCCGTGCATTGCCTAGCTTGCGTTGTCGTGCCTTAGCCTTGTTTCCCCTTGCCGTGCCGTTCCTTCTGTTACTCTTGCCTTGCCTTGCTTTCCCTTGCATTCCTTACATTCCGTTACTCTTTCCTTGCCTTCCCGTGCATTGCCTAGCCTTGCGTTGTCGTGCCTTAGCCTTGCCTCGCCTGACCGTGACTTCCCTTGTGTTACCCTTTCCTTGCCTTGCCGTGCATTGCCTAGACGTGCGTTGTTGTGCATTAGCCTTGCCTTTCCTCACCGTGCCTTCCCTTGCGTTACCCTTTCCTTGCCTTGCCGTGCATTGCCTAGCCTTGCGTTGTCGTGCCTTAGCCTTGCCTCGCCTGACCGTGCCTTGCCTTGCGTTACCCTGTCCTTGCCTTGCCGTGCATTGCCTAGCTTGCGTTGTCGTGCCTTAGCCTTGTTTCCCCTTGCCGTGCCGTGCCTTTTGTTACACTTGCCTTGCCTTGCTTTGCCTTGCCTTCCATTCCTTCCGTTACTCGTTCCTTGCCTAGCCGTTCACTGCCTAGCCTTGCGTTGTCGTGCATTAGCCTTGCCTTGCCTGACCGTGCCTTGCCTTGCGTTACCCTTTCCTTGCCTTGCCGTGCTTTGCCCAGCTTGCGTTGTCGTGCCTTAGCCTTGTTTCCCCTTGCCGTGCCGTTCCTTCCCTTACTCTTGACTTGCCTTGCTTTCCCTTGCCTTCCTTGCCTTCCGTTACTCTTTTCTTGCCTTCCGTGCATTGCCTAGCCTTGCGTTTTCGTGCCTTAGCCTTGCCTTGCCTCACCGTGCCTTGCCTTGCGTTACCCTTTATTGCCTTGCCGTGCATTGCCTAGCCTTGCGTTGTCGTGCCTTAGCCTTGCTTCCCCTTGCCGTGCCGTTCCTTCCGTTACTCTTGCCTTGCCTTGTTTCCCTTGCATTCCTTGCCTTCCGTTACTCTTTCCTTGCCTTGCCGTGCATTGCCTAGCCTTGCGTTGTCGTGCATTAGCCTTGCCTTGTCTGACCGTGCCTTGCCTTGCGTTACCCTTTCCTTGCCTTGCCGTGCATTGCCTAGCTTGCGTTGTCGTGCCTTACCCTTTTTCCCCTTACCGTGCCGTGCCTTTTGTTTCACTTGCCTTGCATTGCTTTGCCTTGCCTTCCTTTCCTTCTGTTACGCTTTCCTTGCCTAGCCGTGCACTGCCAAGCCTTGCGTTGTCGTGCCGCAGCCTTGCCTCGCCTGACCGTGACTTCCCTTGCGTTACCCTTTCCTTGCCTTGCCGTCCATTGCCTAGCCGTGCGTTGTTGTGCATTAGCCTTGCCTTGCCTCACTGTGCCTTGCCTGACGTTACCCTTTCCTTGCCTTGCCGTGCATTCCCTAGCTTGCGTTGTCGTGCCTTAGCCTTGTTTCCCCTTGCCGTGCCGTGCCTTTTGTTTCACTTGCCTTGCATTGCTTTGCCTTGCCTTCCTTTCCTTCTGTTACGCTTTCCTTGCCTAGCCGTGCACTGCCATGCATTGCGTTGTCGTGCATTAGCCTTCTCTCCACTGACCGTGCCTGGCCTTGCGTTACCCTGTCCTTCCCTTGCCTTGCTTTGCCTAGCCGTGCGTTGTCGTGCATTAGCCTTGCCTTGCCTCACCGTGCCTTGCCTTGCGTTACCCTTTCCTTGCCTTGCCGTGCTTTGCCTAGCCTTGCGTTGCCGTGCCTTAGCCTTGTTTCCCCTTGCCGTGCCTTTCCTTCCGTTACTCTTGCCTTCCCTTGCATTCCCTTGTATTCCTTACATTCCGTTACTCTTTCCTTGCCTTGCCGTGCATTGCCTAGCCTTCCGTTGTCGTGCATTAGCCTTGCATTTCCTGACCGTGCCTTGCCTTGCGTTACCCTTTCCTTGCCTTGCCGTGCATTGCCTTGCTTGCGTTGTCGTGCCTTAGCCTTGTTTCCCCTTGCCGTGCCGTTCCTTACCTTACCCTTAACTTGCCTTGCTTTCCCTTGCCTTCCTTGCCTTCCGTTACTCTTTGCTTACCTTCCGTGCATTGCCTAGCCTTGCGTTGTCGTGCCTTAGCCTTGCCTCGCCTGACAGAGCCTTTCGTTGCGTTACCCTTTCCTTGCCTTGCCGTGCATTGCCTAGCCTTGCGTTGTCGTGCCTTAGCCTTGCTGCCCCTTGCCTTCCTTGCCTTCCGTTACTCTTTGCTTGCCTTCCGTGCATTGCCTAGCCTTGCGTTGTCCTGCATTAGCCTTGCCTTGACTGACCGTGCCTTGCCTTGCGTTACCCTTTCCTTGCCTTGCCGTGCATTGCCTAGCTTGCGTTGTCATGCCTTAGCCCTGTTTCCCCTTGCCGTGCCGTTCCTTCCCTTACCCTTAACTTGCCTTGCTTTCCCTTGCCTTCCTTGCTTTCCGTTACTCTTTGCTTGCCTTCCGTGCACGGCCTAGCCTTGCGTTTTCGTGCCTTAGCCTTGACTTGCCTCACCGTGCCTTGCCTTTCGTTACCCTTTCCTTGCCTGGCCGTGCATTGCCTAGCCTTGCGTTGTCGTGCCTTAGCCTTGTTTCCCCTTGCCGTGCCGTTCCTTCCGTTAACCTTGCCTTGCCTTGCTTTCCCTTGCCTTCCTTCCCTTCCGTTACTCCTTGCTTGCCTTACCTGCATTGCCTAGCCTTGCGTTGTCGTGCCTTAGCCTTGCCTCGCCTGACCGTGACTTCACTTGCGTTACCTTTCCTTGCCTTGCCGTGCATCGCCTAGCCGTGCGTTGTTGTGCATTAGCCTTGCCTTGCCTCACCGTGCCTTGCCTTGCGTTACCCTTTCCTTGCCTTGCCGTGCATTGCCTAGCTTGCGTTGTCGTGCCTTAGCCTTGTTTCCCCTTGCCGTGCCGTTCCTTCCGTTACTCTTGCCTTGCCTTTCTTTCCCTTGTATTCCTTACTTTCCGTTACTCTTTCCTTGCCTTGCCGTGCATTGCCTAGCCTTCCGTTGTCGTGCATTAGCCTTGCATTTCCTGACCGTGCCTTGCCTTGCGTTACCATTTCCTTGCCTTGCCGTGCATTGCCTAGCTTGCGTTGTCGTGCCTTAGCCTTGTTTCCCCTTGCCGTGCCGTTCCTTCTGTTACTCTTGCCTTGCCTTGCTTTCCCTTGCATTCCTTACATTCCGTTACTCTTTCCTTGCCTTGCCGTGCATTGCCTAGCCTTGCGTTGTCGTGCCTTAGCCTTGCCTCGCCTGACCGTGACTTCCCTTGCGTTACCCTTTCCTTGCCTTGCCGTGCATTGCCTAGACGTGCGTTGTTGTGCATTAGCCTTGCCTTTCCTCAACGTGCCTTCCCTTGCGTTACCCTTTCCTTGCCTTGCCGTGCATTGCCTAGCCTTGCGTTGTCGTGCCTTAGCCTTGTCTCGCCTGACCCTGCCTTGCCTTGCGTTACCCTTTCCTTGCCTTGCCGTGCATTGCCTAGCTTGCGTTGTCGTGCCTTAGCCTTGTTTCCCCTTGCCGTGCCGTGCCTTTTGTTACACTTGCCTTGCCTTGCTTTGCCTTGCCTTCCATTCCTTCCGTTACTCGTTCCTTGCCTAGCCGTGCACTGCCTAGCCTTGCGTTGTCGTGCATTAGCCTTGCCTTGCCTGACCGTTCCTTGCCTTGCGTTACCCTTTCCTTGCCTTGCCGTGCTTTGCCCAGCTTGCGTTGTCGTGCCTTAGCCTTGTTTCCCCTTGCCGTGCCGTTCCTTCCCTTACTCTTGACTTGCCTTGCTTTCCCTTGCCTTCCTTGCCTTCCGTTACTCTTTCCTTGCCTTACCCTTTCCTTGCCTTGCCGTGCATTGCCTAGACGTGCGTTGTTGTGCATTAGCCTTGCCTTGCCTCACCGTGCATTGCCTTACGTTACCCTTTCCTTGCCTTGCCGTGCATTCCCTAGCTTGCGTTGTCGTGCCTTACCCTTGTTTCTCCTTGCCGTGCCGTGCCTTTTGTTTCACTTGCCTTGCATTGCTTTGCCTTGCCTTCCTTTCCTTCTGTTACTCTTTCCTTGCCTAGCCGTGCACTGCCAAGCCTTGCGTTGTCGTGCATTAGCCTTGCCTCGACTGACCGTGCCTTGCCTTGCGTTACCCTTTCCTTGCCTTGCCGTGCATTGCCTAGCTTGCGTTGTCGTGCCTTAGCCTTGTTTCCCCTTGCCGTGCCGAGCCGTTTGTTACACTTGCCTTGCCTTGCTTTGCCTTGCCTTCCTATCCTTCCGTTACTCTTTCCTTGCCTAGCCGTGCACTGCCTAGCCTTGCGTTGTCGTGCATTAGCCTTGCCTCGCCTGATCGTGCCTTGCATTGCGTTACCCTTTCTTTGCCTTGCCGTGCATTGCCTCGCTTGCGTTGTCGTGCCTTAGCCTTGTTTCACCTTGCCGTGCCGTTCCTTCCGTTACCCTTGCCTTGCCTTGCTTTCCCTTGCCTTCCTTGCCTTCCGTTACTCTTTTCTTGCCTTCCGTGCATTGCCTAGCCTTGCGTTGTCGTGCATTAGCCTTGCCTTGCCTCACCGTGCCTTGCCTTGCGTTACCCTTTATTGCCTTGCCGTGCATTGCCTAGCCTTGCGTTGTCGTGCCTTAGCCTTGCTTCCCCTTGCCGTGCCGTTCCTTCCGATACTCTTGCCTTGCCTTGTTTCCCTTGCATTCCTTGCCTTCCGTTACTCTTTCCTTGCCTTACCGTGCATTGCCTAGCCTTGCGTTGTCGTGCATTAGCCTTGCCTTGTCTGACCGTGCCTTGCCTTGCGTTACCCTTTCCTTGCCTTGCCGTGCATTGCCTAGCTTGCGTTGTCGTGCCTTACCCATTTTTCCCCTTACCGTGCCGTGCCTTTTGTTTCACTTGCCTTGCATTGCTTTGCCTTGCCTTCCTTTCCTTCTGTTACGCTTTCCTTGCCTAGCCGTGCACTGCCAAGCCTTGCGTTGTCGTGCCGCAGCCTTGCCTCGCCTGACCGTGACTTCCCTTGCGTTACCCTTTCCTTGCCTTGCCGTCCATTGCCTAGCCGTGCGTTGTTGTGCATTAGCCTTGCCTTGCCTCACTGTGCCTTGCCTGACTTTACCCTTTCCTTGCCTTGCCGTGCATTCCCTAGCTTGCGTTGTCGTGCCTTAGCCTTGTTTCCCCTTGCCGTGCCGTGCCTTTTGTTTCACTTGCCTTGCATTGCTTTGCCTTGCCTTCCTTTCCTTCTGTTACGCTTTCCTTGCCTAGCCGTGCACTGCCATGCATTGCGTTGTCGTGCATTAGCCTTCTCTCGACTGACCGTGCCTGGCCTTGCGTTACCCTGTCCTTCCCTTGCCTTGCTTTGCCTAGCCGTGCGTTGTCGTGCATTAGCCTTGCCTTGCCTCACCGTGCCTTGCCTTGCGTTACCCTTTCCTTGCCTTGCCGTGCTTTGCCTAGCCTTGCGTTGCCGTGCCTTAGCCTTGTTTCCCCTTGCCGTGCCTTTCCTTCCGTTACTCTTGCCTTCCCTTGAATTCCCTTGTATTCCTTACATTCCGTTACTCTTTCCTTGCCTTGCCGTGCATTGCCTAGCCTTCCGTTGTCGTGCATTAGCCTTGCATTTCCTGACCGTGCCTTTCCTTGCGTTACCCTTTCCTTGCCTTGCCGTGCATTGCCTTGCTTGCGTTGTCGTGCCTTAGCCTTGTTTCCTCTTGCCGTGCCGTTCCTTACCTTACCCTTAACTTGCCTTGCTTTCCCTTGCCTTCCTTGCCTTCCGTTACTCTTTGCTTACCTTCCGTGCATTGCCTAGCCTTGCGTTGTCGTGCCTTAGCCTTGCCTCGCCTGACAGAGCCTTTCGTTGCGTTACCCTTTCCTTGCCTTGCCGTGCATTGCCTAGCCTTGCGTTGTCGTGCCGTAGCCTTGCTTTGCCTTGCCTTCCGTTCCTTCCGTTACTCTTGCCTTGCCTTGCTTTCCCTTGCATTCCTTGCCTTCCGTTACTCTTTCCTTGCCTTGCCGTGCATTGCCTAGCCTTGCGTTGTCGTGCATTAGCCTTGCCTTGCCTGACCGTGCCTTGCCTTGCGTTACCCTTTCCTTGCCTTGCCGTGCATTGCCTAGCTTGCGTTGTCATGCCTTAGCCTTGTTTCCCCTTGCCGTGCCGTTCCTTCCCTTACCCTTAACTTGCCTTGCTTTCCCTTGCCTTCCTTGCTTTCCGTTATTCTTTGCTTGCCTTCCGTGCACGGCCTAGCCTTGCGTTTTCGTGCCTTAGCCTTGACTTGCCTCACCTTGCCTTGCCTTGCGTTACCCTTTCCTTGCCTGGCCGTGCATTGCCTAGCCGTGCGTTGCCGTGCCTTAGCCTTGTTTCCCCTTGCCGAGCCGTTCCTTCCGTTAACCTTGCCTTGCCTTGCTTTCCCTTGCCTTCCTTCCCTTCCGTTACTCCTTGCTTGCCTTACCTGCATTGCCTAGCCTTGCGTTGTCGTGCCTTAGCCTTGCCTCGCCTGACCGTGACTTCACTTGCGTTACCTTTCCTTGCCTTGCCGTGCATCGCCTAGCCGTGCGTTGTTGTGCATTAGCCTTGCCTTGCCTCACCGTGCCTTGCCTTGCTTTACCCTTTCCTTGCCTTGCCGTGCATTGCCTAGCTTGCGTTGTCGTGCCTTAGCCTTGTTTCCCCTTGCCGTGCCGTTCCTTCCGTTACACTTGCCTTGCCTTGCTTTCTCTTGCATTCCTTACATTCCGTTACTCTTTCCTTGCCTTTCCGTGCATTGCCTAGCCTTCCGTTGTCGTGCATTAGCCTTGCATTTCCTGACCGTGCCTTGCCTTGCGTTACCATTTCCTTGCCTTGCCGTGCATTGCCTAGCTTGCGTTGTCGTGCCTTAGCCTTGTTTCCCCTTGCCGTGCCGTTCCTTCTGTTACTCTTGCCTTGCCTTGCTTTCCCTTGCATTCCTTACATTCCGTTACTCTTTCCTTGCCTTGCCGTGCATTGCCTAGCCTTGCGTTGTCGTGCCTTAGCCTTGCCTCGCCTGACCGTGACTTCCCTTGCGTTACCCTTTCCTTGCCTTGCCGTGCATTGCCTAGACGTGCGTTGTTGTGCATTAGCCTTGCCTTTCCTCAACGTGCCTTCCCTTGCGTTACCCTTTCCTTGCCTTGCCGTGCATTGCCTAGCCTTGCGTTGTCGTGCCTTAGCCTTGTCTCGCCTGACCCTGCCTTGCCTTGCGTTACCCTTTCCTTGCCTTGCCGTGCATTGCCTAGCTTGCGTTGTCGTGCCTTAGCCTTGTTTCCCCTTGCCGTGCCGTGCCTTTTGTTACACTTGCCTTGCCTTGCTTTGCCTTGCCTTCCATTCCTTCCGTTACTCGTTCCTTGCCTAGCCGTGCACTGCCTAGCCTTGCGTTGTCGTGCATTAGCCTTGCCTTGCCTGACCGTGCCTTGCCTTGCGTTACCCTTTCCTTGCCTTGCCGTGCTTTGCCCAGCTTGCGTTGTCGTGCCTTAGCCTTGTTTCCCCTTGCCGTGCCGTTCCTTCCCTTACTCTTGCCTTGCCTTGCTTTCCCTTGCCTTCCTTGCCTTCCGTTACTCTTTCCTTACCATCCGTGCATTGCCCAGCCTTGCGTTGTCGTGCCGTAGCCTTGCCTCGCCTGACCGTGACTTCCCTTGCGTTACCCTTTCCTTGCCTTGCCCTCCATTGCCTAGCCGTGCGTTGTTGTGCATTAGCCTTGCCTTGCCTCACCGTGCCTTGCCTTACGTTACCCTTTCCTTGCCTTGCCGTGCATTCCCTAGCTTGCGTTGTCGTGCCTTACCCTTGTTTCTCCTTGCCGTGCCGTGCCTTTTGTTTCACTTGCCTTGCATTGCTTTGCCTTGCCTTCCTTTCCTTCTGTTACTCTTTCCTTGCCTAGCCTTGCACTGCCAAGCCTTGCGTTGTCGTGCATTAGCCTTGCCTCGACTGACCGTGCCTTGCCTTGCGTTACCCTTTCCTTGCCTTGCCGTGCATTGCCTAGCTTGCGTTGTCGTGCCTTAGCCTTGTTTCCCCTTGCCGTGCCGAGCCGTTTGTTACACTTGCCTTGCCTTGCTTTGCCTTGCCTTCCTATCCTTCCGTTACTCTTTCCTTGCCTAGCCGTGCACTGCCTAGCCTTGCGTGGTCGTGCATTAGCCTTGCCTCGCCTGATCGTGCCTTGCATTGCGTTACCCTTTCTTTGCCTTGCCGTGCATTGCCTAGCTTGCGTTGTCGTGCCTTAGCCTTGTTTCCCCTTGCCGTGCCGTTCCTTCCCTTACCCTTGCCTTGCCTTGCTTTCCCTTGCCTTCCTTGCCTTCCGTTACTCTTTTCTTGCCTTCCGTGCATTGCCTAGCCTTGCGTTTTCGTGCCTTAGCCTTGCCTTGCCTCACCGTGCCTTGCCTTGCGTTACCCTTTCCTTGCCTTGCCGTGCTTTGCCCAGCTTGCGTTGTCGTGCCTTAGCCTTGTTTCCCCTTGCCGTGCCGTTCCTTCCCTTACTCTTGCCTTGCCTTGCTTTCCCTTGCCTTCCTTACCTTCCATTACTCTTTGCTTACCATCCGTGCATTGCCCAGCCTTGCGTTGTCGTGCCGTAGCCTTGCCTCGCCTGACCGTGACTTCCCTTGCGTTACCCTTTCCTTGCCTTGCCGTCCATTGCCTAGCCGTGCGTTGTTGTGCATTAGCCTTGCCTTGCCTCACCGTGCCTTGCCTTACGTTACCCTTTCCTTGCCTTGCCGTGCATTCCCTAGCTTGCGTTGTCGTGCCTTACCCTTGTTTCTCCTTGCCGTGCCGTGCCTTTTGTTTCACTTGCCTTGCATTGCTTTGCCTTGCCTTCCTTTCCTTCTGTTACTCTTTCCTTGCCTAGCCTTGCACTGCCAAGCCTTGCGTTGTCGTGCATTAGCCTTGCCTCGACTGACCGTGCCTTGCCTTGCGTTACCCTTTCCTTGCCTTGCCGTGCATTGCCTAGCTTGCGTTGTCGTGCCTTAGCCTTGTTTCCCCTTGCCGTGCCGAGCCGTTTGTTACACTTGCCTTGCCTTGCTTTGCCTTGCCTTCCTATCCTTCCGTTACTCTTTCCTTGCCTAGCCGTGCACTGCCTAGCCTTGCGTGGTCGTGCATTAGCCTTGCCTCGCCTGATCGTGCCTTGCATTGCGTTACCCTTTCTTTGCCTTGCCGTGCATTGCCTAGCTTGCGTTGTCGTGCCTTAGCCTTGTTTCCCCTTGCCGTGCCGTTCCTTCCCTTACCCTTGCCTTGCCTTGCTTTCCCTTGCCTTCCTTGCCTTCCGTTACTCTTTTCTTGCCTTCCGTGCATTGCCTAGCCTTGCGTTTTCGTGCCTTAGCCTTGCCTTGCCTCACCGTGCCTTGCCTTGCGTTACCCTTTATTGCCTTGCCGTGCATTGCCTAGCCTTGCGTTGTCGTGCCTTAGCCTTGCTTCCCCTTGCCGTGCCGTTCCTTCCGTTACTCTTGCCTTGCCTTGTTTCCCTTGCATTCCTTGCCTTCCGTTACTCTTTCCTTGCCTTACCGTGCATTGCCTAGCCTTGCGTTGTCGTGCATTAGCCTTGCCTTGTCTGACCGTGCCTTGCCTTGCGTTACCCTTTCCTTGCCTTGCCGTGCATTGCCTAGCTTGCGTTGTCGTGCCTTACCCATTTTTCCCCTTACCGTGCCGTGCCTTTTGTTTCACTTGCCTTGCATTGCTTTGCCTTGCCTTCCTTTCCTTCTGTTACGCTTTCCTTGCCTAGCCGTGCACTGCCAAGCCTTGCGTTGTCGTGCCGCAGCCTTGCCTCGCCTGACCGTGACTTCCCTTGCGTTACCCTTTCCTTGCCTTGCCGTCCATTGCCTAGCCGTGCGTTGTTGTGCATTAGCCTTGCCTTGCCTCACTGTGCCTTGCCTGACGTTACCCTTTCCTTGCCTTGCCGTGCATTCCCTAGCTTGCGTTGTCGTGCCTTAGCCTTGTTTCCCCTTGCCGTGCCGTGCCTTTTGTTTCACTTGCCTTGCATTGCTTTGCCTTGCCTTCCTTTCCTTCTGTTACGCTTTCCTTGCCTAGCCGTGCACTGCCATGCATTGCGTTGTCGTGCATTAGCCTTCTCTCGACTGACCGTGCCTGGCCTTGCGTTACCCTGTCCTTCCCTTGCCTTGCTTTGCCTAGCCGTGCGTTGTCGTGCATTAGCCTTGCCTTGCCTCACCGTGCCTTGCCTTGCGTTACCCTTTCCTTGCCTTGCCGTGCTTTGCCTAGCCTTGCGTTGCCGTGCCTTAGCCTTGTTTCCCCTTGCCGTGCCTTTCCTTCCGTTACTCTTGCCTTCCCTTGAATTCCCTTGTATTCCTTACATTCCGTTACTCTTTCCTTGCCTTGCCGTGCATTGCCTAGCCTTCCGTTGTCGTGCATTAGCCTTGCATTTCCTGACCGTGCCTTGCCTTGCGTTACCCTTTCCTTGCCTTGCCGTGCATTGCCTTGCTTGCGTTGTCGTGCCTTAGCCTTGTTTCCTCTTGCCGTGCCGTTCCTTACCTTACCCTTAACTTGCCTTGCTTTCCCTTGCCTTCCTTGCCTTCCGTTACTCTTTGCTTACCTTCCGTGCATTGCCTAGCCTTGCGTTGTCGTGCCTTAGCCTTGCCTCGCCTGACAGAGCCTTTCGTTGCGTTACCCTTTCCTTGCCTTGCCGTGCATTGCCTAGCCTTGCGTTGTCGTGCCGTAGCCTTGCTTTCCCTTGCCGTGCCGTTCCTTCCGTTACTCTTGCCTTGCATTGCTTTCCCTTGCATTCCTTGCCTTCCGTTACTCTTTCCTTGCCTTGCCGTGCATTGCCTAGCCTTGCGTTGTCGTGCATTAGCCTTGCCTTGCCTGACCGTGCCTTGCCTTGCGTTGCCCTTTCCTTGCCTTGCCGTGCATTGCCTAGCTTGCGTTGTCATGCCTTAGCCCTGTTTCCCCTTGCCGTGCCGTTCCTTCCCTTACCCTTAACTTGCCTTGCTTTCCCTTGCCTTCCTTGCTTTCCGTTACTCTTTGCTTGCCTTCCGTGCACGGCCTAGCCTTGCGTTTTCGTGCCTTAGCCTTGACTTGCCTCACCGTGCCTTGCCTTGCGTTACCCTTTCCTTGCCTGGCCGTGCATTGCCTAGCCGTGCGTAGCCGTGCCTTAGCCTTGTTTCCCCTTGCCGAGCCGTTCCTTCCGTTAACCTTGCCTTGCCTTGCTTTCCCTTGCCATCTTTCCCTTCCGTTACTCCTTGCTTGCCTTACCTGCATTGCCTAGCCTTGCGTTGTCGTGCCTTAGCCTTGCCTCGCCTGACCGTGACTTCCCTTGCGTTACCTTTCCTTGCCTTGCCGTGCATCGCCTAGCCGTGCGTTGTTGTGCATTAGCCTTGCCTTGCCTCACCGTGCCTTGCCTTGCGTTACCCTTTCCTTGCCTTGCCGTGCATTGCCTAGCTTGCGTTGTCGTGCCTTAGCCTTGTTTCCCCTTGCCGTGCCGTTCCTTCCGTTACACTTGCCTTGCCTTGCTTTCTCTTGCATTCCTTACATTCCGTTACTCTTTCCTTGCCTTGCCGTGCATTGCCTAGCCTTCCGTTGTCGTGCATTAGCCTTGCATTTCCTGACCGTGCCTTGCCTTGCGTTACCCTTTCCTTGCCTTGCCGTGCATTGCCTAGCTTGCGTTGTCGTGCCTTAGCCTTGTTTCCCCTTGCCGTGCCGTTCCTTCCCTTACTCTTGCCTTGCCTTGCTTTCCCTTGCCTTCCTTGCCTTCCGTTACTCTTGCCTTGCCTTCCGTGCATTGCCTAGCCTTGCGTTGTCGTGCCTTAGCCTTGCCTCGCCTGACCGTGACTTCCCTTGCGTTACCCTTTCCTTGCCTTGCCGTGCATTGCCTAGACGTGCGTTGTTGTGCATTAGCCTTGCCTTTCCTCAACGTGCCTTCCCTTGCGTTACCCTTTCCTTGCCTTGCCGTGCATTGCCTAGCCTTGCGTTGTCGTGCCTTAGCCTTGTCTCGCCTGACCCTGCCTTGCCTTGCGTTACCCTTTCCTTGCCTTGCCGTGCATTGCCTAGCTTGCGTTGTCGTGCCTTAGCCTTGTTTCCCCTTGCCGTGCCGTGCCTTTTGTTACACTTGCCTTGCCTTGCTTTGCCTTGCCTTCCATTCCTTCCGTTACTCGTTCCTTGCCTAGCCGTGCACTGCCTAGCCTTGCGTTGTCGTGCATTAGCCTTGCCTTGCCTGACCGTGCCTTGCCTTGCGTTACCCTTTCCTTGCCTTGCCGTGCTTTGCCCAGCTTGCGTTGTCGTGCCTTAGCCTTGTTTCCCCTTGCCGTGCCGTTCCTTCCCTTACTCTTGCCTTGCCTTGCTTTCCCTTGCCTTCCTTGCCTTCCGTTACTCTTTGCTTACCTTCCGTGCATTGCCCAGCCTTGCGTTGTCGTGCCTTAGCCTTGCCTCGCCTGACCGTGACTTCACTTGCGTTACCCTTTCCTTGCCTTGCCGTGCATTGCCTAGCCGTGCGTTGTTGTGCATTAGCCTTGCCTTGCCTCACCGTGCCTTGCCTTGCGTTACCCTTTCCTTGCCTTGCCGTGCATTGCCTAGCTTGCGTTGTCGTGCCTTACCCTTGTTTCCCCTTGCCGTGCCGTGCCTTTTGTTTCACTTGCCTTGCATTGCTTTGCCTTGCCTTCCTTTCCTTCTGTTACGCTTTCCTTGCCTAGCCGTGCACTGCCAAGCCTTGCGTTGTCGTGCCTTAGCCTTGCCTCGCTTGACCGTGCCTTGCCTTGCGTTACCCTCTCCTTCCCTTGCCTTGCTTTGCCTAGCCGTGCGTTGTCGTGCATTAGCCTTGCCTTGCCTGACCGTGCCTTGCCTTGCGTTACCCTTTCCTTGCCTTGCCGTGCTTTGCC
This sequence comes from Macrotis lagotis, assembly GCF_037893015.1. Taxonomy (NCBI): domain Eukaryota; kingdom Metazoa; phylum Chordata; class Mammalia; order Peramelemorphia; family Peramelidae; genus Macrotis; species Macrotis lagotis. Next base: position 263,228 of record NW_027422077.1, read on the forward strand.
TAGCTTGCGTTTTCGTGCCTTAGCCTTGTTTCCCCTTGCCGTGCCGTTCCTTCCCTTACTCTTAACTTGCCTTGCTTTCCCTTGCCTTCCTTGCCTTCCGTTACTCTTTCCTTGCCTAGCCGTGCATTGCCTAGCCTTGCGTTGTCGTGCCTTAGCCTTGCCTCGCTTGACCGTGCCTTGCCTTGCGTTACCCTCTCCTTCCCTTGCCTTGCTTTGCCTAGCCGTGCGTTGTCGTGCATTAGCCTTGCCTTGCCTCACCGTGCCTTGCCTTGCGTTACCCTTTCCTTGCCTTGCCGTGCTTTGCCTAGCCTTGCGTTGTCGTGCCTTAGCCTTGTTTCCCCTTGCCGTGCCGTTCCTTCCGTTACTCTTGCCTTGCCTTGCTTTCCCTTGCATTCCTTACATTCCGTTACTCTTTCCTTGCCTTGCCGTGCATTGCCTAGACGTGCGTTGTTGTGCATTAGCCTTGCCTTTCCTCACCGTGCCTTGCCTTGCGTTACCCTTTCCTTGCCTTGCCGTGCATTGCCTAGCCTTGCGTTGTCGTGCCTTAGCCTTGTCTCGCCTGACCCTGCCTTGCCTTGCGTTACCCTTTCCTTGCCTTGCCGTGCATTGCCTAGCTTGCGTTGTCGTGCCTTAGCCTTGTTTCCCCTTGCCGTGCCGTGCCTTTTTTTACACTTGCCTTGCCTTGCTTTGCCTTGCCTTCCATTCCTTCCGTTACTCGTTCCTTGCCTAGCCGTGCACTGCCTAGCCTTGCGTTGTCGTGCATTAGCCTTGCCTTGCCTGACCGTGCCTTGCCTTGCGTTACCCTTTCCTTGCCTTGCCGTGCATTGCCTAGCCTTGCGTTGTCGTGCCTTAGCCTAGTTTCCCCTTGCCGTGCCGTTCCTTCCGTTACCCTTGCCTTGCCTTGCTTTCCCTTGCCTTCCTTGCCTTCCGTTACTCTTTGCTTGCCTTCCGTGCATTGCCTAGCCTTGCGTTGTCGTGCCGTAGCCTTGCCTCGCCTGACCGTGACTTCCCTTGCGTTACCCTTTCCTTGCCTTGCCGTCCATTGCCTAGCCGTGCGTTGTTGTGCATTAGCCTTGCCTTGCCTCACCGTGCCTTGCCTTACGTTACCCTTTCCTTGCCTTGCCGTGCATTGCCTAGCTTGCGTTGTCGTGCCTTAGCCTTGTTTCCCCTTGCCGTGCCGTGCCTTTTGTTTCACTTGCCTTGCATTGCTTTGCCTTGCCTTCCTTTCCTTCTGTTACGCTTTCCTTGCCTAGCCGTGCACTGCTAAGCCTTGCGTTGTCGTGCATTAGCCTTCCCTCGACTGACCGTGCCTGGCCTTGCGTTACCCTCTCCTTCCCTTGCCTTGCATTGCCTAGCCGTGCGTTGTCGTGCATTAGCCTTGCCTTGCCTCACCGTGCCTTGCGTTGAGTTACCCTTTCCTTGCCTTGCCGTGCTTTGCCTAGCCTTGCGTTGTCGTGCCTTAGCCTTGTTTCCACTTGCCGTGCCGTTCCTTCCCTTACCCTTGCCTTGCCTTGCTTTCCCTTGCATTCCTTACATTCCGTTACTCTTTCCTTGCCTTGCCGTGCATTGCCTAGCCTTCCGTTGTCGTGCATTAGCCTTGCATTTCCTGACAGTGCCTTGCCTTGCGTTACCCTTTCCTTGCCTTGCCGTGCATTGCCTAGCTTGCGTTGTCGTGCCTTAGCCTTGTTTCCCCTTGCCGTGCCGTTCCTTCCGTTACTCTTGCCTTGCCTTGCTTTCCCTTGCATTCCTTGCCTTCCGTTACTCTTTCCTTGCCTTCCCGTGCATTGCCTAGCCTTGCGTTGTCGTGCCTTAGCCTTGCCTCGCCTGACCGTGACTTCCCTTGTGTTACCCTTTCCTTGCCTTGCCGTGCATTGCCTAGACGTGCGTTGTTGTGCATTAGCCTTGCCTTGCCTCACCGTGCCTTGCCTTGCGTTACCCTTTCCTTGCCTTGCCGTGCATTGCCTAGCCGTGCGTTGTCGTGCCTTGCGTTACCCTTTCCTTGCCTTGCCGTGCATTGCCTAGCCGTGCGTTGTCGTGCCTTAGCCTTGTTTCCCCTTGCCGTGCCGAGCCTTTTGTTACACTTGCCTTGCCTTGCTTTGCCTTGCCTTCCTTTCCTTCCGTTACTCTTTCCTTGCCTAGCCGTGCACTGCCTAGCCTTGCGTTGTCGTGCATTAGCCTTGCCTCGCCTGACCGTGCCTTGCCTTGCGTTACCCTTTCTTTGCCTTGCCGTGCATTGCCTAGCCTTGCGTTGTCGTGCCTTAGCCTTGTTTCCCCTTGCCGTGCCGTTCCTTCCCTTACCCTTGCCTTGCCTTGCTTTCCCTTGCCTTCCTTGCCTTCCGTTACTCTTTGCTTGCCTTCCGTGCATTGCCTAGCCTTGCGTTTTCGTGCCTTAGCCTTGCCTTGCCTCACCGTGCCTTGCCTTGCGTTACCCTTTATTGCCTTGCCGTGCATTGCCTAGCCTTGCGTTGTCGTGCCTTAGCCTTGCTTCCCCTTGCCGTGCCGTTCCTTCCGTTACTCTTGCCTTGCCTTGTTTCCCTTGCATTCCTTGCCTTCCGTTACTCTTTCCTTGCCTTACCGTGCATTGCCTAGCCTTGCGTTGTCGTGCATTAGCCTTGCCTTGTCTGACCGTGCCTTGCCTTGCGTTACCCTTTCCTTGCCTTGCCGTGCATTGCCTAGCTTGCGTTGTCGTGCCTTACCCATTTTTCCCCTTACCGTGCCGTGCCTTTTGTTTCACTTGCCTTGCATTGCTTTGCCTTGCCTTCCTTTCCTTCTGTTACGCTTTCCTTGCCTAGCCGTGCACTGCCAAGCCTTGCGTTGTCGTGCCGCAGCCTTGCCTCGCCTGACCGTGACTTCCCTTGCGTTACCCTTTCCTTGCCTTGCCGTCCATTGCCTAGCCGTGCGTTGTTGTGCATTAGCCTTGCCTTGCCTCACTGTGCCTTGCCTGACGTTACCCTTTCCTTGCCTTGCCGTGCATTCCCTAGCTTGCGTTGTCGTGCCTTAGCCTTGTTTCCCCTTGCCGTGCCGTGCCTTTTGTTTCACTTGCCTTGCATTGCTTTGCCTTGCCTTCCTTTCCTTCTGTTACGCTTTCCTTGCCTAGCCGTGCACTGCCAAGCATTGCGTTGTCGTGCATTAGCCTTCTCTCGACTGACCGTGCCTGGCCTTGCGTTACCCTGTCCTTCCCTTGCCTTGCTTTGCCTAGCCGTGCGTTGTCGTGCATTAGCCTTGCCTTGCCTCACCGTGCCTTGCCTTGCGTTACCCTTTCCTTGCCTTGCCGTGCTTTGCCTAGCCTTGCGTTGCCGTGCCTTAGCCTTGTTTCCCCTTGCCGTGCCTTTCCTTCCGTTACTCTTGCCTTCCCTTGCATTCCCTTGTATTCCTTACATTCCGTTACTCTTTCCTTGCCTTGCCGTGCATTGCCTAGCCTTCCGTTGTCGTGCATTAGCCTTGCATTTCCTGACCGTGCCTTGCCTTGCGTTACCCTTTCCTTGCCTTGCCGTGCATTGCCTTGCTTGCGTTGTCGTGCCTTAGCCTTGTTTCCTCTTGCCGTGCCGTTCCTTACCTTACCCTTAACTTGCCTTGCTTTCCCTTGCCTTCCTTGCCTTCCGTTACTCTTTGCTTACCTTCCGTGCATTGCCTAGCCTTGCGTTGTCGTGCCTTAGCCTTGCCTCGCCTGACAGAGCCTTTCGTTGCGTTACCCTTTCCTTGCCTTGCCGTGCATTGCCTAGCCTTGCGTTGTCGTGCCTTAGCCTTGCTTTCCCTTGCCGTGCCGTTCCTTCCGTTACTCTTGCCTTGCCTTGCTTTCCCTTGCATTCCTTGCCTTCCGTTACTCTTTCCTTGCCTTGCCGTGCATTGCCTAGCCTTGCGTTGTCGTGCATTAGCCTTGCCTTGCCTGACCGTGCCTTGCCTTGCGTTGCCCTTTCCTTGCCTTGCCGTGCATTGCCTAGCTTGCGTTGTCATGCCTTAGCCCTGTTTCCCCTTGCCGTGCCGTTCCTTCCCTTACCCTTAACTTGCCTTGCTTTCCCTTGCCTTCCTTGCTTTCCGTTACTCTTTGCTTGCCTTCCGTGCACGGCCTAGCCTTGCGTTTTCGTGCCTTAGCCTTGACTTGCCTCACCGTGCCTTGCCTTGCGTTACCCTTTCCTTGCCTGGCCGTGCATTGCCTAGCCGTGCGTAGCCGTGCCTTAGCCTTGTTTCCCCTTGCCGAGCCGTTCCTTCCGTTAACCTTGCCTTGCCTTGCTTTCCCTTGCCTTCCTTCCCTTCCGTTACTCCTTGCTTGCCTTACCTGCATTGCCTAGCCTTGCGTTGTCGTGCCTTAGCCTTGCCTCGCCTGACCGTGACTTCACTTGCGTTACCTTTCCTTGCCTTGCCGTGCATCGCCTAGCCGTGCGTTGTTGTGCATTAGCCTTGCCTTGCCTCACCGTGCCTTGCCTTGCGTTACCCTTTCCTTGCCTTGCCGTGCATTGCCTAGCTTGCGTTGTCGTGCCTTAGCCTTGTTTCCCCTTGCCGTGCCGTTCCTTCCGTTACACTTGCCTTGCCTTGCTTTCTCTTGCATTCCTTACATTCCGTTACTCTTTCCTTGCCTTGCCGTGCATTGCCTAGCCTTCCGTTGTCGTGCATTAGCCTTGCATTTCCTGACCGTGCCTTGCCTTGCGTTACCATTTCCTTGCCTTGCCGTGCATTGCCTAGCTTGCGTTGTCGTGCCTTAGCCTTGTTTCCCCTTGCCGTGCCGTTCCTTCTGTTACTCTTGCCTTGCCTTGCTTTCCCTTGCATTCCTTACATTCCGTTACTCTTTCCTTGCCTTGCCGTGCATTGCCTAGCCTTGCGTTGTCGTGCCTTAGCCTTGCCTCGCCTGACCGTGACTTCCCTTGCGTTACCCTTTCCTTGCCTTGCCGTGCATTGCCTAGACGTGCGTTGTTGTGCATTAGCCTTGCCTTTCCTCAACGTGCCTTCCCTTGCGTTACCCTTTCCTTGCCTTGCCGTGCATTGCCTAGCCTTGCGTTGTCGTGCCTTAGCCTTGTCTCGCCTGACCCTGCCTTGCCTTGCGTTACCCTTTCCTTGCCTTGCCGTGCATTGCCTAGCTTGCGTTGTCGTGCCTTAGCCTTGTTTCCCCTTGCCGTGCCGTGCCTTTTGTTACACTTGCCTTGCCTTGCTTTGCCTTGCCTTCCATTCCTTCCGTTACTCGTTCCTTGCCTAGCCGTGCACTGCCTAGCCTTGCGTTGTCGTGCATTAGCCTTGCCTTGCCTGACCGTGCCTTGCCTTGCGTTACCCTTTCCTTGCCTTGCCGTGCTTTGCCCAGCTTGCGTTGTCGTGCCTTAGCCTTGTTTCCCCTTGCCGTGCCGTTCCTTCCCTTACTCTTGCCTTGCCTTGCTTTCCCTTGCCTTCCTTGCCTTCCGTTACTCTTTGCTTACCATCCGTGCATTGCCCAGCCTTGCGTTGTCGTGCCGTAGCCTTGCCTCGCCTGACCGTGACTTCCCTTGCGTTACCCTTTCCTTGCCTTGCCGTCCATTGCCTAGCCGTGCGTTGTTGTGCATTAGCCTTGCCTTGCCTCACCGTGCCTTGCCTTACGTTACCCTTTCCTTGCCTTGCCGTGCATTCCCTAGCTTGCGTTGTCGTGCCTTACCCTTGTTTCTCCTTGCCGTGCCGTGCCTTTTGTTTCACTTGCCTTGCATTGCTTTGCCTTGCCTTCCTTTCCTTCTGTTACTCTTTCCTTGCCTAGCCTTGCACTGCCAAGCCTTGCGTTGTCGTGCATTAGCCTTGCCTCGACTGACCGTGCCTTGCCTTGCGTTACCCTTTCCTTGCCTTGCCGTGCATTGCCTAGCTTGCGTTGTCGTGCCTTAGCCTTGTTTCCCCTTGCCGTGCCGTGCCGTTTGTTACACTTGCCTTGCCTTGCTTTGCCTTGCCTTCCTATCCTTCCGTTACTCTTTCCTTGCCTAGCCGTGCACTGCCTAGCCTTGCGTTGTCGTGCATTAGCCTTGCCTCGCCTGATCGTGCCTTGCATTGCGTTACCCTTTCCTTGCCTTGCCGTGCATTGCCTAGCTTGCGTTGTCGTGCCTTAGCCTTGTTTCCCCTTGCCGTGCCGTTCCTTCCCTTACCCTTGCCTTGCCTTGCTTTCCCTTGCCTTCCTTGCCTTCCGTTACTCTTTGCTTGCCTTCCGTGCATTGCCTAGCCTTGCGTTGTCGTGCCTTAGCCTTATCTTGCCTCACCGTGCCTTGCCTTGCGTTACCCTTTATTGCCTTGCCGTGCATTGCCTAGCCTTGCGTTGTCGTGCCTTAGCCTTGCTTCCCCTTGCCGTGCCGTTCCTTCCGTTACTCTTGCCTTGCCTTGTTTCCCTTGCATTCCTTGCCTTCCGTTACTCTTTCCTTGCCTTACCGTGCATTGCCTAGCCTTGCGTTGTCGTGCATTAGCCTTGCCTTGTCTGACCGTGCCTTGCCTTGCGTTACCCTTTCCTTGCCTTGCCGTGCATTGCCTAGCTTGCGTTGTCGTGCCTTACCCTTTTTTCCCCTTACCGTGCCGTGCCTTTTGTTTCACTTGCCTTGCATTGCTTTGCCTTGCCTTCCTTTCCTTCTGTTACGCTTTCCTTGCCTAGCCGTGCACTGCCAAGCCTTGCGTTGTCGTGCCGCAGCCTTGCCTCGCCTGACCGTGACTTCCCTTGCGTTACCCTTTCCTTGCCTTGCCGTCCATTGCCTAGCCGTGCGTTGTTGTGCATTAGCCTTGCCTTGCCTCACTGTGCCTTGCCTGACGTTACCCTTTCCTTGCCTTGCCGTGCATTCCCTAGCTTGCGTTGTCGTGCCTTAGCCTTGTTTCCCCTTGCCGTGCCGTGCCTTTTGTTTCACTTGCCTTGCATTGCTTTGCCTTGCCTTCCTTTCCTTCTGTTACGCTTTCCTTGCCTAGTCGTGCACTGCCAAGCCTTGCGTTGTCGTGCATTAGCCTTCTCTCGACTGACCGTGCCTGGCCTTGCGTTACCCTGTCCTTCCCTTGCCTTGCTTTGCCTAGCCGTGCGTTGTCGTGCATTAGCCTTGCCTTGCCTCACCGTGCCTTGCCTTGCGTTACCCTTTCCTTGCCTTGCCGTGCTTTGCCTAGCCTTGCGTTGCCGTGCCTTAGCCTTGTTTCCCCTTGCCGTGCCTTTCCTTCCGTTACTCTTGCCTTCCCTTGCATTCCCTTGTATTCCTTACATTCCGTTACTCTTTCCTTGCCTTGCCGTGCATTGCCTAGCCTTCCGTTGTCGTGCATTAGCCTTGCATTTCCTGACCGTGCCTTGCCTTGCGTTACCCTTTCCTTGCCTTGCCGTGCATTGCCTTGCTTGCGTTGTCGTGCCTTAGCCTTGTTTCCCCTTGCCGTGCCGTTCCTTACCTTACCCTTAACTTGCCTTGCTTTCCCTTGCCTTCCTTGCCTTCCGTTACTCTTTGCTTACCTTCCGTGCATTGCCTAGCCTTGCGTTGTCGTGCCTTAGCCTTGCCTCGCCTGACAGAGCCTTTCGTTGCGTTACCCTTTCCTTGCCTTGCCGTGCATTGCCTAGCCTTGCGTTGTCGTGCCTTAGCCTTGCTTTCCCTTGCCGTGCCGTTCCTTCCGTTACTCTTGCCTTGCCTTGCTTTCCCTTGCATTCCTTGCCTTCCGTTACTCTTTCCTTGCCTTGCCGTGCATTGCCTAGCCTTGCGTTGTCGTGCATTAGCCTTGCCTTGCCTGACCGTGCCTTGCCTTGCGTTGCCCTTTCCTTGCCTTGCCGTGCATTGCCTAGCTTGCGTTGTCATGCCTTAGCCCTGTTTCCCCTTGCCGTGCCGTTCCTTCCCTTACCCTTAACTTGCCTTGCTTTCCCTTGCCTTCCTTGCTTTCCGTTAATCTTTGCTTGCCTTCCGTGCACGGCCTAGCCTTGCGTTTTCGTGCCTTAGCCTTGACTTGCCTCACCGTGCCTTGCCTTGCGTTACCCTTTCCTTGCCTGGCCGTGCATTGCCTAGCCGTGCGTAGCCGTGCCTTAGCCTTGTTTCCCCTTGCCGAGCCGTTCCTTCCGTTAACCTTGCCTTGCCTTGCTTTCCCTTGCCTTCCTTCCCTTCCGTTACTCCTTGCTTGCCTTACCTGCATTGCCTAGCCTTGCGTTGTCGTGCCTTAGCCTTGCCTCGCCTGACCGTGACTTCACTTGCGTTACCCTTTCCTTGCCTTGCCGTGCATCGCCTAGCCGTGCGTTGTTGTGCATTAGCCTTGCCTTGCCTCACCGTGCCTTGCCTTGCGTTACCCTTTCCTTGCCTTGCCGTGCATTGCCTAGCTTGCGTTGTCGTGCCTTAGCCTTGTTTCCCCTTGCCGTGCCGTGCCTTTTGTTACACTTGCCTTGCCTTGCTTTGCCTTGCATTCCTTACATTCCGTTACTCTTTCCTTGCCTAGCCGTGCATTGCCTAGCCTTCCGTTGTCGTGCATTAGCCTTGCATTTCCTGACCGTGCCTTGCCTTGCGTTACCCTTTCCTTGCCTTGCCGTGCATTGCCTAGCTTGCGTTGTCGTGCCTTAGCCTTGTTTCCCCTTGCCGTGCCGTTCCTTCTGTTACTCTTGCCTTGCCTTGCTTTCCCTTGCATTCCTTACATTCCGTTACTCTTTCCTTGCCTTGCCGTGCATTGCCTAGCCTTGCGTTGTCGTGCCTTAGCCTTGCCTCGCCTGACCGTGACTTCCCTTGCGTTACCCTTTCCTTGCCTTGCCGTGCATTGCCTAGACGTGCGTTGTTGTGCATTAGCCTTGCCTTTCCTCAACGTGCCTTCCCTTGCGTTACCCTTTCCTTGCCTTGCCGTGCATTGCCTAGCCTTGCGTTGTCGTGCCTTAGCCTTGTCTCGCCTGACCCTGCCTTGCCTTGCGTTACCCTTTCCTTGCCTTGCCGTGCATTGCCTAGCTTGCGTTGTCGTGCCTTAGCCTTGTTTCCCCTTGCCGTGCCGTGCCTTTTGTTACACTTGCCTTGCCTTGCTTTGCCTTGCCTTCCATTCCTTCCGTTACTCGTTCCTTGCCTAGCCGTGCACTGCCTAGCCTTGCGTTGTCGTGCATTAGCCTTGCCTTGCCTGACCGTGCCTTGCCTTGCGTTACCCTTTCCTTGCCTTGCCGTGCTTTGCCCAGCTTGCGTTGTCGTGCCTTAGCCTTGTTTCCCCTTGCCGTGCCGTTCCTTCCCTTACTCTTGCCTTGCCTTGCTTTCCCTTGCCTTCCTTGCCTTCCGTTACTCTTTCCTTACCATCCGTGCATTGCCCAGCCTTGCGTTGTCGTGCCGTAGCCTTGCCTCGCCTGACCGTGACTTCCCTTGCGTTACCCTTTCCTTGCCTTGCCCTCCATTGCCTAGCCGTGCGTTGTTGTGCATTAGCCTTGCCTTGCCTCACCGTGCCTTGCCTTACGTTACCCTTTCCTTGCCTTGCCGTGCATTCCCTAGCTTGCGTTGTCGTGCCTTACCCTTGTTTCTCCTTGCCGTGCCGTGCCTTTTGTTTCACTTGCCTTGCATTGCTTTGCCTTGCCTTCCTTTCCTTCTGTTACTCTTTCCTTGCCTAGCCTTGCACTGCCAAGCCTTGCGTTGTCGTGCATTAGCCTTGCCTCGACTGACCGTGCCTTGCCTTGCGTTACCCTTTCCTTGCCTTGCCGTGCATTGCCTAGCTTGCGTTGTCGTGCCTTAGCCTTGTTTCCCCTTGCCGTGCCGTTCCCCTGCCGTTTGTTACACTTGCCTTGCCTTGCTTTGCCTTGCATTTCTTTCCTTCCGTTACTCTTTCCTTGCCTAGCCGTGCACTGCCTAGCCTTGCGTGGTCGTGCATTAGCCTTGCCTCGCCTGACCGTGCCTTGCCTTGCGTTACCCTTTCCTTGCCTTGCCGTGCATTGCCTAGCTTGCGTTGTCGTGCCTTAGCCTTGTTTCCCCTTGCCGTGCCGTTCCTTCGGTTACCCTTGCCTTCCCTTGCTTTCCCTTGCCTTCCTTGCATTCCGTTACTCTTTTCTTGCCTTCCGTGCATTGCCTAGCCTTGCGTTGTCGTGCCTTAGCCTTGCCTTGCCTGACCGTGCCTTGCCTTGCGTTACCCTTTCCTTGCCTTGCCGTGCATTGCCCAGCCTTGCGTTGTCGTGCCTTAGCCTTGTTTCCCCTTGCCGTGCCGTTCCTTCCCTTACTCTTGCCTTGCCTTGCTTTCCCTTGCCTTCCTTACCTTCCATTACTCTTTGCTTACCATCCGTGCATTGCCCAGCCTTGCGTTGTCGTGCCGTAGCCTTGCCTCGCCTGACCGTGACTTCCCTTGCGTTACCCTTTCCTTGCCTTGCCGTCCATTGCCTAGCCGTGCGTTGTTGTGCATTAGCCTTGCCTTGCCTCACCGTGCCTTGCCTTACGTTACCCTTTCCTTGCCTTGCCGTGCATTGCCTAGCTTGCGTTGTCGTGCCTTACCCTTGTTTCCCCTTGCCGTGCCGTGCCTTTTGTTTCACTTGCCTTGCATTGCTTTGCCTTGCCTTCCTTTCCTTCTGTTACTCTTTCCTTGCCTAGCCTTGCACTGCCAAGCCTTGCGTTGTCGTGCATTAGCCTTGCCTCGACTGACCGTGCCTTGCCTTGCGTTACCCTTTCCTTGCCTTGCCGTGCATTGCCTAGCTTGCGTTGTCGTGCCTTAGCCTTGTTTCCCCTTGCCGTGCCGAGCCGTTTGTTACACTTGCCTTGCCTTGCTTTGCCTTGCCTTCCTATCCTTCCGTTACTCTTTCCTTGCCTAGCCGTGCATTGCCTAGCCTTGCGTTGTCGTGCATTAGCCTTGCCTCGCCTGATCGTGCCTTGCATTGCGTTACCCTTTCCTTGCCTTGCCGTGCATTGCCTAGCTTGCGTTGTCGTGCCTTAGCCTTGTTTCCCCTTGCCGTGCCGTTCCTTCCCTTACCCTTGCCTTGCCTTGCTTTCCCTTGCCTTCCTTGCCTTCCGTTACTCTTTTCTTGCCTTCCGTGCATTGCCTAGCCTTGCGTTTTCGTGCCTTAGCCTTGCCTTGCCTCACCGTGCCTTGCCTTGCGTTACCCTTTCCTTGCCTTGCCGTGCATTGCCTAGCCTTGCGTTGTCGTGCCTTAGCCTTGCTTCCCCTTGCCGTGCCGTTCCTTCCGTTACTCTTGCCTTGCCTTGCTTTCCCTTGCATTCCTTGCCTTCCGTTACTCTTTCATTGCCTTGCCGTGCATTGCCTAGCCTTGCGTTGTCGTGCATTAGCCTTGCCTTGCCTGACCGTGCCTTGCCTTGCGTTACCCTTTCCTTGCCTTGCCGTGCATTGCCTAGCTTGCGTTGTCGTGCCTTAGCCTTGTTTCCCCTTGCCGTGCCGTGCCTTTTGTTTCACTTGCCTTGCATTGCTTTGCCTTGCCTTCCTTTCCTTCTGTTACGCTTTCCTTGCCTAGCCGTGCACTGCCAAGCCTTGCGTTGTCGTGCCGCAGCCTTGCCTCGCCTGACCGTGACTTCCCTTGCGTTACCCTTTCCTTGCCTTGCCGTCCATTGCCTAGCCGTGCGTTGTTGTGCATTAGCCTTGCCTTGCCTCACTGTGCCTTGCCTGACTTTACCCTTTCCTTGCCTTGCCGTGCATTCCCTAGCTTGCGTTGTCGTGCCTTAGCCTTGTTTCCCCTTGCCGTGCCGTGCCTTTTGTTTCACGTGCCTTGCATTGCTTTGCCTTGCCTTCCTTTCCTTCTGTTACGCTTTCCTTGCCTAGCCGTGCACTGCCATGCATTGCGTTGTCGTGCATTAGCCTTCTCTCGACTGACTGTGCCTGGCCTTGCGTTACCCTGTCCTTCCCTTGCCTTGCTTTGCCTAGCCGTGCGTTGTCGTGCATTAGCCTTGCCTTGCCTCACCGTGCCTTGCCTTGCGTTACCCTTTCTTTGCCTTGCCGTGCTTTGCCTAGCCTTGCGTTGCCGTGCCTTAGCCTTGTTTCCCCTTGCCGTGCCTTTCCTTCCGTTACTCTTGCCTTCCCTTGAATTCCCTTGTATTCCTTACATTCCGTTACTCTTTCCTTGCCTTGCCGTGCATTGCCTAGCCTTCCGTTGTCGTGCATTAGCCTTGCATTTCCTGACCGTGCCTTGCCTTGCGTTACCCTTTCCTTGCCTTGCCGTGCATTGCCTTGCTTGCGTTGTCGTGCCTTAGCCTTGTTTCCTCTTGCCGTGCCGTTCCTTACCTTACCCTTAACTTGCCTTGCTTTCCCTTGCCTTCCTTGCCTTCCGTTACTCTTTGCTTACCTTCCGTGCATTGCCTAGCCTTGCGTTGTCGTGCCTTAGCCTTGCCTCGCCTGACAGAGCCTTTCGTTGCGTTACCCTTTCCTTGCCTTGCCGTGCATTGCCTAGCCTTGCGTTGTCGTGCCGTAGCCTTGCTTTCCCTTGCCGTGCCGTTCCTTCCGTTACTCTTGCCTTGCATTGCTTTCCCTTGCATTCCTTGCCTTCCGTTACTCTTTCCTTGCCTTGCCGTGCATTGCCTAGCCTTGCGTTGTCGTGCATTAGCCTTGCCTTGCCTGACCGTGCCTTCCCTTGCGTTGCCCTTTCCTTGCCTTGCCGTGCATTGCCTAGCTTGCGTTGTCATGCCTTAGCCCTGTTTCCCCTTGCCGTGCCGTTCCTTCCCTTACCCTTAACTTGCCTTGCTTTCCCTTGCCTTCCTTGCTTTCCGTTACTCTTTGCTTGCCTTCCGTGCATTGCCTAGCCTTGCGTTGTCGTGCCTTAGCCTTCCGTGCATTGCCTAGCCTTGCGTTGTCGTGCCTTAGCCTTGCCTCGCCTGACCGTGCCTTGCCTTGCGTTACCCTTTCCTTGCCTTGCCGTGCATTGCCTAGCCGTGCGTTGTTGTGCATTAGCCTTGCCTTGCCTCACCGTGCCTTGCCTTGCGTTACCCTTTCCTTGCCTTGCCGTGCATTGCCTAGCCTTGCGTTGTCGTGCCTTAGCCTTGCTTCCCCTTGCCGTGCCTTGCCTTGCGTTACCCTTTCCTTGCCTTGCCGTGCATTGCCTAGTGCGTAGCCGTGCCTTAGCCTTGTTTCCCCTTGCCGAGCCGTTCCTTCCGTTAACCTTGCCTTGCCTTGCTTTCCCTTGCCATCTTTCCCTTCCGTTACTCCTTGCTTGCCTTACCTGCATTGCCTAGCCTTGCGTTGTCGTGCCTTAGCCTTGCCTCGCCTGACCGTGACTTCCCTTGCGTTACCCTTTCCTTGCCTTGCCGTGCATTGCCTAGACGTGCGTTGTTGTGCATTAGCCTTGCCTTTCCTCAACGTGCCTTCCCTTGCGTTACCCTTTCCTTGCCTTGCCGTGCATTGCCTAGCCTTGCGTTGTCGTGCCTTAGCCTTGTCTCGCCTGACCCTGCCTTGCCTTGCGTTACCCTTTCCTTGCCTTGCCGTGCATTGCCTAGCTTGCGTTGTCGTGCCTTAGCCTTGTTTCCCCTTGCCGTGCCGTGCCTTTTGTTACACTTGCCTTGCCTTGCTTTGCCTTGCCTTCCCTTCCTTCCGTTACTCGTTCCTTGCCTAGCCGTGCACTGCCTAGCCTTGTGTTGTCGTGCATTAGCCTTGCCTTGCCTGACCGTGCCTTGCCTTGCGTTACCCTTTCCTTGCCTTGCCGTGCTTTGCCCAGCTTGCGTTGTCGTGCCTTAGCCTTGTTTCCCCTTGCCGTGCCGTTCCTTCCCTTACTCTTGCCTTGCCTTGCTTTCCCTTGCCTTCCTTGCCTTCCGTTACTCTTTCCTTACCATCCGTGCATTGCCCAGCCTTGCGTTGTCGTGCCGTAGCCTTGCCTCGCCTGACCGTGACTTCCCTTGCGTTACCCTTTCCTTGCCTTGCCGTCCATTGCCTAGCCGTGCGTTGTTGTGCATTAGCCTTGCCTTGCCTCACCGTGCCTTGCCTTACGTTACCCTTTCCTTGCCTTGCCGTGCATTCCCTAGCTTGCGTTGTCGTGCCTTACCCTTGTTTCTCCTTGCCGTGCCGTGCCTTTTGTTTCACTTGCCTTGCATTGCTTTGCCTTGCCTTCCTTTCCTTCTGTTACTCTTTCCTTGCCTAGCCTTGCACTGCCAAGACTTGCGTTGTCGTGCATTAGCCTTGCCTCGACTGACCGTGCCTTGCCTTGCGTTACCCTTTCCTTGCCTTGCCGTGCATTGCCTAGCTTGCGTTGTCGTGCCTTAGCCTTGTTTCCCCTTGCCGTGCCGAGCCGTTTCTTACACTTGCCTTGCCTTGCTTTGCCTTGCCTTCCTATCCTTCCGTTACTCTTTCCTTGCCTAGCCGTGCACTGCCTAGCCTTGCGTGGTCGTGCATTAGCCTTGCCTCGCCTGATCGTGCCTTGCATTGCGTTACCCTTTCTTTGCCTTGCCGTGCATTGCCTAGCTTGCGTTGTCGTGCCTTAGCCTTGTTTCCCCTTGCCGTGCCGTTCCTTCCCTTACCCTTGCCTTGCCTTGCTTTCCCTTGCCTTCCTTGCCTTCCGTTACTCTTTTCTTGCCTTCCGTGCATTGCCTAGCCTTGCGTTTTCGTGCCTTAGCCTTGCCTTGCCTCACCGTGCCTTGCCTTTCGTTACCCTTTATTGCCTTGCCGTGCATTGCCTAGCCTTGCGTTGTCGTGCCTTAGCCTTGCTTCCCCTTGCCGTGCCGTTCCTTCCGTTACTCTTGCCTTGCCTTGTTTCCCTTGCATTCCTTGCCTTCCGTTACTCTTTCCTTGCCTTACCGTGCATTGCCTAGCCTTGCGTTGTCGTGCATTAGCCTTGCCTTGTCTGACCGTGCCTTGCCTTGCGTTACCCTTTCCTTGCCTTGCCGTGCATTGCCTAGCTTGCGTTGTCGTGCCTTACCCATTTTTCCCCTTACCGTGCCGTGCCTTTTGTTTCACTTGCCTTGCATTGCTTTGCCTTGCCTTCCTTTCCTTCTGTTACGCTTTCCTTGCCTAGCCGTGCACTGCCAAGCCTTGCGTTGTCGTGCCGCAGCCTTGCCTCGCCTGACCGTGACTTCCCTTGCGTTACCCTTTCCTTGCCTTGCCGTCCATTGCCTAGCCGTGCGTTGTTGTGCATTAGCCTTGCCTTGCCTCACTGTGCCTTGCCTGACGTTACCCTTTCCTTGCCTTGCCGTGCATTCCCTAGCTTGCGTTGTCGTGCCTTAGCCTTGTTTCCCCTTGCCGTGCCGTGCCTTTTGTTTCACTTGCCTTGCATTGCTTTGCCTTGCCTTCCTTTCCTTCTGTTACGCTTTCCTTGCCTAGCCGTGCACTGCCATGCATTGCGTTGTCGTGCATTAGCCTTCTCTCGACTGACCGTGCCTGGCCTTGCGTTACCCTGTCCTTCCCTTGCCTTGCTTTGCCTAGCCGTGCGTTGTCGTGCATTAGCCTTGCCTTGCCTCACCGTGCCTTGCCTTGCGTTACCCTTTCCTTGCCTTGCCGTGCATTGCCTAGCTTGCGTTGTCGTGCCTTAGCCTTGTTTCCCCTTGCCGTGCCTTTCCTTCCGTTACTCTTGCCTTCCCTTGCATTCCCTTGTATTCCTTACATTCCGTTACTCTTTCCTTGCCTTGCCGTGCATTGCCTAGCCTTCCGTTGTCGTGCATTAGCCTTGCATTTCCTGACCGTGCCTTGCCTTGCGTTACCCTTTCCTTGCCTTGCCGTGCATTGCCTTGCTTGCGTTGTCGTGCCTTAGCCTTGTTTCCTCTTGCCGTGCCGTTCCTTCCGTTACTCTTGCCTTGCCTTGCTTTCCCTTGCATTCCTTGCCTTCCGTTACTCTTTCCTTGCCTTGCCGTGCATTGCCTAGCCTTGCGTTGTCGTGCATTAGCCTTGCCTTGCCTGACCGTGCCTTGCCTTGCGTTGCCCTTTCCTTGCCTTGCCGTGCATTGCCTAGCCTTGCGTTGTCGTGCCTTAGCCTTGTTTCCCCTTGCCGTGCCGTTCCTTCCCTTACTCTTGCCTTGCCTTGCTTTCCCTTGCCTTCCTTGCCTTCCGTTACTCTTTGCTTGCCTTGCCGTGCATTGCCTAGCCTTGCGTTGTCGTGCATTAGCCTTGCCTTGCCTGACCGTGCCTTGCCTTGCGTTACCCTTTCCTTGCCTGGCCGTGCATTGCCTAGCCGTGCGTTGCCGTGCCTTAGCCTTGTTTCCCCTTGCCGAGCCGTTCCTTCCGTTAACCTTGCCTTGCCTTGCTTTCCCTTGCCTTCCTTGCCTTCCGTTACTCTTTGCTTGCCTTACCTGCATTGCCTAGCCTTGCGTTGTCGTGCCTTAGCCTTGCCTCGCCTGACCGTGACTTCACTTGCGTTACCCTTTCCTTGCCTTGCCGTGCATCGCCTAGCCGTGCGTTGTTGTGCATTAGCCTTGCCTTGCCTCACCGTGCCTTGCCTTGCGTTACCCTTTCCTTGCCTTGCCGTGCATTGCCTAGCTTGCGTTGTCGTGCCTTAGCCTTGTTTCCCCTTGCCGTGCCGTTCCTTCCGTTACACTTGCCTTGCCTTGCTTTCCCTTGCCTTCCTTGCCTTCCGTTACTCTTTGCTTGCCTTGCCGTGCATTGCCTAGCCTTCCGTTGTCGTGCATTAGCCTTGCATTTCCTGACCGTGCCTTGCCTTGCGTTACCATTTCCTTGCCTTGCCGTGCATTGCCTAGCTTGCGTTGTCGTGCCTTAGCCTTGTTTCCCCTTGCCGTGCCGTTCCTTCTGTTACTCTTGCCTTGCCTTGCTTTCCCTTGCATTCCTTACATTCCGTTACTCTTTCCTTGCCTTGCCGTGCATTGCCTAGCCTTGCGTTGTCGTGCCTTAGCCTTGCCTCGCCTGACCATGACTTCCCTTGCGTTACCCTTTCCTTGCCTTGCCGTGCATTGCCTAGACGTGCGTTGTTGTGCATTAGCCTTGCCTTTCCTCAACGTGCCTTCCCTTGCGTTACCCTTTCCTTGCCTTGCCGTGCATTGCCTAGCCTTGCGTTGTCGTGCCTTAGCCTTGTCTCGCCTGACCCTGCCTTGCCTTGCGTTACCCTTTCCTTGCCTTGCCGTGCATTGCCTAGCTTGCGTTGTCGTGCCTTAGCCTTGTTTCCCCTTGCCGTGCCGTGCCTTTTGTTACACTTGCCTTGCCTTGCTTTGCCTTGCCTTCCATTCCTTCCGTTACTCGTTCCTTGCCTAGCCGTGCACTGCCTAGCCTTGCGTTGTCGTGCATTAGCCTTGCCTTGCCTGACCGTGCCTTGCCTTGCGTTACCCTTTCCTTGCCTTGCCGTGCTTTGCCCAGCTTGCGTTGTCGTGCCTTAGCCTTGTTTCCACTTGCCGTGCCGTTCCTTCCCTTACTCTTGCCTTGCCTTGCTTTCCCTTGCCTTCCTTGCCTTCCGTTACTCTTTCCTTACCATCCGTGCATTGCCCAGCCTTGCGTTGTCGTGCCGTAGCCTTGCCTCGCCTGACCGTGACTTCCCTTGCGTTACCCTTTCCTTGCCTTGCCCTCCATTGCCTAGCCGTGCGTTGTTGTGCATTAGCCTTGCCTTGCCTCACCGTGCCTTGCCTTACGTTACCCTTTCCTTGCCTTGCCGTGCATTCCCTAGCTTGCGTTGTCGTGCCTTACCCTTGTTTCTCCTTGCCGTGCCGTGCCTTTTGTTTCACTTGCCTTGCATTGCTTTGCCTTGCCTTCCTTTCCTTCTGTTACTCTTTCCTTGCCTAGCCTTGCACTGCCAAGCCTTGCGTTGTCGTGCATTAGCCTTGCCTCGACTGACCGTGCCTTGCCTTGCGTTACCCTTTCCTTGCCTTGCCGTGCATTGCCTAGCTTGCGTTGTCGTGCCTTAGCCTTGTTTCCCCTTGCCGTGCCGAGCCGTTTGTTACACTTGCCTTGCCTTGCTTTGCCTTGCCTTCCTATCCTTCCGTTACTCTTTCCTTGCCTAGCCGTGCACTGCCTAGCCTTGCGTGGTCGTGCATTAGCCTTGCCTCGCCTGATCGTGCCTTGCATTGCGTTACCCTTTCTTTGCCTTGCCGTGCATTGCCTAGCTTGCGTTGTCGTGCCTTAGCCTTGTTTCCCCTTGCCGTGCCGTTCCTTCCCTTACCCTTGCCTTGCCTTGCTTTCCCTTGCCTTCCTTGCCTTCCGTTACTCTTTTCTTGCCTTCCGTGCATTGCCTAGCCTTGCGTTTTCGTGCCTTAGCCTTGCCTTGCCTCACCGTGCCTTGCCTTGCGTTACCCTTTCCTTGCCTTGCCGTGCTTTGCCCAGCTTGCGTTGTCGTGCCTTAGCCTTGTTTCCCCTTGCCGTGCCGTTCCTTCCCTTACTCTTGCCTTGCCTTGCTTTCCCTTGCCTTCCTTACCTTCCATTACTCTTTGCTTACCATCCGTGCATTGCCCAGCCTTGCGTTGTCGTGCCGTAGCCTTGCCTCGCCTGACCGTGACTTCCCTTGCGTTACCCTTTCCTTGCCTTGCCGTCCATTGCCTAGCCGTGCGTTGTTGTGCATTAGCCTTGCCTTGCCTCACCGTGCCTTGCCTTACGTTACCCTTTCCTTGCCTTGCCGTGCATTCCCTAGCTTGCGTTGTCGTGCCTTACCCTTGTTTCTCCTTGCCGTGCCGTGCCTTTTGTTTCACTTGCCTTGCATTGCTTTGCCTTGCCTTCCTTTCCTTCTGTTACTCTTTCCTTGCCTAGCCTTGCACTGCCAAGCCTTGCGTTGTCGTGCATTAGCCTTGCCTCGACTGACCGTGCCTTGCCTTGCGTTACCCTTTCCTTGCCTTGCCGTGCATTGCCTAGCTTGCGTTGTCGTGCCTTAGCCTTGTTTCCCCTTGCCGTGCCGAGCCGTTTGTTACACTTGCCTTGCCTTGCTTTGCCTTGCCTTCCTATCCTTCCGTTACTCTTTCCTTGCCTAGCCGTGCACTGCCTAGCCTTGCGTGGTCGTGCATTAGCCTTGCCTCGCCTGATCGTGCCTTGCATTGCGTTACCCTTTCTTTGCCTTGCCGTGCATTGCCTAGCTTGCGTTGTCGTGCCTTAGCCTTGTTTCCCCTTGCCGTGCCGTTCCTTCCCTTACCCTTGCCTTGCCTTGCTTTCCCTTGCCTTCCTTGCCTTCCGTTACTCTTTTCTTGCCTTCCGTGCATTACCTAGCCTTGCGTTGTCGTGCCTTAGCCTTGCCTTGCCTCACCGTGCCTTGCCTTGCGTTACCCTTTATTGCCTTGCCGTGCATTGCCTAGCCTTGCGTTGTCGTGCCTTAGCCTTGCTTCCCCTTGCCGTGACGTTCCTTCCGATACTCTTGCCTTGCCTTGTTTCCCTTGCATTCCTTGCCTTCCGTTACTCTTTCCTTGCCTTACCGTGCATTGCCTAGCCTTGCGTTGTCGTGCATTAGCCTTGCCTTGTCTGACCGTGCCTTGCCTTGCGTTACCCTTTCCTTGCCTTGCCGTGCATTGCCTAGCTTGCGTTGTCGTGCCTTACCCATTTTTCCCCTTACCGTGCCGTGCCTTTTGTTTCACTTGCCTTGCATTGCTTTGCCTTGCCTTCCTTTCCTTCTGTTACGCTTTCCTTGCCTAGCCGTGCACTGCCAAGCCTTGCGTTGTCGTGCCGCAGCCTTGCCTCGCCTGACCGTGACTTCCCTTGCGTTACCCTTTCCTTGCCTTGCCGTCCATTGCCTAGCCGTGCGTTGTTGTGCATTAGCCTTGCCTTGCCTCACCGTGCCTTGCCTGACTTTACCCTTTCCTTGCCTTGCCGTGCATTCCCTAGCTTGCGTTGTCGTGCCTTAGCCTTGTTTCCCCTTGCCGTGCCGTGCCTTTTGTTTCACGTGCCTTGCATTGCTTTGCCTTGCCTTCCTTTCCTTCTGTTACGCTTTCCTTGCCTAGCCGTGCACTGCCATGCATTGCGTTGTGGTGCATTAGCCTTCTCTCGACTGACTGTGCCTGGCCTTGCGTTACCCTGTCCTTCCCTTGCCTTGCTTTGCCTAGCCGTGCGTTGTCGTGCATTAGCCTTGCCTTGCCTCACCGTGCCTTGCCTTGCGTTACCCTTTCTTTGCCTTGCCGTGCTTTGCCTAGCCTTGCGTTGCCGTGCCTTAGCCTTGTTTCCCCTTGCCGTGCCTTTCCTTCCGTTACTCTTGCCTTCCCTTGAATTCCCTTGTATTCCTTACATTCCGTTACTCTTTCCTTGCCTTGCCGTGCATTGCCTAGCCTTCCGTTGTCGTGCATTAGCCTTGCATTTCCTGACCGTGCCTTGCCTTGCGTTACCCTTTCCTTGCCTTGCCGTGCATTGCCTTGCTTGCGTTGTCGTGCCTTAGCCTTGTTTCCTCTTGCCGTGCCGTTCCTTACCTTACCCTTAACTTGCCTTGCTTTCCCTTACCTTCCTTGCCTTCCGTTACTCTTTGCTTACCTTCCGTGCATTGCCTAGCCTTGCGTTGTCGTGCCTTAGCCTTGCCTCGCCTGACAGAGCCTTTCGTTGCGTTACCCTTTCCTTGCCTTGCCGTGCATTGCCTAGCCTTGCGTTGTCGTGCCGTAGCCTTGCTTTCCCTTGCCGTGCCGTTCCTTCCGTTACTCTTGCCTTGCATTGCTTTCCCTTGCATTCCTTGCCTTCCGTTACTCTTTCCTTGCCTTGCCGTGCATTGCCTAGCCTTGCGTTGTCGTGCATTAGCCTTGCCTTGCCTGACCGTGCCTTGCCTTGCGTTACCCTTTCCTTGCCTTGCCGTGCATTGCCTAGCTTGCGTTGTCGTGCCTTAGCCTTGTTTCCCCTTGCCGTGCCGTTCCTTGCCGTTCCTTCCCTTACCCTTAACTTGCCTTGCTTTCCCTTGCCTTCCTTGCTTTCCGTTACTCTTTGCTTGCCTTCCGTGCACGGCCTAGCCCTTGCCGAGGCTTGCGTTGTCGTGCCTTAGCCTTGTTTCCCCTTGCCGTGCCGTGCCTTTTGTTACACTTGCCTTGCCTTGCCTCACCGTGCCTTGCCTTGCGTTACCCTTTCCTTGCCTGGCCGTGCATTGCCTAGCCGTGCGTAGCCGTGCCTTAGCCTTGTTTCCCCTTGCCGAGCCGTTCCTTCCGTTAACCTTGCCTTGCCTTGCTTTCCCTTGCATTCCTTACATTCCGTTACTCTTTCCTTGCCTTGCCGTGCATTGCCTAGCCTTGCGTTGTCGTGCCTTAGCCTTGCCTCGCCTGACCGTGACTTCCCTTGCGTTACCCTTTCCTTGCCTTGCCGTGCATTGCCTAGACGTGCGTTGTTGTGCATTAGCCTTGCCTTTCCTCAACGTGCCTTCCCTTGCGTTACCCTTTCCTTGCCTTGCCGTGCATTGCCTAGCCTTGCGTTGTCGTGCCTTAGCCTTGTCTCGCCTGACCCTGCCTTGCCTTGCGTTACCCTTTCCTTGCCTTGCCGTGCATTGCCTAGCTTGCGTTGTCGTGCCTTAGCCTTGTTTCCCCTTGCCGTGCCGTGCCTTTTGTTACACTTGCCTTGCCTTGCTTTGCCTTGCCTTCCCTTCCTTCCGTTACTCGTTCCTTGCCTAGCCGTGCACTGCCTAGCCTTGCGTTGTCGTGCATTAGCCTTGCCTTGCCTGACCGTGCCTTGCCTTGCGTTACCCTTTCCTTGCCTTGCCGTGCTTTGCCCAGCTTGCGTTGTCGTGCCTTAGCCTTGTTTCCCCTTGCCGTGCCGTTCCTTCCCTTACTCTTGCCTTGCCTTGCTTTCCCTTGCCTTCCTTGCCTTCCGTTACTCTTTCCTTACCATCCGTGCATTGCCCAGCCTTGCGTTGTCGTGCCGTAGCCTTGCCTCGCCTGACCGTGACTTCCCTTGCGTTACCCTTTCCTTGCCTTGCCGTCCATTGCCTAGCCGTGCGTTGTTGTGCATTAGCCTTGCCTTGCCTCACCGTGCCTTGCCTTACGTTACCCTTTCCTTGCCTTGCCGTGCATTCCCTAGCTTGCGTTGTCGTGCCTTACCCTTGTTTCTCCTTGCCGTGCCGTGCCTTTTGTTTCACTTGCCTTGCATTGCTTTGCCTTGCCTTCCTTTCCTTCTGTTACTCTTTCCTTGCCTAGCCTTGCACTGCCAAGACTTGCGTTGTCGTGCATTAGCCTTGCCTCGACTGACCGTGCCTTGCCTTGCGTTACCCTTTCCTTGCCTTGCCGTGCATTGCCTAGCTTGCGTTGTCGTGCCTTAGCCTTGTTTCCCCTTGCCGTGCCGAGCCGTTTCTTACACTTGCCTTGCCTTGCTTTGCCTTGCCTTCCTATCCTTCCGTTACTCTTTCCTTGCCTAGCCGTGCACTGCCTAGCCTTGCGTGGTCGTGCATTAGCCTTGCCTCGCCTGATCGTGCCTTGCATTGCGTTACCCTTTCTTTGCCTTGCCGTGCATTGCCTAGCTTGCGTTGTCGTGCCTTAGCCTTGTTTCCCCTTGCCGTGCCGTTCCTTCCCTTACCCTTGCCTTGCCTTGCTTTCCCTTGCCTTCCTTGCCTTCCGTTACTCTTTTCTTGCCTTCCGTGCATTGCCTAGCCTTGCGTTTTCGTGCCTTAGCCTTGCCTTGCCTCACCGTGCCTTGCCTTTCGTTACCCTTTATTGCCTTGCCGTGCATTGCCTAGCCTTGCGTTGTCGTGCCTTAGCCTTGCTTCCCCTTGCCGTGCCGTTCCTTCCGTTACTCTTGCCTTGCCTTGTTTCCCTTGCATTCCTTGCCTTCCGTTACTCTTTCCTTGCCTTACCGTGCATTGCCTAGCCTTGCGTTGTCGTGCATTAGCCTTGCCTTGTCTGACCGTGCCTTGCCTTGCGTTACCCTTTCCTTGCCTTTCCGTGCATTGCCTAGCTTGCGTTGTCGTGCCTTACCCATTTTTCCCCTTACCGTGCCGTGCCTTTTGTTTCACTTGCCTTGCATTGCTTTGCCTTGCCTTCCTTTCCTTCTGTTACGCTTTCCTTGCCTAGCCGTGCACTGCCAAGCCTTGCGTTGTCGTGCCGCAGCCTTGCCTCGCCTGACCGTGACTTCCCTTGCGTTACCCTTTCCTTGCCTTGCCGTCCATTGCCTAGCCGTGCGTTGTTGTGCATTAGCCTTGCCTTGCCTCACTGTGCCTTGCCTGACGTTACCCTTTCCTTGCCTTGCCGTGCATTCCCTAGCTTGCGTTGTCGTGCCTTAGCCTTGTTTCCCCTTGCCGTGCCGTGCCTTTTGTTTCACTTGCCTTGCATTGCTTTGCCTTGCCTTCCTTTCCTTCTGTTACGCTTTCCTTGCCTAGCCGTGCACTGCCATGCATTGCGTTGTCGTGCATTAGCCTTCTCTCGACTGACCGTGCCTGGCCTTGCGTTACCCTGTCCTTCCCTTGCCTTGCTTTGCCTAGCCGTGCGTTGTCGTGCATTAGCCTTGCCTTGCCTCACCGTGCCTTGCCTTGCGTTACCCTTTCCTTGCCTTGCCGTGCTTTGCCTAGCCTTGCGTTGCCGTGCCTTAGCCTTGTTTCCCCTTGCCGTGCCTTTCCTTCCGTTACTCTTGCCTTCCCTTGCATTCCCTTGTATTCCTTACATTCCGTTACTCTTTCCTTGCCTTGCCGTGCATTGCCTAGCCTTCCGTTGTCGTGCATTAGCCTTGCATTTCCTGACCGTGCCTTGCCTTGCGTTACCCTTTCCTTGCCTTGCCGTGCATTGCCTTGCTTGCGTTGTCGTGCCTTAGCCTTGTTTCCTCTTGCCGTGCCGTTCCTTACCTTACCCTTAACTTGCCTTGCTTTCCCTTGCCTTCCTTGCCTTCCGTTACTCTTTGCTTACCTTCCGTGCATTGCCTAGCCTTGCGTTGTCGTGCCTTAGCCTTGCCTCGCCTGACAGAGCCTTTCGTTGCGTTACCCTTTCCTTGCCTTGCCGTGCATTGCCTAGCCTTGCGTTGTCGTGCCGTAGCCTTGCTTTCCCTTGCCGTGCCGTTCCTTCCGTTACTCTTGCCTTGCCTTGCTTTCCCTTGCATTCCTTGCCTTCCGTTACTCTTTCCTTGCCTTGCCGTGCATTGCCTAGCCTTGCGTTGTCGTGCATTAGCCTTGCCTTGCCTGACCGTGCCTTGCCTTGCGTTACCCTTTCCTTGCCTGGCCGTGCATTGCCTAGCCGTGCGTAGCCGTGCCTTAGCCTTGTTTCCCCTTGCCGAGCCGTACCTTCCGTTAACCTTGCCTTGCCTTGCTTTCCCTTGCCTTCCTTCCCTTCCGTTACTCCTTGCTTGCCTTACCTGCATTGCCTAGCCTTGCGTTGTCGTGCCTTAGCCTTGCCTCGCCTGACCGTGACTTCACTTGCGTTACCTTTCCTTGCCTTGCCGTGCATCGCCTAGCCGTGCGTTGTCGTGCATTAGCCTGGCCTTGCCTCACCGTGCCTTGCCTTGCGTTACCCTTTCCTTGCCTTGCCGTGCATTGCCTAGCTTGCGTTGTCGTGCCTTAGCCTTGTTTCCCCTTGCCGTGCCGTTCCTTCCGTTACACTTGCCTTGCCTTGCTTTCTCTTGCATTCCTTACATTCCGTTACTCTTTCCTTGCCTTTCCGTGCATTGCCTAGCCTTCCGTTGTCGTGCATTAGCCTTGCATTTCCTGACCGTGCCTTGCCTTGCGTTACCATTTCCTTGCCTTGCCGTGCATTGCCTAGCTTGCGTTGTCGTGCCTTAGCCTTGTTTCCCCTTGCCGTGCCGTTCCTTCTGTTACTCTTGCCTTGCCTTGCTTTCCCTTGCATTCCTTACATTCCGTTACTCTTTCCTTGCCTTGCCGTGCATTGCCTAGCCTTGCGTTGTCGTGCCTTAGCCTTGCCTCGCCTGACCGTGACTTCCCTTGCGTTACCCTTTCCTTTCCTTGCCGTGCATTGCCTAGACGTGCGTTGTTGTGCATTAGCCTTGCCTTTCCTCAACGTGCCTTCCCTTGCGTTACCCTTTCCTTGCCTTGCCGTGCATTGCCTAGCCTTGCGTTGTCGTGCCTTAGCCTTGTCTCGCCTGACCCTGCCTTGCCTTGCGTTACCCTTTCCTTGCCTTGCCGTGCATTGCCTAGCTTGCGTTGTCGTGCCTTAGCCTTGTTTCCCCTTGCCGTGCCGTGCCTTTTGTTACACTTGCCTTGCCTTGCTTTGCCTTGCCTTCCATTCCTTCCGTTACTCGTTCCTTGCCTAGCCGTGCACTGCCTAGCCTTGCGTTGTCGTGCATTAGCCTTGCCTTGCCTGACCGTGCCTTGCCTTGCGTTACCCTTTCCTTGCCTTGCCGTGCTTTGCCCAGCTTGCGTTGTCGTGCCTTAGCCTTGTTTCCCCTTGCCGTGCCGTTCCTTCCCTTACTCTTGCCTTGCCTTGCTTTCCCTTGCCTTCCTTGCCTTCCGTTACTCTTTCCTTACCATCCGTGCATTGCCCAGCCTTGCGTTGTCGTGCCGTAGCCTTGCCTCGCCTGACCGTGACTTCCCTTGCGTTACCCTTTCCTTGCCTTGCCGTCCATTGCCTAGCCGTGCGTTGTTGTGCATTAGCCTTGCCTTGCCTCACCGTGCCTTGCCTTACGTGCATTGCCTTGCGTTGCCTTGCCTTGCCTTGCCTTCCCTAGCTTGCGTTGTCGTGCCTTACCCTTGTTTCTCCTTGCCGTGCCGTGCCTTTTGTTTCACTTGCCTTGCATTGCTTTGCCTTGCCTTCCTTTCCTTCTGTTACTCTTTCCTTGCCTAGCCTTGCACTGCCAAGCCTTGCGTTGTCGTGCATTAGCCTTGCCTCGACTGACCGTGCCTTGCCTTGCGTTACCCTTTCCTTGCCTTGCCGTGCATTGCCTAGCTTGCGTTGTCTTGCCTTAGCCTTGTTTCCCCTTGCCGTGCCGAGCCGTTTGTTACACTTGCCTTGCCTTGCTTTGCCTTGCCTTCCTATCCTTCCGTTACTCTTTCCTTGCCTAGCCGTGCACTGCCTAGCCTTGCGTGGTCGTGCATTAGCCTTGCCTCGCCTGATCGTGCCTTGCATTGCGTTACCCTTTCCTTGCCTTGCCGTGCATTGCCTAGCTTGCGTTGTCGTGCCTTAGCCTTGTTTCCCCTTGCCGTGCCGTTCCTTCCCTTACCCTTGCCTTGCCTTGCTTTCCCTTGCCTTCCTTGCCTTCCGTTACTCTTTTCTTGCCTTCCGTGCATTGCCTAGCCTTGCGTTTTCGTGCCTTAGCCTTGCCTTGCCTGACCGTGCCTTGCCTTGCGTTACCCTTTCCTTGCCTTGCCGTGCTTTGCCCAGCTTGCGTTGTCGTGCCTTAGCCTTGTTTCCCCTTGCCGTGCCGTTCCTTCCCTTACTCTTGCCTTGCCTTGCTTTCCCTTGCCTTCCTTACCTTCCGTTACTCTTTGCTTACCATCCGTGCATTGCCCAGCCTTGCGTTGTCGTGCCGTAGCCTTGCCTCGCCTGACCGTGACTTCCCTTGCGTTACCCTTTCCTTGCCTTGCCGTCCATTGCCTAGCCGTGCGTTGTTGTGCATTAGCCTTGCCTTGCCTCACCGTGCCTTGCCTTACGTTACCCTTTCCTTGCCTTGCCGTGCATTCCCTAGCTTGCGTTGTCGTGCCTTACCCTTGTTTCTCCTTGCCGTGCCGTGCCTTTTGTTTCACTTGCCTTGCATTGCTTTGCCTAGCCTTCCTTTCCTTCTGTTACTCTTTCCTTGCCTAGCCTTGCACTGCCAAGCCTTGCGTTGTCGTGCATTAGCCTTGCCTCGACTGACCGTGCCTTGCCTTGCGTTACCCTTTCCTTGCCTTGCCGTGCATTGCCTAGCTTGCGTTGTCGTGCCTTAGCCTTGTTTCCCCTTGCCGTGCCGAGCCGTTTGTTACACTTGCCTTGCCTTGCTTTGCCTTGCCTTCCTATCCTTCCGTTACTCTTTCCTTGCCTAGCCGTGCACTGCCTAGCCTTGCGTGGTCGTGCATTAGCCTTGCCTCGCCTGATCGTGCCTTGCATTGCGTTACCCTTTCTTTGCCTTGCCGTGCATTGCCTAGCCTTGCGTTGTCGTGCCTTAGCCTTGTTTCCCCTTGCCGTGCCGTTCCTTCCCTTACCCTTGCCTTGCCTTGCTTTCCCTTGCCTTCCTTGCCTTCCGTTACTCTTTTCTTGCCTTCCGTGCATTGCCTAGCCTTGCTTTTTCGTGCCTTAGCCTTGCCTTGCCTCACCGTGCCTTGCCTTGCGTTACCGTTTATTGCCTTGCCGTGCATTGCCTAGCCTTGCGTTGTCGTGCCTTAGCCTTGCTTCCCCTTGCCGTGCCGTTCCTTCCGTTACTCTTGCCTTGCCTTGTTTCCCTTGCATTCCTTGCCTTCCGTTACTCTTTCCTTGCCTTGCCGTGCATTGCCTAGCCTTGCGTTGTCGTGCATTAGCCTTGCCTTGTCTGACCGTGCCTTGCCTTGCGTTACCCTTTCCTTGCCTTGCCGTGCATTGCCTAGCTTCCGTTGTCGTGCCTTACCCATTTTTCCCCTTACCGTGCCGTGCCTTTTGTTTCACTTGCCTTGCATTGCTTTGCCTTGCCTTCCTTTCCTTCTGTTACGCTTTCCTTGCCTAGCCGTGCACTGCCAAGCCTTGCGTTGTCGTGCCGTAGCCTTGCCTCGCCTGACCGTGACTTCCCTTGCGTTACCCTTTCCTTACCTTGCCGTCCATTGCCTAGCCGTGCGTTGTTGTGCATTAGCCTTGCCTTGCCTCACTGTGCCTTGCCTGACGTTACCCTTTCCTTGCCTTGCCGTGCATTCCCTAGCTTGCGTTGTCGTGCCTTAGCCTTGTTTCCCCTTGCCGTGCCGTGCCTTTTGTTTCACTTGCCTTGCATTGCTTTGCCTTGCCTTCCTTTCCTTCTGTTACGCTTTCCTTGCCTAGCCGTGCACTGCCAAGCCTTGCGTTGTCGTGCATTAGCCTTCTCTCGACTGACCGTGCCTGGCCTTGCGTTACCCTGTCCTTCCCTTGCCTTGCTTTGCCTAGCCGTGCGTTGTCGTGCATTAGCCTTGCCTTGCCTCACCGTGCCTTGCCTTGCGTTACCCTTTCCTTGCCTTGCCGTGCTTTGCCTAGCCTTGCGTTGTCGTGCCTTAGCCTTGTCTCGCCTGACCCTGCCTTGCCTTGCGTTACCCTTTCCTTGCCTTGCCGTGCATTGCCTAGCTTGCGTTGTCGTGCCTTAGCCTTGTTTCCCCTTGCCGTGCCGTGCCTTTTGTTACACTTGCCTTGCCTTGCTTTGCCTTGCCTTCCTATCCTTCCGTTACTCTTTCCTTGCCTAGCCGTGCACTGCCTAGCCTTGCGTTGTCGTGCATTAGCCTTGCCTCGCCTGATCGTGCCTTGCCTTGCGTTACCCTTTCCTTGCCTTGCCGTGCATTGCCTAGCTTGCGTTGTCGTGCCTTAGCCTTGTTTCCCCTTGCCGTGCCGTTCCTTCCCTTACCCTTGCCTTGCCTTGCTTTCCCTTGCCTTCCTTGCCTTCCGTTACTCTTTGCTTGCCTTCCGTGCATTGCCTAGCCTTGCGTTGTCGTGCCTTAGCCTTGCCTTGCCTCACCGTGCCTTGCCTTGCGTTACCCTTTCCTTGCCTTGCCGTGCATTGCCTAGCCTTGCGTTGTCGTGCCTTAGCCTTGCTTCCCCTTGCCGTGCCGTTCCTTCCGTTACTCTTGCCTTGCCTTGTTTCCCTTGCATTCCTTGCCTTCCGTTACTCTTTCCTTGCCTTACCGTGCATTGCCTAGCCTTGCGTTGTCGTGCATTAGCCTTGCCTTGTCTGACCGTGCCTTGCCTTGCGTTACCCTTTCCTTGCCTTGCCGTGCATTGCCTAGCTTGCGTTGTCGTGCCTTACCCATTTTTCCCCTTACCGTGCCGTGCCTTTTGTTTCACTTGCCTTGCATTGCTTTGCCTTGCCTTCCTTTCCTTCTGTTACGCTTTCCTTGCCTAGCCGTGCACTGCCAAGCCTTGCGTTGTCGTGCCGCAGCCTTGCCTCGCCTGACCGTGACTTCCCTTGCGTTACCCTTTCCTTGCCTTGCCGTCCATTGCCTAGCCGTGCGTTGTTGTGCATTAGCCTTGCCTTGCCTCACTGTGCCTTGCCTGACTTTACCCTTTCCTTGCCTTGCCGTGCATTCCCTAGCTTGCGTTGTCGTGCCTTAGCCTTGTTTCCCCTTGCCGTGCCGTGCCTTTTGTTTCACTTGCCTTGCATTGCTTTGCCTTGCCTTCCTTTCCTTCTGTTACGCTTTCCTTGCCTAGCCGTGCACTGCCATGCATTGCGTTGTCGTGCATTAGCCTTCTCTCGACTGACCGTGCCTGGCCTTGCGTTACCCTGTCCTTCCCTTGCCTTGCTTTGCCTAGCCGTGCGTTGTCGTGCATTAGCCTTGCCTTGCCTCACCGTGCCTTGCCTTGCGTTACCCTTTCCTTGCCTTGCCGTGCTTTGCCTAGCCTTGCGTTGCCGTGCCTTAGCCTTGTTTCCCCTTGCCGTGCCTTTCCTTCCGTTACTCTTGCCTTCCCTTGAATTCCCTTGTATTCCTTACATTCCGTTACTCTTTCCTTGCCTTGCCGTGCATTGCCTAGCCTTCCGTTGTCGTGCATTAGCCTTGCATTTCCTGACCGTGCCTTTCCTTGCGTTACCCTTTCCTTGCCTTGCCGTGCATTGCCTTGCTTGCGTTGTCGTGCCTTAGCCTTGTTTCCTCTTGCCGTGCCGTTCCTTACCTTACCCTTAACTTGCCTTGCTTTCCCTTGCCTTCCTTGCCTTCCGTTACTCTTTGCTTACCTTCCGTGCATTGCCTAGCCTTGCGTTGTCGTGCCTTAGCCTTGCCTCGCCTGACAGAGCCTTTCGTTGCGTTACCCTTTCCTTGCCTTGCCGTGCATTGCCTAGCCTTGCGTTGTCGTGCCGTAGCCTTGCTTTCCCTTGCCGTGCCGTTCCTTCCGTTACTCTTGCCTTGCCTTGCTTTCCCTTGCATTCCTTGCCTTCCGTTACTCTTTCCTTGCCTTGCCGTGCATTGCCTAGCCTTGCGTTGTCGTGCATTAGCCTTGCCTTGCCTGACCGTGCCTTGCCTTGCGTTGCCCTTTCCTTGCCTTGCCGTGCATTGCCTAGCTTGCGTTGTCGTGCCTTAGCCCTGTTTCCCCTTGCCGTGCCGTTCCTTCCCTTACCCTTAACTTGCCTTGCTTTCCCTTGCCTTCCTTGCTTTCCGTTATTCTTTGCTTGCCTTCCGTGCACGGCCTAGCCTTGCGTTTTCGTGCCTTAGCCTTGACTTGCCTCACCGTGCCTTGCCTTGCGTTACCCTTTCCTTGCCTTGCCGTGCATTGCCTAGCCGTGCGTTGTCGTGCCTTAGCCTTGTTTCCCCTTGCCGTACCGTTCCTTCCGTTAACCTTGCCTTGGCTTGCTTTCCCTTGCCTTCCTTGCCTTCCGTTACTCTTTGCTTGCCTTCCGTGCATTGCCTAGCCTTGCGTTGTCGTGCCTTAGCCTTATCTCGCCTGACCGTGACTTCACTTGCGTTACCTTTCCTTGCCTTGCCGTGCATCGCCTAGCCGTGCGTTGTTGTGCATTAGCCTTGCCTTGCCTCACCGTGCCTTGCCTTGCTTTACCCTTTCCTTGCCTTGCCGTGCATTGCCTAGCTTGCGTTGTCGTGCCTTAGCCTTGTTTCCCCTTGCCGTGCCGTTCCTTCCGTTACACTTGCATTGCCTTGCTTTCTCTTGCATTCCTTACATTCCGTTACTCTTTCCTTGCCTTTCCGTGCATTGCCTAGCCTTCCGTTGTCGTGCATTAGCCTTGCATTTCCTGACCGTGCCTTGCCTTGCGTTACCATTTCCTTGCCTTGCCGTGCATTGCCTAGCTTGCGTTGTCGTGCCTTAGCCTTGTTTCCCCTTGCCGTGCCGTTCCTTCTGTTACTCTTGCCTTGCCTTGCTTTCCCTTGCATTCCTTACATTCCGTTACTCTTTCCTTGCCTTGCCGTGCATTGCCTAGCCTTGCGTTGTCGTGCCTTAGCCTTGCCTCGCCTGACCGTGACTTCCCTTGCGTTACCCTTTCCTTGCCTTGCCGTGCATTGCCTAGACGTGCGTTGTTGTGCATTAGCCTTGCCTTTCCTCAACGTGCCTTCCCTTGCGTTACCCTTTCCTTGCCTTGCCGTGCATTGCCTAGCCTTGCGTTGTCGTGCCTTAGCCTTGTCTCGCCTGACCCTGCCTTGCCTTGCGTTACCCTTTCCTTGCCTTGCCGTGCATTGCCTAGCTTGCGTTGTCGTGCCTTAGCCTTGTTTCCCCTTGCCGTGCCGTGCCTTTTGTTACACTTGCCTTGCCTTGCTTTGCCTTGCCTTCCATTCCTTCCGTTACTCGTTCCTTGCCTAGCCGTGCACTGCCTAGCCTTGCGTTGTCGTGCATTAGCCTTGCCTTGCCTGACCGTGCCTTGCCTTGCGTTACCCTTTCCTTGCCTTGCCGTGCTTTGCCCAGCTTGCGTTGTCGTGCCTTAGCCTTGTTTCCCCTTGCCGTGCCGTTCCTTCCCTTACTCTTGCCTTGCCTTGCTTTCCCTTGCCTTCCTTGCCTTCCGTTACTCTTTCCTTACCATCCGTGCATTGCCCAGCCTTGCGTTGTCGTGCCGTAGCCTTGCCTCGCCTGACCGTGACTTCCCTTGCGTTACCCTTTCCTTGCCTTGCCCTCCATTGCCTAGCCGTGCGTTGTTGTGCATTAGCCTTGCCTTGCCTCACCGTGCCTTGTCTTACGTTACCCTTTCCTTGCCTTGCCGTGCATTCCCTAGCTTGCGTTGTCGTGCCTTACCCTTGTTTCTCCTTGCCGTGCCGTGCCTTTTGTTTCACTTGCCTTGCATTGCTTTGCCTTGCCTTCCTTTCCTTCTGTTACTCTTTCCTTGCCTAGCCTTGCACTGCCAAGCCTTGCGTTGTCGTGCATTAGCCTTGCCTCGACTGACCGTGCCTTGCCTTGCGTTACCCTTTCCTTGCCTTGCCGTGCATTGCCTAGCTTGCGTTGTCGTGCCTTAGCCTTGTTTCCCCTTGCCGTGCCGAGCCGTTTGTTACACTTGCCTTGCCTTGCTTTGCCTTGCCTTCCTATCCTTCCGTTACTCTTTCCTTGCCTAGCCGTGCACTGCCTAGCCTTGCGTGGTCGTGCATTAGCCTTGCCTCGCCTGATCGTGCCTTGCATTGCGTTACCCTTTCTTTGCCTTGCCGTGCATTGCCTAGCTTGCGTTGTCGTGCCTTAGCCTTGTTTCCCCTTGCCGTGCCGTTCCTTCCCTTACCCTTGCCTTGCCTTGCTTTCCCTTGCCTTCCTTGCCTTCCGTTACTCTTTTCTTCCCTTCCGTGCATTGCCTAGCCTTGCGTTTTCGTGCCTTAGCCTTGCCTTGCCTCACCGTGCCTTGCCTTGCGTTACCCTTTCCTTGCCTTGCCGTGCTTTGCCCAGCTTGCGTTGTCGTGCCTTAGCCTTGTTTCCCCTTGCCGTGCCGTTCCTTCCCTTACTCTTGCCTTGCCTTGCTTTCCCTTGCCTTCCTTGCCTTCCGTTACTCTTTGCTTGCCTTCCGTGCATTGCCTAGCCTTGCGTTGTCGTGCCGTAGCCTTGCCTCGCCTGACCGTGCCTTGCCTTGCGTTACCCTTTCCTTGCCTTGCCGTGCATTGCCTAGCCGTGCGTTGTTGTGCATTAGCCTTGCCTTGCCTCACCGTGCCTTGCCTTACGTTACCCTTTCCTTGCCTTGCCGTGCATTCCCTAGCTTGCGTTGTCGTGCCTTACCCTTGTTTCTCCTTGCCGTGCCGTGCCTTTTGTTTCACTTGCCTTGCATTGCTTTGCCTTGCCTTCCTTTCCTTCTGTTACTCTTTCCTTGCCTAGCCTTGCACTGCCAAGCCTTGCGTTGTCGTGCATTAGCCTTGCCTCGACTGACCGTGCCTTGCCTTGCGTTACCCTTTCCTTGCCTTGCCGTGCATTGCCTAGCTTGCGTTGTCGTGCCTTAGCCTTGTTTCCCCTTGCCGTGCCGAGCCGTTTGTTACACTTGCCTTGCCTTGCTTTGCCTTGCCTTCCTATCCTTCCGTTACTCTTTCCTTGCCTAGCCGTGCACTGCCTAGCCTTGCGTGGTCGTGCATTAGCCTTGCCTCGCCTGATCGTGCCTTGCATTGCGTTACCCTTTCTTTGCCTTGCCGTGCATTGCCTAGCTTGCGTTGTCGTGCCTTAGCCTTGTTTCCCCTTGCCGTGCCGTTCCTTCCCTTACCCTTGCCTTGCCTTGCTTTCCCTTGCCTTCCTTGCCTTCCGTTACTCTTTTCTTGCCTTCCGTGCATTGCCTAGCCTTGCGTTTTCGTGCCTTAGCCTTGCCTTGCCTCACCGTGCCTTGCCTTGCGTTACCCTTTATTGCCTTGCCGTGCATTGCCTAGCCTTGCGTTGTCGTGCCTTACCCATTTTTCCCCTTACCGTGCCGTGCCTTTTGTTTCACTTGCCTTGCATTGCTTTGCCTTGCCTTCCTTTCCTTCTGTTACGCTTTCCTTGCCTAGCCGTGCACTGCCAAGCCTTGCGTTGTCGTGCCGCAGCCTTGCCTCGCCTGACCGTGACTTCCCTTGCGTTACCCTTTCCTTGCCTTGCCGTCCATTGCCTAGCCGTGCGTTGTTGTGCATTAGCCTTGCCTTGCCTCACCGTGCCTTGCCTGACTTTACCCTTTCCTTGCCTTGCCGTGCATTCCCTAGCTTGCGTTGTCGTGCCTTAGCCTTGTTTCCCCTTGCCGTGCCGTGCCTTTTGTTTCACGTGCCTTGCATTGCTTTGCCTTGCCTTCCTTTCCTTCTGTTACGCTTTCCTTGCCTAGCCGTGCACTGCCATGCATTGCGTTGTCGTGCATTAGCCTTCTCTCGACTGACCGTGCCTGGCCTTGCGTTACCCTGTCCTTCCCTTGCCTTGCTTTGCCTAGCCGTGCGTTGTCGTGCATTAGCCTTGCCTTGCCTCACCGTGCCTTGCCTTGCGTTACCCTTTCTTTGCCTTGCCGTGCTTTGCCTAGCCTTGCGTTGCCGTGCCTTAGCCTTGTTTCCCCTTGCCGTGCCTTTCCTTCCGTTACTCTTGCCTTCCCTTGAATTCCCTTGTATTCCTTACATTCCGTTACTCTTTCCTTGCCTTGCCGTGCATTGCCTAGCCTTCCGTTGTCGTGCATTAGCCTTGCATTTCCTGACCGTGCCTTGCCTTGCGTTACCCTTTCCTTGCCTTGCCGTGCATTGCCTTGCTTGCGTTGTCGTGCCTTAGCCTTGTTTCCTCTTGCCGTGCCGTTCCTTACCTTACCCTTAACTTGCCTTGCTTTCCCTTGCCTTCCTTGCCTTCCGTTACTCTTTGCTTACCTTCCGTGCATTGCCTAGCCTTGCGTTGTCGTGCCTTAGCCTTGCCTCGCCTGACAGAGCCTTTCGTTGCGTTACCCTTTCCTTGCCTTGCCGTGCATTGCCTAGCCTTGCGTTGTCGTGCCGTAGCCTTGCTTTCCCTTGCCGTGCCGTTCCTTCCGTTACTCTTGCCTTGCCTTGCTTTCCCTTGCATTCCTTGCCTTCCGTTACTCTTTCCTTGCCTTGCCGTGCATTGCCTAGCCTTGCGTTGTCGTGCATTAGCCTTGCCTTGCCTGACCGTGCCTTGCCTTGCGTTGCCCTTTCCTTGCCTTGCCGTGCATTGCCTAGCTTGCGTTGTCATGCCTTAGCCCTGTTTCCCCTTGCCGTGCCGTTCCTTCCCTTACCCTTAACTTGCCTTGCTTTCCCTTGCCTTCCTTGCTTTCCGTTACTCTTTGCTTGCCTTCCGTGCACGGCCTAGCCTTGCGTTTTCGTGCCTTAGCCTTGACTTGCCTCACCGTGCCTTGCCTTGCGTTACCCTTTCCTTGCCTGGCCGTGCATTGCCTAGCCGTGCGTAGCCGTGCCTTAGCCTTGTTTCCCCTTGCCGAGCCGTTCCTTCCGTTAACCTTGCCTTGCCTTGCTTTCCCTTGCCTTCCTTCCCTTCCGTTACTCCTTGCTTGCCTACCTGCATTGCCTAGCCTTGCGTTGTCGTGCCTTAGCCTTGCCTCGCCTGACCGTGACTTCACTTGCGTTACCTTTCCTTGCCTTGCCGTGCATCGCCTAGCCGTGCGTTGTTGTGCATTAGCCTTGCCTTGCCTCACCGTGCCTTGCCTTGCGTTACCCGTTCCTTGCCTTGCCGTGCATTGCCTAGCTTGCGTTGTCGTGCCTTAGCCTTGTTTCCCCTTGCCGTGCCGTTCCTTCCGTTACACTTGCCTTGCCTTGCTTTCTCTTGCATTCCTTACATTCCGTTACTCTTTCCTTGCCTTGCCGTGCATTGCCTAGCCTTCCGTTGTCGTGCATTAGCCTTGCATTTCCTGACCGTGCCTTGCCTTGCGTTACCATTTCCTTGCCTTGCC
Organism: Macrotis lagotis; assembly: GCF_037893015.1. Classification (NCBI taxonomy): domain Eukaryota; kingdom Metazoa; phylum Chordata; class Mammalia; order Peramelemorphia; family Peramelidae; genus Macrotis; species Macrotis lagotis. The sequence continues at coordinate 298,187 of NW_027422077.1, forward strand.
GTGCATTGCCTAGCTTGCGTTGTCGTGCCTTAGCCTTGTTTCCCCTTGCCGTGCCGTTCCTTCTGTTACTCTTGCCTTGCCTTGCTTTCCCTTGCATTCCTTACATTCCGTTACTCTTTCCTTGCCTTGCCGTGCATTGCCTAGCCTTGCGTTGTCGTGCCTTAGCCTTGCCTCGCCTGACCGTGACTTCCCTTGCGTTACCCTTTCCTTGCCTTGCCGTGCATTGCCTAGACGTGCGTTGTTGTGCATTAGCCTTGCCTTTCCTCAACGTGCCTTCCCTTGCGTTACCCTTTCCTTGCCTTGCCGTGCATTGCCTAGCCTTGCGTTGTCGTGCCTTAGCCTTGTCTCGCCTGACCCTGCCTTGCCTTGCGTTACCCTTTCCTTGCCTTGCCGTGCATTGCCTAGCTTGCGTTGTCGTGCCTTAGCCTTGTTTCCCCTTGCCGTGCCGTGCCTTTTGTTACACTTGCCTTGCCTTGCTTTGCCTTGCCTTCCCTTCCTTCCGTTACTCGTTCCTTGCCTAGCCGTGCACTGCCTAGCCTTGTGTTGTCGTGCATTAGCCTTGCCTTGCCTGACCGTGCCTTGCCTTGCGTTACCCTTTCCTTGCCTTGCCGTGCTTTGCCCAGCTTGCGTTGTCGTGCCTTAGCCTTGTTTCCCCTTGCCGTGCCGTTCCTTCCCTTACTCTTGCCTTGCCTTGCTTTCCCTTGCCTTCCTTGCCTTCCGTTACTCTTTCCTTACCATCCGTGCATTGCCCAGCCTTGCGTTGTCGTGCCGTAGCCTTGCCTCGCCTGACCGTGACTTCCCTTGCGTTACCCTTTCCTTGCCTTGCCGTCCATTGCCTAGCCGTGCGTTGTTGTGCATTAGCCTTGCCTTGCCTCACCGTGCATTGCCTTACGTTACCCTTTCCTTGCCTTGCCGTGCATTCCCTAGCTTGCGTTGTCGTGCCTTACCCTTGTTTCTCCTTGCCGTGCCGTGCCTTTTGTTTCACTTGCCTTGCATTGCTTTGCCTTGCCTTCCTTTCCTTCTGTTACTCTTTCCTTGCCTAGCCTTGCACTGCCAAGCCTTGCGTTGTCGTGCATTAGCCTTGCCTCGACTGACCGTGCCTTGCCTTGCGTTACCCTTTCCTTGCCTTGCCGTGCATTGCCTAGCTTGCGTTGTCGTGCCTTAGCCTTGTTTCCCCTTGCCGTGCCGAGCCGTTTGTTACACTTGCCTTGCCTTGCTTTGCCTTGCCTTCCTATCCTTCCGTTACTCTTTCCTTGCCTAGCCGTGCACTGCCTAGCCTTGCGTGGTCGTGCATTAGCCTTGCCTCGCCTGATCGTGCCTTGCATTGCGTTACCCTTTCTTTGCCTTGCCGTGCATTGCCTAGCTTGCGTTGTCGTGCCTTAGCCTTGTTTCCCCTTGCCGTGCCGTTCCTTCCCTTACCCTTGCCTTGCCTTGCTTTCCCTTGCCTTCCTTGCCTTCCGTTACTCTTTTCTTGCCTTCCGTGCATTGCCTAGCCTTGCGTTTTCGTGCCTTAGCCTTGCCTTGCCTCACCGTGCCTTGCCTTTCGTTACCCTTTATTGCCTTGCCGTGCATTGCCTAGCCTTGCGTTGTCGTGCCTTAGCCTTGCTTCCCCTTGCCGTGCCGTTCCTTCCGTTACTCTTGCCTTGCCTTGTTTCCCTTGCATTCCTTGCCTTCCGTTACTCTTTCCTTGCCTTACCGTTCATTGCCTAGCCTTGCGTTGCCGTGCATTAGCCTTGCCTTGTCTGACCGTGCCTTGCCTTGCGTTACCCTTTCCTTGCCTTGCCGTGCATTGCCTAGCTTGCGTTGTCGTGCCTTACCCATTTTTCCCCTTACCGTGCCGTGCCTTTTGTTTCACTTGCCTTGCATTGCTTTGCCTTGCCTTCCTTTCCTTCTGTTACGCTTTCCTTGCCTAGCCGTGCACTGCCAAGCCTTGCGTTGTCGTGCCGCAGCCTTGCCTCGCCTGACCGTGACTTCCCTTGCGTTACCCTTTCCTTGCCTTGCCGTCCATTGCCTAGCCGTGCGTTGTTGTGCATTAGCCTTGCCTTGCCTCACTGTGCCTTGCCTGACGTTACCCTTTCCTTGCCTTGCCGTGCATTCCCTAGCTTGCGTTGTCGTGCCTTAGCCTTGTTTCCCCTTGCCGTGCCGTGCCTTTTGTTTCACTTGCCTTGCATTGCTTTGCCTTGCCTTCCTTTCCTTCTGTTACGCTTTCCTTGCCTAGCCGTGCACTGCCATGCATTGCGTTGTCGTGCATTAGCCTTCTCTCGACTGACCGTGCCTGGCCTTGCGTTACCCTGTCCTTCCCTTGCCTTGCTTTGCCTAGCCGTGCGTTGTCGTGCATTAGCCTTGCCTTGCCTCACCGTGCCTTGCCTTGCGTTACCCTTTCCTTGCCTGGCCGTGCTTTGCCTAGCCTTGCGTTGCCGTGCCTTAGCCTTGTTTCCCCTTGCCGTGCCTTTCCTTCCGTTACTCTTGCCTTCCCTTGCATTCCCTTGTATTCCTTACATTCCGTTACTCTTTCCTTGCCTTGCCGTGCATTGCCTAGCCTTCCGTTGTCGTGCATTAGCCTTGCATTTCCTGACCGTGCCTTGCCTTGCGTTACCCTTTCCTTGCCTTGCCGTGCATTGCCTTGCTTGCGTTGTCGTGCCTTAGCCTTGTTTCCTCTTGCCGTGCCGTTCCTTACCTTACCCTTAACTTGCCTTGCTTTCCCTTGCCTTCCTTGCCTTCCGTTACTCTTTGCTTACCTTCCGTGCATTGCCTACCCTTGCGTTGTCGTGCCTTAGCCTTGCCTCGCCTGACCGTGCCTTGCCTTGCGTTACCCTTTCCTTGCCTTGCCGTGCATTGCCTAGCTTGCGTTGTCGTGCCGTAGCCTTGTTTCCCCTTGCCGTGCCGTTCCTTCCGTTAACCTTGCCTTGCCTTGCTTTCCCTTGCATTCCTTGCCTTCCGTTACTCTTTCATTGCCTTGCCGTGCATTGCCTAGCCTTGCGTTGTCGTGCATTAGCCTTGCCTTGCCTGACCGTGCCTTGCCTTGCGTTACCCTTTCCTTGCCTGGCCGTGCATTGCCTAGCCGTGCGTAGCCGTGCCTTAGCCTTGTTTCCCCTTGCCGAGCCGTACCTTCCGTTAACCTTGCCTTGCCTTGCTTTCCCTTGCCTTCCTTCCCTTCCGTTACTCCTTGCTTGCCTTACCTGCATTGCCTAGCCTTGCGTTGTCGTGCCTTAGCCTTGCCTCGCCTGACCGTGACTTCACTTGCGTTACCTATCCTTGCCTTGCCGTGCATCGCCTAGCCGTGCGTTGTTGTGCATTAGCCTGGCCTTGCCTCACCGTGCCTTGCCTTGCGTTACCCTTTCCTTGCCTTGCCGTGCATTGCTTAGCTTGCGTTGTCGTGCCTTAGCCTTGTTTCCCCTTGCCGTGCCGTTCCTTCCGTTACACTTGCCTTGCCTTGCTTTCTCTTGCATTCCTTACATTCCGTTACTCTTTCCTTGCCTTGCCGTGCATTGCCTAGCCTTCCGTTGTCGTGCATTAGCCTTGCATTTCCTGACCGTGCCTTGCCTTGCGTTACCATTTCCTTGCCTTGCCGTGCATTGCCTAGCTTGCGTTGTCGTGCCTTAGCCTTGTTTCCCCTTGCCGTGCCGTTCCTTCTGTTACTCTTGCCTTGCCTTGCTTTCCCTTGCATTCCTTACATTCCGTTACTCTTTCCTTGCCTTGCCGTGCATTGCCTAGCCTTGCGTTGTCGTGCCTTAGCCTTGCCTCGCCTGACCGTGACTTCCCTTGCGTTACCCTTTCCTTGCCTTGCCGTGCATTGCCTAGACGTGCGTTGTTGTGCATTAGCCTTGCCTTTCCTCAACGTGCCTTCCCTTGCGTTACCCTTTCCTTGCCTTGCCGTGCATTGCCTAGCCTTGCGTTGTCGTGCCTTAGCCTTGTCTCGCCTGACCCTGCCTTGCCTTGCGTTACCCTTTCCTTGCCTTGCCGTGCATTGCCTAGCTTGCGTTGTCGTGCCTTAGCCTTGTTTCCCCTTGCCGTGCCGTGCCTTTTGTTACACTTGCCTTGCCTTGCTTTGCCTTGCCTTCCATTCCTTCCGTTACTCGTTCCTTGCCTAGCCGTGCACTGCCTAGCCTTGCGTTGTCGTGCATTAGCCTTGCCTTGCCTGACCGTGCCTTGCCTTGCGTTACCCTTTCCTTGCCTTGCCGTGCTTTGCCCAGCTTGCGTTGTCGTGCCTTAGCCTTGTTTCCCCTTGCCGTGCCGTTCCTTCCCTTACTCTTGCCTTGCCTTGCTTTCCCTTGCCTTCCTTGCCTTCCGTTACTCTTTCCTTACCATCCGTGCATTGCCCAGCCTTGCGTTGTCGTGCCGTAGCCTTGCCTCGCCTGACCGTGACTTCCCTTGCGTTACCCTTTCCTTGCCTTGCCGTCCATTGCCTAGCCGTGCGTTGTTGTGCATTAGCCTTGCCTTGCCTCACCGTGCCTTGCCTTACGTTACCCTTTCCTTGCCTTGCCGTGCATTCCCTAGCTTGCGTTGTCGTGCCTTACCCTTGTTTCTCCTTGCCGTGCCGTGCCTTTTGTTTCACTTGCCTTGCATTGCTTTGCCTTGCCTTCCTTTCCTTCTGTTACTCTTTCCTTGCCTAGCCTTGCACTGCCAAGCCTTGCGTTGTCGTGCATTAGCCTTGCCTCGACTGACCGTGCCTTGCCTTGCGTTACCCTTTCCTTGCCTTGCCGTGCATTGCCTAGCTTGCGTTGTCTTGCCTTAGCCTTGTTTCCCCTTGCCGTGCCGAGCCGTTTGTTACACTTGCCTTGCCTTGCTTTGCCTTGCCTTCCTATCCTTCCGTTACTCTTTCCTTGCCTAGCCGTGCACTGCCTAGCCTTGCGTGGTCGTGCATTAGCCTTGCCTCGCCTGATCGTGCCTTGCATTGCGTTACCCTTTCTTTGCCTTGCCGTGCATTGCCTAGCTTGCGTTGTCGTGCCTTAGCCTTGTTTCCCCTTGCCGTGCCGTTCCTTCCCTTACCCTTGCCTTGCCTTGCTTTCCCTTGCCTTCCTTGCCTTCCGTTACTCTTTTCTTGCCTTCCGTGCATTGCCTAGCCTTGCGTTTTCGTGCCTTAGCCTTGCCTTGCCTGACCGTGCCTTGCCTTGCGTTACCCTTTCCTTGCCTTGCCGTGCTTTGCCCAGCTTGCGTTGTCGTGCCTTAGCCTTGTTTCCCCTTGCCGTGCCGTTCCTTCCCTTACTCTTGCCTTGCCTTGCTTTCCCTTGCCTTCCTTACCTTCCGTTACTCTTTGCTTACCATCCGTGCATTGCCCAGCCTTGCGTTGTCGTGCCGTAGCCTTGCCTCGCCTGACCGTGACTTCCCTTGCGTTACCCTTTCCTTGCCTTGCCGTCCATTGCCTAGCCGTGCGTTGTTGTGCATTAGCCTTGCCTTGCCTCACCGTGCCTTGCCTTACGTTACCCTTTCCTTGCCTTGCCGTGCATTCCCTAGCTTGCGTTGTCGTGCCTTACCCTTGTTTCTCCTTGCCGTGCCGTGCCTTTTGTTTCACTTGCCTTGCATTGCTTTGCCTAGCCTTCCTTTCCTTCTGTTACTCTTTCCTTGCCTAGCCTTGCACTGCCAAGCCTTGCGTTGTCGTGCATTAGCCTTGCCTCGACTGACCGTGCCTTGCCTTGCGTTACCCTTTCCTTGCCTTGCCGTGCATTGCCTAGCTTGCGTTGTCGTGCCTTAGCCTTGTTTCCCCTTGCCGTGCCGAGCCGTTTGTTACACTTGCCTTGCCTTGCTTTGCCTTGCCTTCCTATCCTTCCGTTACTCTTTCCTTGCCTAGCCGTGCACTGCCTAGCCTTGCGTTGTCGTGCATTAGCCTTGCCTCGCCTGATCGTGCCTTGCATTGCGTTACCCTTTCTTTGCCTTGCCGTGCATTGCCTAGCTTGCGTTGTCGTGCCTTAGCCTTGTTTCCGCTTGCCGTGCCGTTCCTTCCCTTACCCTTGCCTTGCCTTGCTTTCCCTTGCCTTCCTTGCCTTCCGTTACTCTTTTCTTGCCTTCCGTGCATTGCCTAGCCTTGCTTTTTCGTGCCTTAGCCTTGCCTTGCCTCACCGTGCCTTGCCTTGCGTTACCCTTTATTGCCTTGCCGTGCATTGCCTAGCCTTGCGTTGTCGTGCCTTAGCCTTGCTTCCCCTTGCCGTGCCGTTCCTTCCGTTACTCTTGCCTTGCCTTGTTTCCCTTGCATTCCTTGCCTTCCGTTACTCTTTCCTTGCCTTACCGTGCATTGCCTAGCCTTGCGTTGTCGTGCATTAGCCTTGCCTTGTCTGACCGTGCCTTGCCTTGCGTTACCCTTTCCTTGCCTTGCCGTGCATTGCCTAGCTTGCGTTGTCGTGCCTTACCCATTTTTCCCCTTACCGTGCCGTGCCTTTTGTTTCACTTGCCTTGCATTGCTTTGCCTTGCCTTCCTTTCCTTCTGTTACGCTTTCCTTGCCTAGCCGTGCACTGCCAAGCCTTGCGTTGTCGTGCCGCAGCCTTGCCTCGCCTGACCGTGACTTCCCTTGCGTTACCCTTTCCTTACCTTGCCGTGCATTGCCTAGCCTTGCGTTGTCGTGCATTAGCCTTGCCTTGCCTGACTGTGCCTTGCCTGACGTTACCCTTTCCTTGCCTTGCCGTGCATTCCCTAGCTTGCGTTGTCGTGCCTTAGCCTTGTTTCCCCTTGCCGTGCCGTGCCTTTTGTTTCACTTGCCTTGCATTGCTTTGCCTTGCCTTCCTTTCCTTCTGTTACGCTTTCCTTGCCTAGCCGTGCATTGCCATGCATTGCGTTGTCGTGCATTAGCCTTCTCTCGACTGACCGTGCCTGGCCTTGCGTTACCCTGTCCTTCCCTTGCCTTGCTTTGCCTAGCCGTGCGTTGTCGTGCATTAGCCTTGCCTTGCCTCACCGTGCCTTGCCTTGCGTTACCCTTTCCTTGCCTTGCCGTGCTTTGCCTAGCCTTGCGTTGCCGTGCCTTAGCCTTGTTTCCCCTTGCCGTGCCTTTCCTTCCGTTACTCTTGCCTTCCCTTGCATTCCCTTGTATTCCTTACATTCCGTTACTCTTTCCTTGCCTTGCCGTGCATTGCCTAGCCTTCCGTTGTCGTGCATTAGCCTTGCATTTCCTGACCGTGCCTTGCCTTGCGTTACCCTTTCCTTGCCTTGCCGTGCATTGCCTAGCTTGCGTTGTCGTGCCTTAGCCTTGTTTCCTCTTGCCGTGCCGTTCCTTACCTTACCCTTAACTTGCCTTGCTTTCCCTTGCCTTCCTTGCCTTCCGTTACTCTTTGCTTACCTTCCGTGCATTGCCTAGCCTTGCGTTGTCGTGCCTTAGCCTTGTTTCCCCTTGCCGTGCCGTTCCTTCCGTTACTCTTGCCTTGCCTTGCTTTCCCTTGCATTCCTTGCCTTCCGTTACTCTTTCCTTGCCTTGCCGTGCATTGCCTAGCCTTGCGTTGTCGTGCATTAGCCTTGCCTTGCCTGACCGTGCCTTGCCTTGCGTTGCCCTTTCCTTGCCTTGCCGTGCATTGCCTAGCTTGCGTTGTCATGCCTTAGCCCTGTTTCCCCTTGCCGTGCCGTTCCTTCCCTTACCCTTAACTTGCCTTGCTTTCCCTTGCCTTCCTTGCTTTCCGTTACTCTTTGCTTGCCTTCCGTGCACGGCCTAGCCTTGCGTTTTCGTGCCTTAGCCTTGACTTGCCTGACCGTGACTTCACTTGCGTTACCTTTCCTTGCCTTGCCGTGCATCGCCTAGCCGTGCGTTGTTGTGCATTAGCCTTGCCTTGCCTCACCGTGCCTTGCCTTGCGTTACCCTTTCCTTGCCTTGCCGTGCATTGCCTAGCTTGCGTTGTCGTGCCTTAGCCTTGTTTCCCCTTGCCGTGCCGTTCCTTCCGTTACACTTGCCTTGCCTTGCTTTCTCTTGCATTCCTTACATTCCGTTACTCTTTCCTTGCCTTGCCGTGCATTGCCTAGCCTTCCGTTGTCGTGCATTAGCCTTGCATTTCCTGACCGTGCCTTGCCTTGCGTTACCATTTCCTTGCCTTGCCGTGCATTGCCTAGCTTGCGTTGTCGTGCCTTAGCCTTGTTTCCCCTTGCCGTGCCGTTCCTTCTGTTACTCTTGCCTTGCCTTGCTTTCCCTTGCATTCCTTACATTCCGTTACTCTTTCCTTGCCTTGCCGTGCATTGCCTAGCCTTGCGTTGTCGTGCCTTAGCCTTGCCTCGCCTGACCGTGACTTCCCTTGCGTTACCCTTTCCTTGCCTTGCCGTGCATTGCCTAGACGTGCGTTGTTGTGCATTAGGCTTGCCTTTCCTCAACGTGCCTTCCCTTGCGTTACCCTTTCCTTGCCTTGCCGTGCATTGCCTAGCCTTGCGTTGTCGTGCCTTAGCCTTGTCTCGCCTGACCCTGCCTTGCCTTGCGTTACCCTTTCCTTGCCTTGCCGTGCATTGCCTAGCTTGCGTTGTCGTGCCTTAGCCTTGTTTCCCCTTGCCGTGCCGTGCCTTTTGTTACACTTGCTTTGCCTTGCTTTGCCTTGCCTTCCATTCCTTCCGTTACTCGTTCCTTGCCTGGCCGTGCACTGCCTAGCCTTGCGTTGTCGTGCATTAGCCTTGCCTTGCCTGACCGTGCCTTGCCTTGCGTTACCCTTTCCTTGCCTTGCCGTGCTTTGCCCAGCTTGCGTTGTCGTGCCTTAGCCTTGTTTCCCCTTGCCGTGCCGTTCCTTCCCTTACTCTTGCCTTGCCTTGCTTTCCCTTGCCTTCCTTGCCTTCCGTTACTCTTTCCTTACCATCCGTGCATTGCCCAGCCTTGCGTTGTCGTGCCGTAGCCTTGCCTCGCCTGACCGTGCCTTGCCTTGCGTTACCCTTTCCTTGCCTTGCCGTGCATTGCCTAGCTTGCGTTGTCGTGCCTTACCCATTTTTCCCCTTACCGTGCCGTGCCTTTTGTTTCACTTGCCTTGCATTGCTTTGCCTTGCCTTCCTTTCCTTCTGTTACGCTTTCCTTGCCTAGCCGTGCACTGCCAAGCCTTGCGTTGTCGTGCCGCAGCCTTGCCTCGCCTGACCGTGACTTCCCTTGCGTTACCCTTTCCTTGCCTTGCCGTCCATTGCCTAGCCGTGCGTTGTTGTGCATTAGCCTTGCCTTGCCTCACTGTGCCTTGCCTGACGTTACCCTTTCCTTGCCTTGCCGTGCATTCCCTAGCTTGCGTTGTCGTGCCTTAGCCTTGTTTCCCCTTGCCGTGCCGTGCCTTTTGTTTCACTTGCCTTGCATTGCTTTGCCTTGCCTTCCTTTCCTTCTGTTACGCTTTCCTTGCCTAGCCGTGCATTGCCATGCATTGCGTTGTCGTGCATTAGCCTTCTCTCGACTGACCGTGCCTGGCCTTGCGTTACCCTGTCCTTCCCTTGCCTTGCTTTGCCTAGCCGTGCGTTGTCGTGCATTAGCCTTGCCTTGCCTCACCGTGCCTTGCCTTGCGTTACCCTTTCCTTGCCTTGCCGTGCTTTGCCTAGCCTTGCGTTGCCGTGCCTTAGCCTTGTTTCCCCTTGCCGTGCCTTTCCTTCCGTTACTCTTGCCTTCCCTTGCATTCCCTTGTATTCCTTACATTCCGTTACTCTTTCCTTGCCTTGCCGTGCATTGCCTAGCCTTCCGTTGTCGTGCATTAGCCTTGCATTTCCTGACCGTGCCTTGCCTTGCGTTACCCTTTCCTTGCCTTGCCGTGCATTGCCTTGCTTGCGTTGTCGTGCCTTAGCCTTGTTTCCTCTTGCCGTGCCGTTCCTTACCTTACCCTTAACTTGCCTTGCTTTCCCTTGCCTTCCTTGCCTTCCGTTACTCTTTGCTTACCTTCCGTGCATTGCCTAGCCTTGCGTTGTCGTGCCTTAGCCTTGCCTCGCCTGACAGAGCCTTTCGTTGCGTTACCCTTTCCTTGCCTTGCCGTGCATTGCCTAGCCTTGCGTTGTCGTGCCGTAGCCTTGCTTTCCCTTGCCGTGCCGTTCCTTCCGTTACTCTTGCCTTGCCTTGCTTTCCCTTGCATTCCTTGCCTTCCGTTACTCTTTCCTTGCCTTGCCGTGCATTGCCTAGCCTTGCGTTGTCGTGCATTAGCCTTGCCTTGCCTGACCGTGCCTTGCCTTGCGTTGCCCTTTCCTTGCCTTGCCGTGCATTGCCTAGCTTGCGTTGTCATGCCTTAGCCCTGTTTCCCCTTGCCGTGCCGTTCCTTCCCTTACCCTTAACTTGCCTTGCTTTCCCTTGCCTTCCTTGCTTTCCGTTACTCTTTGCTTGCCTTCCGTGCACGGCCTAGCCTTGCGTTTTCGTGCCTTAGCCTTGACTTGCCTGACCGTGACTTCACTTGCGTTACCTTTCCTTGCCTTGCCGTGCATCGCCTAGCCGTGCGTTGTTGTGCATTAGCCTTGCCTTGCCTCACCGTGCCTTGCCTTGCGTTACCCTTTCCTTGCCTTGCCGTGCATTGCCTAGCTTGCGTTGTCGTGCCTTAGCCTTGTTTCCCCTTGCCGTGCCGTTCCTTCCGTTACACTTGCCTTGCCTTGCTTTCTCTTGCATTCCTTACATTCCGTTACTCTTTCCTTGCCTTGCCGTGCATTGCCTAGCCTTCCGTTGTCGTGCATTAGCCTTGCATTTCCTGACCGTGCCTTGCCTTGCGTTACCATTTCCTTGCCTTGCCGTGCATTGCCTAGCTTGCGTTGTCGTGCCTTAGCCTTGTTTCCCCTTGCCGTGCCGTTCCTTCTGTTACTCTTGCCTTGCCTTGCTTTCCCTTGCATTCCTTACATTCCGTTACTCTTTCCTTGCCTTGCCGTGCATTGCCTAGCCTTGCGTTGTCGTGCCTTAGCCTTGCCTCGCCTGACCGTGACTTCCCTTGCGTTACCCTTTCCTTGCCTTGCCGTGCATTGCCTAGACGTGCGTTGTTGTGCATTAGCCTTGCCTTTCCTCAACGTGCCTTCCCTTGCGTTACCCTTTCCTTGCCTTGCCGTGCATTTCCTAGCCTTGCGTTGTCGTGCCTTAGCCTTGTCTCGCCTGACCCTGCCTTGCCTTGCGTTACCCTTTCCTTGCCTTGCCGTGCATTGCCTAGCTTGCGTTGTCGTGCCTTAGCCTTGTTTCCCCTTGCCGTGCCGTGCCTTTTGTTACACTTGCTTTGCCTTGCTTTGCCTTGCCTTCCATTCCTTCCGTTACTCGTTCCTTGCCTAGCCGTGCACTGCCTAGCCTTGCGTTGTCGTGCATTAGCCTTGCCTTGCCTGACCGTGCCTTGCCTTGCGTTACCCTTTCCTTGCCTTGCCGTGCTTTGCCCAGCTTGCGTTGTCGTGCCTTAGCCTTGTTTCCCCTTGCCGTGCCGTTCCTTCCCTTACTCTTGCCTTGCCTTGCTTTCCCTTGCCTTCCTTGCCTTCCGTTAATCTTTCCTTACCATCCGTGCATTGCCCAGCCTTGCGTTGTCGTGCCGTAGCCTTGCCTCGCCTGACCGTGACTTCCCTTGCGTTACCCTTTCCTTGCCTTGCCGTCCATTGCCTAGCCGTGCGTTGTTGTGCATTAGCCTTGCCTTGCCTCACCGTGCCTTGCCTTACGTTACCCTTTCCTTGCCTTGCCGTGCATTCCCTAGCTTGCGTTGTCGTGCCTTAGCCTTGTTTCTCCTTGCCGTGCCGTGCCTTTTGTTTCACTTGCCTTGCATTGCTTTGCCTTGCCTTCCTTTCCTTCTGTTACTCTTTCCTTGCCTAGCCTTGCACTGCCAAGCCTTGCGTTGTCGTGCATTAGCCTTGCCTCGACTGACCGTGCCTTGCCTTGCGTTACCCTTTCCTTGCCTTGCCGTGCATTGCCTAGCTTGCGTTGTCGTGCCTTAGCCTTGTTTCCCCTTGCTGTGCCGTGCCGTTTGTTACACTTGCCTTGCCTTGCTTTGCCTTGCCTTCCTATCCTTCAGTTACTCTTTCCTTGCCTAGCCGTGCACTGCCTAGCCTTGCGTGGTCGTGCATTAGCCTTGCCTCGCCTGATCGTGCCTTGCATTGCGTTACCCTTTCTTTGCCTTGCCGTGCATTGCCTAGCTTGCGTTGTCGTGCCTTAGCCTTGTTTCCCCTTGCCGTGCCGTTCCTTCCCTTACCCTTGCCTTGCCTTGCTTTCCCTTGCCTTCCTTGCCTTCCGTTACTCTTTGCTTGCCTTCCGTGCATTGCCTAGCCTTGCGTTGTCGTGCCTTAGCCTTGCCTTGCCTGACCGTGCCTTGCCTTGCGTTACCCTTTCCTTGCCTTGCCGTGCTTTGCCCAGCTTGCGTTGTCGTGCCTTAGCCTTGTTTCCCCTTGCCGTGCCGTTCCTTCCCTTACTCTTGCCTTGCCTTGCTTTCCCTTGCCTTCCTTACCTTCCGTTACTCTTTGCTTACCATCCGTGCATTGCCCAGCCTTGCGTTGTCGTGCCGTAGCCTTGCCTCGCCTGACCGTGACTTCCCTTGCGTTACCCTTTCCTTGCCTTGCCGTCCATTGCCTAGCCGTGCGTTGTTGTGCATTAGCCTTGCCTTGCCTCACCGTGCCTTGCCTTACGTTACCCTTTCCTTGCCTTGCCGTGCATTCCCTAGCTTGCGTTGTCGTGCCTTACCCTTGTTTCTCCATGCCGTGCCGTGCCTTTTGTTTCACTTGCCTTGCATTGCTTTGCCTTGCCTTCCTTTCCTTCTGTTACTCTTTCCTTGCCTAGCGGTGCACTGCCTAGCCTTGCGTTGTCGTGCATTAGCCTTGCCTCGACTGACCGTGCCTTGCCTTGCGTTACCCTTTCCTTGCCTTGCCGTGCATTGCCTAGCTTGCGTTGTCGTGCCTTAGCCTTGTTTCCCCTTGCCGTGCCGAGCCGTTTGTTACACTTGCCTTGCCTTGCTTTGCCTTGCCTTCCTATCCTTCCGTTACTCTTTCCTTGCCTAGCCGTGCACTGCCTAGCCTTGCGTGGTCGTGCATTAGCCTTGCCTCGCCTGATCGTGCCTTGCATTGCGTTACCCTTTCTTTGCCTTGCCGTGCATTGCCTAGCTTGCGTTGTCGTGCCTTAGCCTTGTTTCCCCTTGCCGTGCCGTTCCTTCCCTTACCCTTGCCTTGCCTTGCTTTCCCTTGCCTTCCTTGCCTTCCGTTACTCTTTTCTTGCCTTCCGTGCATTGCCTAGCCTTGCGTTTTCGTGCCTTAGCCTTGCCTTGCCTCACCGTGCCTTGCCTTGCGTTACCCTTTATTGCCTTGCCGTGCATTGCCTAGCCTTGCGTTGTCGTGCCTTAGCCTTGCTTCCCCTTGCCGTGCCGTTCCTTCCGTTACTCTTGCCTTGCCTTGTTTCCCTTGCATTCCTTGCCTTCCGTTACTCTTTCCTTGCCTTACCGTGCATTGCCTAGCCTTGCGTTGTCGTGCATTAGCCTTGCCTTGTCTGACCGTGCCTTGCCTTGCGTTACCCTTTCCTTGCCTTGCCGTGCATTGCCTAGCTTGCGTTGTCGTGCCTTACCCATTTTTCCCCTTACCGTGCCGTGCCTTTTGTTTCACTTGCCTTGCATTGCTTTGCCTTGCCTTCCTTTCCTTCTGTTACGCTTTCCTTGCCTAGCCGTGCACTGCCAAGCCTTGCGTTGTCGTGCCGCAGCCTTGCCTCGCCTGACCGTGACTTCCCTTGCGTTACCCTTTCCTTGCCTTGCCGTCCATTGCCTAGCCGTGCGTTGTTGTGCATTAGCCTTGCCTTGCCTCACTGTGCCTTGCCTGACGTTACCCTTTCCTTGCCTTGCCGTGCATTCCCTAGCTTGCGTTGTCGTGCCTTAGCCTTGTTTCCCCTTGCCGTGCCGTGCCTTTTGTTTCACTTGCCTTGCATTGCTTTGCCTTGCCTTCCTTTCCTTCTGTTACGCTTTCCTTGCCTAGCCGTGCATTGCCATGCATTGCGTTGTCGTGCATTAGCCTTCTCTCGACTGACCGTGCCTGGCCTTGCGTTACCCTGTCCTTCCCTTGCCTTGCTTTGCCTAGCCGTGCGTTGTCGTGCATTAGCCTTGCCTTGCCTCACCGTGCCTTGCCTTGCGTTACCCTTTCCTTGCCTTGCCGTGCTTTGCCTAGCCTTGCGTTGCCGTGCCTTAGCCTTGTTTCCCCTTGCCGTGCCTTTCCTTCCGTTACTCTTGCCTTCCCTTGCATTCCCTTGTATTCCTTACATTCCGTTACTCTTTCCTTGCCTTGCCGTGCATTGCCTAGCCTTCCGTTGTCGTGCATTAGCCTTGCATTTCCTGACCGTGCCTTGCCTTGCGTTACCCTTTCCTTGCCTTGCCGTGCATTGCCTTGCTTGCGTTGTCGTGCCTTAGCCTTGTTTCCTCTTGCCGTGCCGTTCCTTACCTTACCCTTAACTTGCCTTGCTTTCCCTTGCCTTCCTTGCCTTCCGTTACTCTTTGCTTACCTTCCGTGCATTGCCTAGCCTTGCGTTGTCGTGCCTTAGCCTTGCCTCGCCTGACAGAGCCTTTCGTTGCGTTACCCTTTCCTTGCCTTGCCGTGCATTGCCTAGCCTTGCGTTGTCGTGCCGTAGCCTTGCTTTCCCTTGCCGTGCCGTTCCTTCCGTTACTCTTGCCTTGCCTTGCTTTCCCTTGCATTCCTTGCCTTCCGTTACTCTTTCCTTGCCTTGCCGTGCATTGCCTAGCCTTGCGTTGTCGTGCATTAGCCTTGCCTTGCCTGACCGTGCCTTGCCTTGCGTTGCCCTTTCCTTGCCTTGCCGTGCATTGCCTAGCTTGCGTTGTCATGCCTTAGCCCTGTTTCCCCTTGCCGTGCCGTTCCTTCCCTTACCCTTAACTTGCCTTGCTTTCCCTTGCCTTCCTTGCTTTCCGTTACTCTTTGCTTGCCTTCCGTGCACGGCCTAGCCTTGCGTTTTCGTGCCTTAGCCTTGACTTGCCTCACCGTGCCTTGCCTTGCGTTACCCTTTCCTTGCCTGGCCGTGCATTGCCTAGCCGTGCGTAGCCGTGCCTTAGCCTTGTTTCCCCTTGCCGAGCCGTTCCTTCCGTTAACCTTGCCTTGCCTTGCTTTCCCTTGCCTTCCTTCCCTTCCGTTACTCCTTGCTTGCCTTACCTGCATTGCCTAGCCTTGCGTTGTCGTGCCTTAGCCTTGCCTCGCCTGACCGTGACTTCACTTGCGTTACCTTTCCTTGCCTTGCCGTGCATCGCCTAGCCGTGCGTTGTTGTGCATTAGCCTTGCCTTGCCTCACCGTGCCTTGCCTTGCGTTACCCTTTCCTTGCCTTGCCGTGCATTGCCTAGCTTGCGTTGTCGTGCCTTAGCCTTGTTTCCCCTTGCCGTGCCGTTCCTTCCGTTACACTTGCCTTGCCTTGCTTTCTCTTGCATTCCTTACATTCCGTTACTCTTTCCTTGCCTTGCCGTGCATTGCCTAGCCTTCCGTTGTCGTGCATTAGCCTTGCATTTCCTGACCGTGCCTTGCCTTGCGTTACCATTTCCTTGCCTTGCCGTGCATTGCCTAGCTTGCGTTGTCGTGCCTTAGCCTTGTTTCCCCTTGCCGTGCCGTTCCTTCTGTTACTCTTGCCTTGCCTTGCTTTCCCTTGCATTCCTTACATTCCGTTACTCTTTCCTTGCCTTGCCGTGCATTGCCTAGCCTTGCGTTGTCGTGCCTTAGCCTTGCCTCGCCTGACCGTGACTTCCCTTGCGTTACCCTTTCCTTGCCTTGCCGTGCATTGCCTAGACGTGCGTTGTTGTGCATTAGCCTTGCCTTTCCTCAACGTGCCTTCCCTTGCGTTACCCTTTCCTTGCCTTGCCGTGCATTGCCTAGCCTTGCGTTGTCGTGCCTTAGCCTTGTCTCGCCTGACCCTGCCTTGCCTTGCGTTACCCTTTCCTTGCCTTGCCGTGCATTGCCTAGCTTGCGTTGTCGTGCCTTAGCCTTGTTTCCCCTTGCCGTGCCGTGCCTTTTGTTACACTTGCCTTGCCTTGCTTTGCCTTGCCTTCCATTCCTTCCGTTACTCGTTCCTTGCCTGGCCGTGCACTGCCTAGCCTTGCGTTGTCGTGCATTAGCCTTGCCTTGCCTGACCGTGCCTTGCCTTGCGTTACCCTTTCCTTGCCTTGCCGTGCTTTGCCCAGCTTGCGTTGTCGTGCCTTAGCCTTGTTTCCCCTTGCCGTGCCGTTCCTTCCCTTACTCTTGCCTTGCCTTGCTTTCCCTTGCCTTCCTTGCCTTCCGTTACTCTTTCCTTACCATCCGTGCATTGCCCAGCCTTGCGTTGTCGTGCCTGCCTAGCCTTGCGTTGCCTTAGCCTTGCCGCCTGACCCTTGCCTTGTTACCCTTTCCCCTTGCCGTGCTTTACCCTTTAGCCTTGTTTCCCCTTGCCGTTCCTTCCCTTATTGCGTGCATTAGCCCGTGCGTTGCCTTTGTGCATTACCCTTTCCTTGCCTTGCCGCCATTGCCTGCCCGTTGTTGTCATTACCTTGTGCATTGCCTTACGTTACCCTTTCCTTGCCTTGCCGTGCATTCCCTAGCTTGCGTTGTCGTGCCTTACCCTTGTTTCTCCTTGCCGTGCCGTGCCTTTTGTTTCACTTGCCTTGCATTGCTTTGCCTTGCCTTCCTTTCCTTCTGTTACTCTTTCCTTGCCTAGCCTTGCACTGCCAAGCCTTGCGTTGTCGTGCATTAGCCTTGCCTCGACTGACCGTGCCTTGCCTTGCGTTACCCTTTCCTTGCCTTGCCGTGCATTGCCTAGCTTGCGTTGTCGTGCCTTAGCCTTGTTTCCCCTTGCCGTGCCGAGCCGTTTGTTACACTTGCCTTGCCTTGCTTTGCCTTGCCTTCCTATCCTTCCGTTACTCTTTCCTTGCCTAGCCGTGCACTGCCTAGCCTTGCGTGGTCGTGCATTAGCCTTGCCTCGCCTGATCGTGCCTTGCATTGCGTTACCCTTTCTTTGCCTTGCCGTGCATTGCCTAGCTTGCGTTGTCGTGCCTTAGCCTTGTTTCCCCTTGCCGTGCCGTTCCTTCCCTTACCCTTGCCTTGCCTTGCTTTCCCTTGCCTTCCTTGCCTTCCGTTACTCTTTTCTTGCCTTCCGTGCATTGCCTAGCCTTGCGTTTTCGTGCCTTAGCCTTGCCTTGCCTCACCGTGCCTTGCCTTTCGTTACCCTTTATTGCCTTGCCGTGCATTGCCTAGCCTTGCGTTGTCGTGCCTTAGCCTTGCTTCCCCTTGCCGTGCCGTTCCTTCCGTTACTCTTGCCTTGCCTTGTTTCCCTTGCATTCCTTGCCTTCCGTTACTCTTTCCTTGCCTTACCGTTCATTGCCTAGCCTTGCGTTGCCGTGCATTAGCCTTGCCTTGTCTGACCGTGCCTTGCCTTGCGTTACCCTTTCCTTGCCTTGCCGTGCATTGCCTAGCTTGCGTTGTCGTGCCTTACCCATTTTTCCCCTTACCGTGCCGTGCCTTTTGTTTCACTTGCCTTGCATTGCTTTGCCTTGCCTTCCTTTCCTTCTGTTACGCTTTCCTTGCCTAGCCGTGCACTGCCAAGCCTTGCGTTGTCGTGCCGCAGCCTTGCCTCGCCTGACCGTGACTTCCCTTGCGTTACCCTTTCCTTGCCTTGCCGTCCATTGCCTAGCCGTGCGTTGTTGTGCATTAGCCTTGCCTTGCCTCACTGTGCCTTGCCTGACGTTACCCTTTCCTTGCCTTGCCGTGCATTCCCTAGCTTGCGCTGTCGTGCCTTAGCCTTGTTTCCCCTTGCCGTGCCGTGCCTTTTGTTTCACTTGCCTTGCATTGCTTTGCCTTGCCTTCCTTTCCTTCTGTTACGCTTTCCTTGCCTAGCCGTGCACTGCCATGCATTGCGTTGTCGTGCATTAGCCTTCTCTCGACTGACCGTGCCTGGCCTTGCGTTACCCTGTCCTTCCCTTGCCTTGCTTTGCCTAGCCGTGCGTTGTCGTGCATTAGCCTTGCCTTGCCTCACCGTGCCTTGCCTTGCGTTACCCTTTCCTTGCCTTGCCGTGCTTTGCCTAGCCTTGCGTTGCCGTGCCTTAGCCTTGTTTCCCCTTGCCGTGCCTTTCCTTCCGTTACTCTTGCCTTCCCTTGCATTCCCTTGTATTCCTTACATTCCGTTACTCTTTCCTTGCCTTGCCGTGCATTGCCTAGCCTTCCGTTGTCGTGCATTAGCCTTGCATTTCCTGACCGTGCCTTGCCTTGCGTTACCCTTTCCTTGCCTTGCCGTGCATTGCCTTGCTTGCGTTGTCGTGCCTTAGCCTTGTTTCCTCTTGCCGTGCCGTTCCTTACCTTACTCTTAACTTGCCTTGCTTTCCCTTGCCTTCCTTGCCTTCCGTTACTCTTTGCTTACCTTCCGTGCATTGCCTAGCCTTGCGTTGTCGTGCCTTAGCCTTGCCTCGCCTGACAGAGCCTTTCGTTGCGTTACCCTTTCCTTGCCTTGCCGTGCATTGCCTAGCCTTGCGTTGTCGTGCCGTAGCCTTGCTTTCCCTTGCCGTGCCGTTCCTTCCGTTACTCTTGCCTTGCCTTGCTTTCCCTTGCCTTCCTTGCCTTCCGTTACTCTTTCATTGCCTTGCCGTGCATTGCCTAGCCTTGCGTTGTCGTGCATTAGCCTTGCCTTGCCTGACCGTGCCTTGCCTTGCGTTACCCTTTCCTTGCCTGGCCGTGCATTGCCTAGCCGTGCGTAGCCGTGCCTTAGCCTTGTTTCCCCTTGCCGAGCCGTACCTTCCGTTAACCTTGCCTTGCCTTGCTTTCCCTTGCCTTCCTTCCCTTCCGTTACTCCTTGCTTGCCTTACCTGCATTGCCTAGCCTTGCGTTGTCGTGCCTTAGCCTTGCCTCGCCTGACCGTGACTTCACTTGCGTTACCTATCCTTGCCTTGCCGTGCATCGCCTAGCCGTGCGTTGTTGTGCATTAGCCTGGCCTTGCCTCACCGTGCCTTGCCTTGCGTTACCCTTTCCTTGCCTTGCCGTGCATTGCCTAGCCGTGCGTTGTCGTGCCTTAGCCTTGTTTCCCCTTGCCGTGCCGTTCCTTCCGTTACACTTGCCTTGCCTTGCTTTCTCTTGCATTCCTTACATTCCGTTACTCTTTCCTTGCCTTGCCGTGCATTGCCTAGCCTTGCGTTGTCGTGCATTAGCCTTGCCTCGCCTGACCGTGCCTTGCCTTGCGTTACCCTTTCCTTGCCTTGCCGTGCATTGCCTAGCTTGCGTTGTCGTGCCTTAGCCTTGTTTCCCCTTGCCGTGCCGTTCCTTCTGTTACTCTTGCCTTGCCTTGCTTTCCCTTGCATTCCTTACATTCCGTTACTCTTTCCTTGCCTTGCCGTGCATTGCCTAGCCTTGCGTTGTCGTGCATTAGCCTTGCCTCGCCTGACCGTGCCTTGCCTTGCGTTACCCTTTCCTTGCCTTGCCGTGCATTGCCTAGACTTGCGTTGTCGTGCCTTAGCCTTGCCTTGCCGTGCCGTTCCTTCCCTTAACTTGCCTTGCTTTCCCTTGCCTTCCTTGCCTTCCGTTACTCTTTCCTTGCCTTGCCGTGCATTGCCTAGCCTTGCGTTGTCGTGCCTTAGCCTTGCCTCGCCTGACCCTGCCTTGCCTTGCGTTACCCTTTCCTTGCCTTGCCGTGCATTGCCTAGCCTTGCGTTGTCGTGCCTTAGCCTTGCTTCCCCTTGCCGTGCCGTTCCTTCCGTTACACTTGCCTTGCCTTGCTTTGCCTTGCCTTCCATTCCTTCCGTTACTCGTTCCTTGCCTAGCCGTGCACTGCCTAGCCTTGCGTTGTCGTGCATTAGCCTTGCCTTGCCTGACCGTGCCTTGCCTTGCGTTACCCTTTCCTTGCCTTGCCGTGCTTTGCCCAGCTTGCGTTGTCGTGCCTTAGCCTTGTTTCCCCTTGCCGTGCCGTTCCTTCCCTTACTCTTGCCTTGCCGTGCTTTCCCTTGCCTTCCTTGCCTTCCGTTACTCTTTGCTTGCCTTCCGTGCATTGCCTAGCCTTGCGTTGTCGTGCCTTAGCCTTGCCTCGCCTGACCGTGACTTCCCTTGCGTTACCCTTTCCTTGCCTTGCCGTCCATTGCCTAGCCGTGCGTTGTTGTGCATTAGCCTTGCCTTGCCTCACCGTGCCTTGCCTTACGTTACCCTTTCCTTGCCTTGCCGTGCATTCCCTAGCTTGCGTTGTCGTGCCTTACCCTTGTTTCTCCTTGCCGTGCCGTGCCTTTTGTTTCACTTGCCTTGCATTGCTTTGCCTTGCCTTCCTTTCCTTCTGTTACTCTTTCCTTGCCTAGCCTTGCACTGCCAAGCCTTGCGTTGTCGTGCATTAGCCTTGCCTCGACTGACCGTGCCTTGCCTTGCGTTACCCTTTCCTTGCCTTGCCGTGCATTGCCTAGCTTGCGTTGTCTTGCCTTAGCCTTGTTTCCCCTTGCCGTGCCGAGCCGTTTGTTACACTTGCCTTGCCTTGCTTTGCCTTGCCTTCCTATCCTTCCGTTACTCTTTCCTTGCCTAGCCGTGCACTGCCTAGCCTTGCGTGGTCGTGCATTAGCCTTGCCTCGCCTGATCGTGCCTTGCATTGCGTTACCCTTTCTTTGCCTTGCCGTGCATTGCCTAGCTTGCGTTGTCGTGCCTTAGCCTTGTTTCCCCTTGCCGTGCCGTTCCTTCCCTTACCCTTGCCTTGCCTTGCTTTCCCTTGCCTTCCTTGCCTTCCGTTACTCTTTTCTTGCCTTCCGTGCATTGCCTAGCCTTGCGTTTTCGTGCCTTAGCCTTGCCTTGCCTGACCGTGCCTTGCCTTGCGTTACCCTTTCCTTGCCTTGCCGTGCTTTGCCCAGCTTGCGTTGTCGTGCCTT